>NC_090338.1:41405845-41708875 GCF_035084215.1 Heptranchias perlo
CACTTAAGTTTCAGCATCAACCATCCTTCACTTTCTATGCACTTCCTCACCTCCCCATTTATGCACCCATCACTGCCACTCACCCCAATCCTGATGCAATCTGATGCATCTGTCTGATGGTCACCCTCTGATGTATTTGTTTCGTAGTCAGCCTCACCCAAAGCAATGCATCCATCAGGTAAATTCGTCACCTTCAGTCACTCATAGGTCTGTTCTTTCTACCCTTGTGGGAGAAGAAAGTGCAAAATGCAAAGGAGAGGACAAGGACTGGAGTTGGACCACCACAAATAATCCAGCTCACAGATGCAGAGGAGGAGGCCATGGAGATAAGTGGGACAGCTGCATCCCTATCCATCGGAGATGGAGAGACTGGGAACCCGTAGATACCTGGTGAGAGAACTTTAACATCTTTCACACACTTGATGACTTTATTTTGTCAATCACTGAACTCTGTCAGACCTTAGTATGGTGATTGGCAAGATTGTTACTTTGCCAATGACTAATTCATGTCACTTTCCGTTGTCTTCCAGGGTGTTCACGTGTTCAAGAAGAAAGGGGCAAGATGGAAGATAACGATTCCTCAGAGGACCTCATTCCTTCTGAGGCTGCACTGTCACAGGCTATACAGCGATGCACCAGTGCAGATACTGGCACTTCAGTGGGTCCTGTTAGCCAGATAGTTGGGTTGTCACCTGTTGATTCACCACTCACAAGTGAGCACGAGCAGGCACTGGTGGCAGGGGCAGCTGTGGAGAGTCCACGTCGCAGCGCACACTCCTTTCCAAGCTCTGCTCAGCTAGACACAGATGCTGAATCCCGGAGGCCATCATTGAGAAGGAGAATGATTGACGTACAACAGCACCTTTGTAGAAAATGTGCCACGCACACTCTCTACAATAGTGGAGAGGATGGAGGAGTCCAACTGCAACATTAGTAGATTGTTGTCACAGGTAAATGTGAGAATGTCTGCAATGGAGAGAGTGGCCGTCTCCATGGAGCTTCAAGCATGGCTCTCAAATGAATCTATGCAGGCCATGACCACAATCATGCAGACTTTGGATGCCAACATGTCTGATGCCTAAAACAGGATGATAGATACCTTCTCTGTGGCCTTACAAGGCATCACTGATCTGCACCAAGCTGCTGTCCAGCAGAGTGGTAGGAGTGATGTGACGCTGGCCAGGAAGAGGGATGATGGCAAGTGGGGATATGGAATTGGGCACTCCACTCAAAGCATTCCCACGTCTCACCCGTTGCCCCCCCTCCCAACCTGTACCCGCAATGATGCCTCCTCTCCCGATGGCTGAGTCTTCTCCTGCACAGGTGGAGGTGGCACAGTCTTTGGCGGATGCTCATGGGCTCCAAAATCAATAGGTCCTAGGCCAAAAGCATCTAAGCAGACAGGGCAGGGATCTGAGCAGCTTGCAACAACATCTGCTGAAGCCACAGGGGATGTACCACGTAAAAGCGGTAGGAAGCAATTGTTTTTCACCAAGGGTATGCACAAGTGTGTTTGAAGAAATGTTATGTGTTCATTCTCCTGTTTTTTTATATTGGCACATTACATTTATTGATTATCACCACTACCACTTCCTGCCCATTATTGTGTCCTGAGTGTCAAGTCGCCCTTTCATTTGATTCGTTACGAATACCAATAAATGACGGTACAATTGGGCGAATGTGCAATGGGTGTATGCATGGTTGAAGGACAGTTTTGTGCAAAGGAAGGCGGGTGGGGGTTGGTGTTGTTGGTGGTGGTGCCAGCCAGCCTGAGTATCTCAATGTCTTTATTTTGCAACTCTCATTATGAGAAGCTGTGAGATATAGAATCATAGAATCATAGAAGTTACAACATGGAAACAGGCCCTTCGGCCCAACATGTCCATGTCGCCCAGTTTATACCACTAAGCTAGTCCCAATTGCCTGCACTTGGCCCATATCCCTCTATACCCATCTTACCCATGTAACTGTCCAAATGCTTTTTAAAAGACAAAATTGTACCCGCCTCTACTGCTGCCTCTGGCAGCTCGTTCCAGACACTCACCACCCTTTGAGTGAAAAAATTGCCCCTCTGGACCCTTTTGTATCTCTCCCCTCTCACCTTAAATCTATGCCCCCTCGTTATAGACTCCCCTACCTTTGGGAAAAGATTTTGACTATCTACCTTATCTATGCCCCTCATTATTTTATAGACTTCTATAAGATCACCCCTTAACCTCCTACTCTCCAGGGAAAAAAGTCCCAGTCTGTCTAACCTCTCCCTATAAGTCAAACCATCAAGTCCCGGTAGCATCCTAGTAAATCTTTTCTGCACTCTTTCTAGTTTAATAATATCCTTTCTATAATAGGGTGACCAGAACTGTATACAGTACTCCAAGTGTGGCCTCACCAATGCCCTGTACAACTTCAACAAGACATCCCAACTCCTGCATTCAATGTTCTGACCAATGAAACCAAGCATGCCGAATGCCTTCTTCACCACCCTATCCACCTGTGACTCCACTTTCAAGGAGCTATGAACCTGTACTCCTAGATCTCTTTGTGCTATAACTCTCCCCAACGCCCTACCATTAACGGAGTAGGTCCTGGCCCGATTCGATCTACCAAAATGCATCACCTCACATTTATCTAAACTAAACTCCATCTGCCATTCATCAGCCCACTGGCCCAATTTATCAAGATCCCGTTGCAATCCTAGATAACCTTCTTCACTGTCCACAATGCCACCAATCTTGGTGTCATCTGCAAACTTATTAACCATGCCTCCTAAATTCTCATCCAAATCATTAATATAAATAACAAATAACAGCGGACCCAGCACCGATCCCTGAGGCACACCGCTGGACACAGGCATCCAGTTTGAAAAACAACCCTCTACAACCACCCTCTGTCTTCTGTCGTCAAGCCAATTTTGTATCCAATTGGCTACCTCACCTTGGATCCCATGAGATTTAACCTTATGTAACAACCTACCATGCGGTACCTTGTCAAAGGCTTTGCTGAAGTCCATGTAGACCACGTCTACTGCACAGCCCTCATCTATCTTCTTGGTTACCCCTTCAAAAAACTCAATCAAATTCGTGAGACATGATTTTCCTCTCACAAAACCATGCTGACTGTTCCTAATTAGTCCCTGCCTCTCCAAATGCCTGTAGATCCTGTCCCTCAGAATACCCTCTAACAACTTACCCACTACAGATGTCAGGCTCACCGGTCTGTAGTTCCCAAGCTTTTCCCTGCCACCCTTCTTAAACAAAGGCACAACATTTGCTACCCTCCAATCTTCAGGCACCTCACCTGTAGCGGTGGATGATTCAAATATCTCTGCTAGGGGACCCGCAATTTCCTCCCTAACCTCCCATAACGTCCTGGGATACATTTCATCAGGTCCCGGAGATTTATCTACCTTGATGCACGTTAAGACTTCCAGCACCTCCCTCTCTGTAATATGTACACTCCTCAAGACATCACTATTTATTTCCCCAAGTTCCCTAACATCCATGCCTTTCTCAACCGTAAATACCGATGTGAAATAATCATTCAGGATCTCACCCATCTCTTGTGGTTCCGCACATAGATGACCTTGTTGATCCTTAAGAGGCCCTACTCTCTCCCTAGTTACTCTTTTGCCCTTTATGTATTTGTAGAAGCTCTTTGGATTCTCCTTTGCCTTATCTGCCAAAGCAATCTCATGTCCCCTTTTTGCCCTCCTGATTTCTCTCTTGACTCTACTCCGGCAATCTCTATACTCTTCAAGGGATCCCAGCTGCCTATGCATGTCATATGCCTCCTTCTTCTTTTTGACTAGGGCCTCAATCTCCCGAGTCATCCAAGGTTCCCTACTTCTACCGGCCTTGCCCGTCACTTTATAAGGAATGTGCTTACCCTGAACCCTGGTTAACACACTTTTGAAAGCCTCCCACTTACCAGATGTCCCTTTGCCTGCCAACAGACTCTCCCAATCAACTTCTGAAAGTTCCTGTCTAATAACATCAAAATTGGCCTTTCCCCAATTTAGAATTTTAACTTTTGGGCCAGACCTATCATTCTCCATAGCTACCTTAAAACTAATGGAATTATGATCACTGGTCCCAAAGTGATCCCTCACTAACACTTCTGTCACCTGCCCTTCCTTATTTCCCAAGAGGAGGTCAAGTTTTGCCCCCTCTCTAGTCGGGCCATCCACATACTGAATGAGAAATTCCTCCTGAATACACTCAACAAATTTCTCTCCATCCAAGCCCCTAATGCTATGGCTGTCCCAGTCAATGTTGGGAAAGTTAAAGTCCCCTACTATTACCACCCTATTTTTCTTGCAGCTGTCTGTAATCTCCTTACATATTTGCTCCTCAATTTCCCGTTGACTATTTGGGGGTCTGTAGTACAATCCTATCAAAGTGATCTCTCCCTTCTTATTTTTCAGTTCTACCCATATAGACTCAGTGGGCGAACCCTCGGATATATCCCCTCTCACTACTGCCGTGATGTTCTCCCTAATCAAGAACGCAACTCCCCCTCCTCTCTTACCTCCTGCTCTATCTTTCCTATAGCATCTGTACCCTGGAACATTGAGCTGCCAGTCCTGCCCCTCCCTTAGCCATGTTTCAGTAATAGCTATAACATCCCAGTCCCATGTACCCATCCATGCCCTGAGTTCATCTGCCTTGCCCATCAGACTTCTTGCATTGAAATAAATGCAGTTTAATCTAGACTTCCCTTGGTCTTTGCCCTGCTTTCTCAGACCATCTGTCCGGTCATGTTCTGTACACTCTCCCTTACTGCCTTTTGTTTCTGTCACCACTTTATTTCCCACTGACTTCCTGCATCGGTTCCCATCCCCCTGCCACATTAGTTTAAACCCTCCCCAACAGCACTAGCAAACACTCCCCCTAGGACATTGGTTCCAGTCCTGCCCAGATGCAGACCGTCCAATTTGTACTGGTCCCACCTCCCCCAGAACCGGTTCCAATGGCCCAGGAATTTGAATCCCTCCCTCTTGCACCATCTCTCAAGCCACGTATTCATCCTAGCTATCCTGTCATTCCTACTCTGACTAGCCCGTGGCACTGGTAGCAATCCTGAGATTACTACCTTTGAGGTCCTACTCTTTAGTTTAACTCCTAACTCCCTAAATTCAGCTTGTAGGACCTCATCCCGTTTTCTACCTATATCGTTGGTGCCTATATGCACCACGACAACTGGCTGTTCACCCTCCCCCTCCAGAATGTCCTGCAGCCGCTCCGAGACATCCTTGACCCTTGCACCAGGGAGGCAACATACCATTCTGGAGTCTCGGTTGCGTCCGCAGAAACGCCTGTCTATTCCCCTTACAATCGAGTCCCCTATCACTATAGCTCTGCCACTCTTTTTCCTGCCCTTCTGTGCAGCGGAGCCAGCCACGGTGCCATGAACCTGGCCACTGCCACCTTCCCCTGGTGAGCCATCTCCCCCAACAGTATCCAAAACGGTATACCTGTTTTGGAGGGAGATGACCGCAGGGGACCCCTGCACTGCCTTCCTACTCTTCCTCTGTCTGTTGGTCACCCATTCACTATCTCCCTCAGTAATTTTTATCTGCGGTGTGACCAACTCACTGAACGTGCTATCCACGACTTTCTCAGCATCGCGGATGCTCCAAAGTGAGTCCATCCGCAGCTCCAGAGCCGTCAAACGGTCAAACAGTAGCTGCAGCTGGACACACTTCCCGCAGGTGAAGGAACCAGGGACACAGGAAGGATCCCTGAATTCCCACATCCCACAAGAGGAACATGACACGGCTCTGGGATCTCCTGCCATGACTTAACCCTTAAGTTAGCTTAACAACAACTGCAATGTCAAGAGAAAAAAAAGGAAAGAAAAACTACTTACCACTCCCTTTAAGGAGTTTACTCCTTTAAATTGTTCTTAATTTAGAGAATGTTAACTACACTAGGGACCTTGATTTACTAAAAAAAAAACGCTACTTCCTATAAGACCTGCAGACCTTCCCTTTCTTTTTACTTTAGTTACTGTAGATAAGTAGAAATACTCACCTGAACCTACTCACCAATCAGGTGCCTCCCCTGTGTCGCGTCCCGATCTGATTCCTGCCGTCACTTCGAACTCGGTCGCAGCTCCGCTCGGCTCGGCTCCGCTCGGCTCCTCTCAGCGCTCTGAAGTCCCGCCTTTTATCGGACCCTCCTTCCGCTCCGCTCGGCTCCTCTCAGCTGTTCTCAGCGCTCTGAAATCCCGCCTTTTATCGGACGCTCCCTCCGCTCGGCTCGGCTCCTCTCAGCTGTTCTCAGCGCTCTGAAATCCCGCCTTTTATCGGACGCTCCCTCCACTCAGCTCGGCTCCTCTCAGCTGTTCTCAGCGCTCTGAAATCCTGCCTTTTATCGGACGCTCCCTCCGCTCGGCTCGGCTCCTCTCAGCTGTTCTCAGCGCTCTGAAATCTCACCTTTTATCGGACGCTCCCTCCGCTCCGCTCGGCTCCTCTCAGCTATGAGGGCATCTCTGGCATCACAGGCAGCAATGTGCATGGATGTTCTGGCGATGGGTGCCCCATTTTCATTTTCCTCCCCTTCCTCATCCTCGTCCCTGACCTCCTCGTCCTCTTCCTCTTCAATGTTTCTGCCAGCGGAGGATGCTTGATGAGCGCCTTCGTCCTCCTCCACCTTTAATCCTCTTTGCTGCGCTATGTTGCATTGAACGCAACACACCACAATTATTCTGGACACCTTCACTGGTGAGTACTGAAGGGCTCCTCCAGACCTATCCAGGCACCTGAAGCGCATCTTCAACATGCCAATGGTTTGCTCAATGACACACCTGGTGGTCATGTGGCTCTGGTTGTATTGCTCTTGTGCCTCGTTGGTGGGGTTTTTCACAGGTGTCATGAGCCACGTTTGCAGAGCACATCCCTTCTCTCTGGCGAGTCAGCCATTAATTCTGTCTCCAGCCTGGAAGAGGTATGGAATGTTGGACTCACGCAAAATGAAGGAATCATGACAGCTGCTGAGGAATCTGGTGCACACCTGTAGAAATCTCTTCCTGTGGTCGCAAACCAGCTGTGCATTGATGAAGTGAAAGCCCTTTCGGTCTATGAACACTCCTGGTTCATGTGGTGGTCCTCGGATTGCCACATGTGTGCAATCGATTGTGACTTACACCCGTGGGAAGCCAACCAGAGAGGCAAAACCCACTACCTGCTCATTCTGGCTGATGTCATTGCGGGGGGAGTTCACGTAGCCGGACACCCTGGCACTTGCCTCATACACATACGTGCAGACGATTGAGATGCCCTGGAGAGGTCACCGGTGGCGCTCTGGAAGGATCCAGAGGCAAAGAAATTGAGGGCAGTGGTGACTTTAACTGCGACAGGCAGTGTGTGGCCACCAGGCCCAGCCGGGAGCAGCTCTGCATGAAGGAGGCTGCAGTTGACCACCTGCCAACTCAATCTGAGCCTGCATAGGCACTGCTCCTCAGAGAGGTCCAGGAAGCTCAGACTCTGCCTTTATAGCCTTTCATGTGGGTGGTGCCTCCTGTGACATTGGCCCCTCTGTTGGTCCCCTCTCTGCTGATCTCCAAGTCCTTGTTGCGCATCTCTGTCTTGTGCACCAGTAAATCCCAACACAGCATGACATAGCTGATGTGGATGTTCATTTTCCTCCTCGTCAGATGTCCTCTTGGATACATCCATTGTGCACCCCACCCCCCATCCTGATCTTGTCACTTTGAGAGGCTCCAAAGTCTCCCTATAGCTGTCTCAACAAAGAACTCTCAGTCTCAACACTAGAAGAACTCTCAGTCTCAACAAAGAACTCTCAGTCTCAACACTAGAAGAACTCTCAGCCAAACGTTTGCCTGAGAGAATTGAGAGACCAGCTGCAATGCTTGAGCTTTTATTCAGATGTGTCAATCACGGGTTTAAAGAGCCAAATCAACTTCTGCATGAATCTTGCCTCCGTTTCACTGACGAGATTGAGAAGCCATGGGAAACCCATGCAGGTGAGGTTAAATTCATTTCAGACTTAGAATCAACAAAAAATTAAGTGCCTCATCTATTTCACTGAGGTAGGTTGCCCCTTTAACAAACCGCCCGCTGGCATTAAGTGGGGACAGGACTTCCAGGTTTTGGATGCGATCGTGCCAAACGCGCCTGCGTTAAACCCGAAAGTGGGCGCGTTGGAGCCCGGTTGCGGTCGTGCTTCAAAAAGCCACTATTTTTACCTGCCGCCCACCCCCAACCCACCTTTGGGGTTAAAATAACCCCCCCAGTGTCAGCATCAAGCACTTTGAGTTAAGTGTGGCTCAGGTTTGGTACAAGTTAAGCTCTCTGCAATCTGTCTTTCTCTCCAACCTCAGCTGCACACCCCCGCTGCATGATTGTGGGATTTCTCATAACAGTCATTTTTCTGGCCTCTGAACAAGATTGTCAATTTAATTCTGAATTTGGAGAAATTTGAGCTGTTGGCACATGCCCAGCAAAATTGAGTTTGAATTGCTTAACTTTTTTTCAAGTAGGACAACTTAGAGAGAAGACTTTTAGCCCATCAGTCGGGGCTGGATTTAAACCCAGTTCCAAAGGTGAATGGACAGTGTGGTTCAGTTCTGTTTTGTAGCTTCAAATTGGGAAACATTACATCATGCAAATATCTGATACTTATTGATGAAAATGCATATAATCACAAAATATACATTCTGCACAAAATCAGAATATTTATTCATTCAATAAACTGTATAACTGTACAAAAAACTTTATCGAATTTTAAATATAGAATGTGCTAATGTAGTACTCAGGAGGCCAATGTAGCTATGGTGAATTGGAAATTTTCCTTTTTATCTTTATAAAGAGTTGAGTTATTTTTTCTAAAATATTTGCTTTGTAAGCAAAAACATTTACTATGTACATAATGCATTCGAATAAAATGTTACCCATCTTTTTAAGAGTGCACTTGAGTGATAAAATTCCTTTATCAAGTGTTTACAACAGCAAGATATGACAAAGGTTGCCTATGGGCTTATATATTATCAATTTGTGTTCAACAATTTTTAAAGCATAAAATATTGAAGGCATCACAAGATGATAGGAACTTTCAATACCAGCAGGGTATGCAATTGGCCCCAGGTGGTATACACTTAAAGCTTAGCCCCTTAGATACCAAGGATATTTACATAATGCACAGATAAGAGTAAACAAACACTTGAGATCATTAAGTTATTTGTATTTACTAGAGATAAAGAGGTCGTCACATGTATCAGTTAGTTTTATTTTAAATTCACAAGCTTTCGGAGGCTACCTCCTTCCTCAGGTGAACGATGCGGTTCACCTGAGGAAGGAGGTAGCCTCCGAAAGCTTGTGAATTTAAAATAAAATTGCTGGACTATAACTTGGTGTTGTAAAATTGTTTACAATTGTCAACCCCAGTCCATCACCGGCATCTCCACATCATGTATCAGTTAAGTACACAATTGGGTTTGAACTAGTTATCAGACACAGTATGAGGCTGTGGGGGAGAAATTCCACTTCAGCTCAAAATGTTTCCACCATTAAGGTGAATAGCTGGTGAGTGCAGGAGTGGAACTTCAAACCCCGCACGTTTTATCGGCCAGAAATAAAAAGTGGAAAAGGAGGTATTGAGTATGTTGTGAATAGGACGCATCATTGCAAATACCATAGTTACAGTAGATCTACCTTGGAACAGCAGTCAATTATATTTTGCTTTAAGCTTCAATGTCTGTTGGTGTTAAAATGACAATAGCTGTCTATAATGGAGTCAACCTGCATTTCATTCTTCAATAACACGATGTTTCATTAAGCACTATTTGACATTTCTTTGTCATGTGCATTTTAAAATATAAATAGATTTTTTTACTGCAGGGAGGAATGATAGATAAATAGCTACTATTTCTGAACTGCTGAGAATAGTGTTGCAGCCAACGTAGTGATGGAATATCAATACAATTTCTCAAACAGGCTACTTTTCTTCTGCGTGTTGCTTATATATAAGCCATGAACCTGCAATGTGCTCTCCATCACTTGGTTCCTTCTAAAATGACAGTGAAATAAAAAGCAAGTCGATTTTTGTCAACAATACAAGGAGCTGCAATTCTCCGGGAGGTGCATTGTCATGCAAACACATTTGACCCAGCACATGATTTTTTTCAATACACAGAAGGACCTTCCAGGTTGTCCAAGGTTGTCATTTGCATACCCTTGGTATGCTCCCATCAGAATTTGCAGCACACTCTGGGAGCATGGAGACCACGGTTGGAAGGAAGTGGAATTTTGTGGGAGGAACATAAATTGATGATGCAGCTCCTTAAAGCTACACCTGCATTTTCTGTTATCTGTGAATTGTTCAGTTCTGCTTATTTTGCAGTGATGTTCCTGATACGTGTCACAGGACACGTGACGCGACATGGTGGAGCACAGCTTGTTGAGTGCATGCAGGTACGTGTGCAGCCGTAGCACAGGGAACTTGCCAATGTAACTATCGGCTCTTCCTTTAAATTCTAAAACTACCGCGTGTTGGACGGTCACAGCAGATTGTATTTGGATATTATGTATTTGTGTGTATTTTTCCGCTCTCTTGACAGGTGGTGTCATTCCGTCCTTAATACGCGAAATTAATAAAAACCAGGGTAACACTTATCGTAGTATCATAGTAGGTACAGCACAGGAGGAGGCCATTCACTCATCGTGCCTGTACCGGCTCTTTGAAAGAGCTATCCGATTAGTCCCATTCCCCTGCTCTTTCCCCATAGTCCAGTAATTTTTTTCCCTTCAAGTATTTATCCAACTCCTTTTTGAAAGTTACTAAGGCAGTGCATTCCAGATCATTACAACTCACTGCGTAAAACATTGTTTCCTCATGTCGCCTCTGGCTCTTTTGCTGATCACCTTAAATCTGTGTCCTCTGGTTACCGACCCTTCTGCCACTGAAAATAGTTTCTCCTTATTTACTCTATCAAAACCGTTCATGATATTGAACACCTCTATCAAATCTCCCCTTAACCTTTTCTGTTCTAAGGAGAACAACCCCAGCTTCTCCAGTCTCTCCACATAACTGAAGTCCCTTATCCCTGGTATCATTCTAGTAAATCTCTTCTGCACCCTCTCTAAAGTCTTGACATCGTTCCTAAAATGTGGTGCCCAGAATTGAACACAATACTCCAGCTGCAGCCTAACCAATGTTTTATAAAGGTTTGACATAACTTCCTTGCTTTTGTATTGTATGCCTCTATTAAGAAAGCCCAGGATCCCATATGCTTTTTTAATAGCCTTCTCAACTTGTCCTGCCACCTTCAATGATTTATGTACATACACCCCCAGGTCTCTCTGTTCCTGCACTACCTTTGAAATTGTACCATTTAGTTTATATTGCCTCTCCTCATTTTTCCCACCAAGATGTATCACTTCACACTTCTCTGCGTTAAATTTCATCTGCCCATTTCACCAGTCTGACAATGTCCTCCTGAAGTCTGTTACTGTCCTCCACATTGTTTACTACATTTCTGAGTTTTGTGTCATCTGCAAACTTTGAAATTATACCCTCTATACCCAAGTCCAGGTCATTAATATATATCAAAAAGAGCAGTGGTCCTAATACTGACCCCTGGGGAACACCACTGTATACCTCCCTCCAGTCTGAAAAACAACTGGTCACCACTACTCTCTGCTTTTTGTCCCTTAGCCAATTTTGTATCCACACTGCCACTGTCACTTTAATCCCATAGGACTTGAATTATTTCCGTCGATTTTGGAACAACGATAATACTGAGACACCGGGTATCAAACTGCAGCAATATCGAGTTTGGTATCTTTGAGATAAGAGCCCATGTGCCATTTCCACCACTGACATCTCACTTTCAGGTCAAACTCACCAATTCAGAGTCAAATCACCGATGATAACTATAACACAGACTGATTGGAGAATGGGGACTGTCAGGAAAGAATTTAAACAATAAAGTTTAAACCCGAAGCACTTGACAAAACATCGCAGTCGTTCAGAAATATATTTTTACCATATAAAATACAATGATGCAGGAAAATAATTGACTTTGTCTCCTCAACTCTGCTCTAATAACGAGATGTATGTTGTTCTTAAGTGGTCCAGTAGTGTAGGACTGTACCTATGGCAATGCACAGCGAGGGAATGAAGGCGGAATCTCTCAGATAATATTTCTCAAATAAGTTTAGTTTATTTACAGATCGTCATCACAAAATATAAATTGTTACTTTTATGGAACAGCATTTAAATATAATTTAGTCCATTAGGCCATGATTTTTATAATCAAAGCAATGCGTGTTTGTCTGGATTGTGTAAGAACATAAGACATAAGAAATAGGAGCAGGAGTAGGCCAATCGGCCCCTCGAGCCTGCTCCGCCATTCAATAAGATCATGGCTGATCTGCCATGCGTTCCCAAGTGGCAAATTTTAATAGAACGATATTAGGGCGGAGTCTTAGATGGTGTGAGCTCTCATCTTGTTGCAGAATTCAAACCAGGCCTTTAAAAAACAAAGACAGCGGCACTTGTACATCAGGTTTGGGCTGAATGATAATAATAAATGTTGAAAATTTTCCCAGTCGCTTCGAACGAAATCAAATGTCAATTAGAGAAACTTTTGTCAAAGAATTTGGGAATTAGATTTCACCGAAGGCGATATTATTCTGTGATTCGGGAGAGCAACATATGAGTTACAGACTGAAGAAAAACTGAGCGACCAAAAATTTTATTAAAAACTCACATTGAACATAAGGATATATTTTAAAATTTAAAAAACAGCGGAAGCAACATGCTACAGACAGAGCTAAGCGATTCCACAACCAACGGATCAGATCAAAGCTCTGCAGTCCTGCCACATCCAGTCGTGAATGGTGGTGGACAATGAAACAGCTAACGGGAGGAGGAGGATCTGCAAACATCCCCATCCTCAATGATGGCGGAGTCCAGCACGTGAGTGCAAAAGACAAGGTTGAAGCGTTTGCAACCATCTTCAGACAGAAGTGCCGAGTGGATGATCCATCTTGGCCTCCTCCCAGTATCCCCACCATCACAGAAGCCAGTCTTCAGCCAATTCGATTCACTCCACGTGATATCAAGAAACGGCTGAGTGCACTGGATACAGCAAAGGCTATGGGCCCCGAAAATATCCCAGCTGTAGTGCTGAAGACTTGTGCTCCAGAACTAGCTGCGCCTCGAGCCAAGCTGTTCCAGTACAGCTACAACACTGGCATCTACCCGACAATGTGGAAAATTGCCCAGTTATGTCCTGTCCACAAAAAGCAGGACAAATCCAATCCGGCCAATTATCGCCCCATCAGTCTACTCTCAATCATCAGCAAAGTGATGGAAGGTGTCGTCGACAGTGCTATCTAGCGGCACTTACTCACCAATAACCTGCTCACCGATGCTCAGTTTGGGTTCCGCCAGGACCACTCGGCTCCAGACCTCATTACAGCCTTGGTCCAAACATGGACAAAAGAGCTGAATTCCAGAGGTGAGGTGAGAGTGACTGCCCTTGACATCAAGGCAGCATTTGACCGAGTGTGGCACCAAGGAGCCCTAGTAAAATTGAAGTCAATGGGAATTAGGGGGAAAACTCTCCAGTGGCTGGAGTCATACGTAGCACAAAGGAAGATGGTAGTGGTTGTTGGAGGCCAATCATTTCAGCCCCAGGACATTGCTGCAGGAGTTCCTCAGGGCAGTGTCCTAGGCCCAACCATCTTCAGCTGCTTCATCAATGACCTTCCCTCCATCATAAGGTCAGAAATGGGGATGTTCGCTGATGATTGCACAGTGTTCAGTTCCATTTGCAACCCCTCAGATAATGAAGCAGTCCGAGCCCGCATGCAGCAAGACCTGGACAACATCCAGGCTTGGGCTCATAAGTGGCAAGTAACATTCGCGCCAGATAAGTGCCAGGCAATGACCATCTCCAACAAGAGAGAGTCTAACCACCTCCCCTTGACATTCAGTGGCATTACCATCACCGAATCCCCCACCATCAACATCCTGGGGGTCACCATTGACCAGAAACTTAACTGGACCAGCCATATAAATACTGTGGCTACAAGAGCAGGTCAGAGGCTGGGTATTCTGCGGCGAGTGACTCACCTCCTGACTCCCCAAAGCCTTTCCACCATCTACAAGGCACAAGTAAGGTGTGTGATGGAATACTCTCCACTTGCTTGGATGAGTGCAGCTCCAACAACACTCAAGAAGCTCGACACCATCCAAGATAAAGCAGCCCGCTTGATTGGCACCCCATCCACCACCCTAAACATTCACTCCCTTCACCACCGGCGCACAGTGGCTGCAGTGTGTACCATCCACAGGATGCACTGCAGCAACTCGCCAAGGTTTCTTCGACAGCACCTCCCAAACCCGCGACCTCTACCACCTAGAAGGATAAGGGCAGCAGGCACATGGGAACAACACCACCTGCACGTTCCCCTCCAAGTCACACACCATCCCGACTTGGAAATATATCGCCGTTCCTTCATCGTTGCTTGGTCAAAATCCAGGAACTCCCTTCCTAACAGCACTGTGGGAGAACTTTCACCACACGGACTGCAGCGGTTCAAGAAGGCGGCTCACCACCACCTTCTGAAAGGCAATTAGGGATGGGCAATAAATGTCGGCCTTGCCAGCGACGTCCACATCCCATGTACGAATAAAAAAAAAATTAAAAACAGCCTTAACTGCTTCACTTGTTAAAATCGCAGATATTAACTTGTTACGGTGAAAACAAATTTCACCCATTTTGCGAACAGTTCGGGTGAAGGTGAGAAACTCGATCACCAGTAATAACTGGAAACAAGAATCAGTAATTGGGAATAAATGCAGAAAGAATACTGTAAACAAACTGGGATCAGGGAGGTGTGTAACATTTCAGGGTGTGAGGGATAATCGGAAGTACAGCAGCAGCTTAAGCCTTGGCTCAACCTCAAAACACATTTATTGTTCGTAATATAATTCAGAATTTACCACAAACTCATCACCAATAATTAAAAATGTGTGTGTGTGTGGTATGGAGAGGTGGAGGATTATGGCAGGGGAGTTCTGAAAGTTTAGCTGGCAAACTTTTAAAAAAGGACAAGATTCAGAGTCGCATCTACTCGCACAGCGTCCGAGACTTTAAACAGCATCAGCAGCAGTCAATCAGATAAACGGACATGGATATATAAAAGTCATTTTGAAATGATAACCTGTCATAGTTAGTGTAATTTATCGTAAATCAAGGGAAACGCATTTAATGCTTATAATCCAACATGGCTGCTGGAAGTTATTGAGTGACGTCATTAGGAACACTGAGATGAGCCAGAGTCTGCCAACTCCGGGGAGGGGGAGAGAGGACAGCTCCCTTTACTGAGAAAACACTGGATGTTATGCTAAGGGAGGTGATAGCAAAGAGGCATTCTATTTTTGGATATGAGGAGCAAGAAAGAGGTCACCCTCTCATAAGAAGAACACATTGAAAGGTTTGCCTACTTATTTGTCTCTTTACAGTATACTGCAATGGCACACTTGCAACGCACACCCAGACCTTGCCCTCAGCCAGCTGTGTACTCAGATGGGATGCCTCCTTACCTTTACTCACTTGTCACACTTTGGGATCTTTTGGCCATTTTCTTGCAGGCAGGTTTTGGAAAAAAAATAATTACCTTTAAATATTGTGTTTTAAAGCACAGTGTTTGCATGCAAGTTTAAAAATGGCTTTGAGACAATAAGTAGTTAAGATACTAATGAGCTAGATTTGATGTTGTTTACCCACACACTCTAAATAATAAGCAATTCATTAGCCTGTCTTGGCAGTTAGTAAACATCTCACACCCATTGTGTTGGATAGTCGCTAATCCTTTCTGGCAGTGAACAGAGGAAGCTAAAACACAGTAACAGAGACACAGGCAATCAGGTTTTTGAAAGCGAAAGCTGTGAAGGTTTTGGCCAAGATTAACTGGTTAAAAATGCTAGAGAAGTCATATTGTTCAACTCAAATACTGGGGAAGGTAGAGAAATATATACTTCACTGTGTTATACTGCTGTTTTAATAAAACCATTTCTTGCTTCAAATTAGGCCTGAGAAGAGGTTATGCGGGCTGGTAAAATCGGGGCAATATTCACCTTGTTCGCTTCTTACTTGTGCTCCATACCATTTTAACAGGCTTGTTTCAGGCATCGTGTGAGGCCCTCGCTGCTGGCAGGCCAGGGTCTTATAAATATGCAAAATTCAGAGTCCTATGACGTAAATAGGATCTCGATGCAATTCTAATGCACAGTCGTGCATTCGGCATGCTATACCAGCTTCGCCAGGGAAACCTGGTGCCAAGTAGGAGCAGGCCCAGAAGAGGATCGAGAAAGTAAGATTTTAAAAATTCTGTTGGGTTTCCTTGTGGGCCAGGAGGAGCAGGATTGAATAACGTTTAGCAGATTTCCTGGACATGTTGCTGCTCAAGCGGAATTAGTCGATCCGCACATTGTTTCCATGGTTTCCATTCTCTACAGTCCCTGCATGTCCCTCCTTCTACAGGTGACATCACAGATCTTTTATTCCACAGAGTAATAGCCTTAGATTTGCGAATGTAATTTAAAGATAAATATAGATCTACTGTCTAAAATGTAGAATATACATTAACGTCAAATTGCTGTCATGACATTTAACTTTGCTGATCTTATGGGTCATTAAACCTTGTCCTGCATTGGTCAGAGCTGTGCCGCTTCCTTCCACATGGTTCCAGCTGCTGTATTGCCAGCTCTCGTCACCCACTTACACAATTGCACTACCGTCCTCGCCTTTTGTGCCTAATGTCAGATTGAAGAATATTTATGTCACTCTCTAAGAAGTTTAAGGCTCTCTTCTTCCTGGTTCCTTTTTGGTGGTTTCAAATTGCTGTAAGCTGGTTCAGCTTTAGGAGCAGTCCAGCTTTGAATGCAGCAAGCTATGCTGTGCTGTAAAGTATTTCCTTCAACCGCAACCCCCCCACCCACCCCCAGCAAGTATTTCTTAGGCCTCCTAGCATTGTGCGCCACTTGCTGCCAGGACTTGTGTTTTTATCCTGCCCAGCAATATCAAAATTAGTTGACCCCGGAATTCCTGATGGGGTCGACGTTGGAGATTTTGGGCAGGCAGAAGTCCCACTCCACCGCATTTATGGTGCTGGATTGCAGGACTTGGAATTTTGGGACCAAACAGTTTTATTGTTGTGTACTGGGACATGCTGCAGGCATATGGTGTAATTTGAGGAGAAAGGTTTGTAAACATAGAAATATAGCATATAGGAGCAGGTCTAGGCCATTCAGCCCTTCGAGCCTGCACCGTCATTCAATATGATCATGGCTGATCCTCTATCTCAATACTATATTCCCGCTCTCTCCCCATACCCCTTGATGCATTTTGTGTCTAGAAATCTATCTATCTCCTTCTTAAATATATTCAGTGACTTGGCCTCCACAGCCTACTGTGGTAGAGAATTCCACAGGTTCACCACCCTCTGAGTGAAGAAATTTCTCCTCGTCTCAGTCCTAAATGTCCCACCCCATATCCTGAGACTGTGACCCCTCGTTCTGGACTCCCCTGCAAGGGGAAACATCCTCCCTGCATTCAGTCTGTCTGGCCCTGTCAGAATTTTATATGTTTCAATGAGATCCCCTCTCATTCTTCAAATGTGTGAATACAGGCCGAGTCGACCCAATCTCTCCTCATATGACAGTCCTACCATCCCAAGGATCAGTCTGGTGAACCTTCGCTGCACTCCCTCTATGGCAAGTATATCCTTTCTTAGGTAAGGAGACCAAAACTGCACACAATACTACAGGTATGGTCTCACCAAGGTCCGGTATAACTGCATCCTTGCTCCTATACTCAAATCCTCTTGCAATGAAGGCCAACATACCATTTGCCTTCCTAATTGCTTGCTGCACTTGCATGTTTGCTTTCGGTGACTGGTGTACAAGGACACCCAGGTCCCTTTGTACATCAACATTCCCCAATCTATCACTATTTAAATAATACTCTACCTTTCTGTTTTTCCTTCCGAAGTGGATAACTTCACATTTATCCACATTATACTGCATCTGCTATGTATTTGCCCACTCACTCAACTTGTCTAAATCATCTTGAAGCCTCTTTGCATCCTCCTCACAACTCACAATCCCACCTAGTTTTGTGTCGTCAGCAAACTTGGAAATATTACATTTGGTTCCCTCATCCAAATCATTGATATATATTGTGACTAGCTAGGGCCCAAGCACTGATCCCTGCGGTACCCCACTAGTCACTGCCTGCCACCCCAAAAAAGACCCATTTATTCCTACTCTTTGTTTCCTGTCTGTTAAACAATTTTCAATCCATGCCAGTATATTACCCCCAATCCCATGTGCTTTAATTTTGCACACTAACCTCTTATGTGGGACTTTATCAAAGGCCTTCTGAAAATCCAAATAAACCACATCCACTGGTTCTCCCTTATCTATCCTCAAAAAACTCCAGTAGATTTGTCAAACATGATTTCCCTTTCATTAATCCATGTTGACTTTGTCTAATCCCGTTGATATTTTCTAAGTGTCCTGTTATCACATCCTTTATAATAGACTCTAGCATTTTCCCTACTATTGATGTTAGGCTAACCGGTCTGTAGTTCCCTGTTTTCTCTCTCCCTCCTTTTTTAAATAGTTGGGTTACATTTGCCACCCTCCAATCTGCAGGAACTGTTCCATAATCTATGGAATTTTGGAAGATGACAATTAATGCATCCACTATTTTCACAGCTACCTCTTTTAGTACCCTGGGATGCAGATTATCAGGTCCTGGGGATTTATCGGCTTGTGATCAATAATATGTTAGACATTATTGTTTGTTGTCTACCATTGATTGCATTATATGTATTTATACTCCAGATGCTTGCTTCAATGTTCTGAAATATATTATTTGTGGAAATTTTGTCAGGAATTTTGATTTATGTATTTATTGGCTGAATGACTTGTTAAATGTTTTCCATGTGTTATTTCTGTATTGTTTAGGGTTATTGTCATGATTGTCCAATTCTGTTAATGGCTATAGCTTTGGCTTAATATCACTTGGTGTCTGATGGGGACAAGGAGGATTATATCTAAGTAGCTTAAAGAATCATCATGTAATACTTTTTCTGTAATAGGATCTTATTCTGGCTTTTGTGTTGGTGTTGATTCTTGGTTTTATTTATCATGCAGCAACCAGTGGAATTTTGCATTTATATTATTTCTTATTACATTCAGGATATTCTTGTTCCATACTCCTTTTCATTTCAAATATTAAATATATACTGTTATACTGTTTTCTACAGCAAGTTTATTGCAACTTAAGAGGAACTATGACCCATTCATATATAATGCAATAGCCTTCTATGATTTTACCAGCTTTCTATGTTAGTCCTGTTTCCATTTCTTTAAGTTGTTCTTGCTTTTTATTGTTTTATCCTTTATTATAATTCTAGCTGCTGTAATGTGTGAATCTCCCACTTTTATTTTTCTTTTAAAGTGCCTATACTTCCTGATTCAAAGAAAAATACATGGAATGCAAACTAGTTCTTCAGAGTAGGATTCCTTCATTAATTCCTCTGCCATTTGTTTGTTCTAAATTCTTGAAATAATGTTAGCTCTTGCATTGTCTCTCTGAATGAGGAATATCTACCAAATAACATAATTTTATTACCCAGAATCTTTTGTGAATTTGTTTCTTTTTCTTTCCCAGTTGTTCTGGACTTATTTTAGTTGTCGAAAGTACTAGTGAAACCACTAGGGAAATTGGTTCTAGTGGAATGTCAACAACAACAACAACTTGCATTTATATAGCGCATTTAACATAGTAAAATGTCCCAGGAGTGTAATCAGGCTAAAATTGACACCAAGCCAAGGAAGGAGACATTAGGACAGGTAATCAAAATGCTTGGTCAAAGGGGTAGGTTTAAGCAGCGTCTTGAAGGAAGAAAAAGAGGTGGCGAGGTGAGGAGGTTTGGGGCGAGAATTCCAGAGCTTGGTGCCTAGACGGCTGAAGGCTTGGCCGCCAATGGTAGAGTGAAGGAAGTGCGGGATGCACAATAGGCCAGAGTTGGAGCAATGCAGAGCTCTTGTAGGGTTGTAGAGTTGGAGGGGGTCTGAATGAGGCAAAGAGTAGTTCACATCCTATTTTCCTGGACCCCTTTCTGCCACAATTGTTTTCCCGCAAAACTACCAGATGCCAGCATGCCCCAGTCCTGCAAGATGCTGACCTCCCAATGGTCCCAAACCACCTTCCCCATTCCTCCTGATACCCAGGACCCCTCTCTTGCTCCCAGATTTCCTACATTACCATAGTGACTACACTTCAAAAGTAATTTATTGGCTGTAAAGCACTTTAGGACATTCTTAGCTCACGAAATGCACTATATAAATGCAAGTTGTACGAATGTTTTGGAACTTGGAATTCCAACCTAGTGCTTACATATTCCTAGACCACCATGGTGATGGGCAGATCCACTTTTGGATTTTCTGTATAACCTTTTCTTACATACAGATATAGGAAATTTATTTCTCACCACTACATAGTTGATTACATTTTTAGTCAACCCATCTCATCTGCCACAGACAGGAACTTGTCCAGCTCCATTTTGAATGCTTGCAGTGAATCCACACTCACTGCACAAGCCAGCAACTTTTTCCAAACGTCGATGAACCTCTGCAAAAAGAAAAGCCTCCTAACATCTAACCTAGTTCTATGCTTACATAACTTATACAAATGGCCCCTGGTTCTTCCTAATCTATTTAATTCAAATGATCTATCCATGTTGTGTAAACTCAATGGCCCGTAATTTCCTGGGATGGCGCATTTGACCCAAATGCCGAATTTACGCCAAAATTTGAATGCGATGTAGCAAGCATAGCAGGGAATTAGAAGTGAAGCAGCCAATGGATATCTCTGCCCCAAAGGGATTTCTGTCTGCATGCATGGCTCAAATTGTCAATTCCAGTTACTTGAAAATAATATGCTGAACAAGTCTTTATATTTAGCTCAAAAAGACATTTTCATGTAACATCCAAGAGCTAACTAGGTATGAACATAAAAACTTGTTTTAAGTGACCTTTTGTACAACATGCATTTCTTCAGAAACTCTTGGTAGAAATCATCATATTTGGATGGACTGCAGTTGGAATCAAATCATTCTGCGTGGCAGTCCAATTTTAAATCACTTCTCAAATATAAAAAGGCAACAACACTTTGACGTCTTTGAAAATTATTTCTGCATGACAATAAATGATTTGCCTAACTTTCCCTATAATGTGACACTTATTATCCATTGATAGTGTTGAACTTATTCCACAGGTAAATTCTGATTGGAGAAAGAGGTAGCCCATAGAGTAAATTGAACAGCTATCTTATTAGGTACTCTCTCAGCTGGAAGGCATAAAACACTTTTGACAATTATAAACTAGCAATGGGATTGTTTCAGAAGAATGCATGAAAATAAATCGAGTCAAAGCCAAGAACAATAAATAGGTACAGAAACATGTAATTTTCCATCATTGCTTTATATTGCATGTCAAACGTGGGGTAATAGTGCTATCCGTTAACACAAACAGTAATAGAAAAAAAAATCAAAGGATATGAAAATAACCTTTAAGCAGATCTGTACAAACAGTATCATTCTATGGATAGTGAATGGACACAAGTTCATACTTTTATTTCTCTCCCTGGTCCTGTTGCTCAGAGTTTTAGAATAATACCAATAGCTTGGTCCTCATAAGATTTATTGGGTTATGATTAATCGTAATCAGGTTAAACTGTTTTCCATATTCGTTTGTTTCATATCTTTTTTTACAGTAAGTTCTGACTGGAGGTGTGTGTGTTCCTTTCTTTATCAGTGTACCTGCAAGCAATGAGACAACTAGAGCAAATCAAGGAAATTGGCCATCACTGATGTGTTGATTGGGGAGGTGGAGCTATTATAATTAACTTTTAACTGTTTGAGTGAAGGCTATTGGCAGAGTGGCGCAGATGGCCAGGAAATTTTGGTGTGCTCTCAGTAATGGCATAAGTCAACTACACCATGATTTCCTGGAAATTCAATGCCATAACAATGGCATAAGTTTTCAGGAAATGTGGGTATTAATTCACTCAAAGTCCTATGTCAACATTCCTCAGAAGCATTTGAACGGCATAAGTTGTTCTCTGCCAACTGTAGTGATTCATTTGTATTTCAAGTATGTGTTTTGTACCAAGTATTTAATCTAACAACATCCTTCACATTTCCAGTGATGATTCATTTTCATGCAGCTATCCTGCCTTCATCCCTAAGGCATCTCAGAAGAATACCGACAAGAAACACAGAAAACATAGCACTCTAATGATGTGCTACTGAGTGAATAGAATCCACAGTGCAGTGTCACGCAGTTCACTTGCATTCCCTGAACTACAATTTGAAAACTGAATGGTTTGCGACAACAACAAGGGATATTCCAGCCTTAAACGATAGATGCTAGCCTTATGAAACATCTAACACTATTCCACAATGGAATTAGATAGAGGCAAAGCTGCTTAAACATTGGTTCACACTTTTGGAAGCAATGACAGTGAGATTTACTTACTCATCGCTAGCACTAGAAGTAGATATTTTTAACCTTACCCGCACTGTTTCATTTAATCTTTTCCAATGGCACAGCAGTAGGACTATTATCTAGTGTGGTACTTTCTGCATAGTATGTTTTTTTTAATGGGACATGAGATAAACATGCTTGAACCAACACAGTGCTGAGGGAGGAGGTATTGATTTAGATGAAACCATTATGATTTTGAATTGGGCTGTAACTCCTCTGAAAGGAGATGCAGTGTACATTTTGCACCTTCAGCTATCTGCAGTATTTTTATTTTCTCAGTGTCTTTCTTTTGACCTGCACTCTGTGAAAGAAACCGGTTTCATGATTTGGGTGATTTCATGATAAGCATGTAGTTATAGTGCATTTTTGCTTTGATGCAAAATGGTTTTGGATGTGCATCAATGCAAAAGTGAGAGTATAACTCAGGAGACTAGCGAGCACACTAAAGATATAGGGGTGAATTTCTGCAGGGCTTTTCTTGCTCGTCCACCGTAACTTCAGTGGAAGAGCCTAGGAAACACAGGAAGAAAAGCGTAAATGGTGTTCACAGTGTTTTTCCAGGGGTTCCACTGCTCTTTCAACAAAGGTATGGTGTTAGGGCAGGAGAACCGCTGCAGAATTTCACTTCCATCAGGTGTGAGACCCCTGCAGGTGACTGTCTCATACTGTCTCAACCAAGTGCAGTATAACTGGCACCTTAGGCAAACTGTTCAATCACTACTTTGATTACAGAGCAACACCACTATGCTGCTGCAAATAGCAGTTTCAAAAGGTATTAGTTTATATATTTACACAAAAAAGCCATAGAGGATTTCCAGTATAGCAGAACTTGTAGTTATGAATATTTGTTTTAAAATTTGGAAAATAAAGACAAATTCAAATTTCAAGAAAACAGTTTAATACTGGAAATGTGTGACACTTATTGGACCTAATATGAAAGCAATAATTCTGCTTATTGTAGTCACCTTTGTCAAGTGATGAATAACTAACAGCACCATCTGTTCTCTCCAATGAATGTAAGGTACTTAATGTAATAATATTATGTGAAAACGTTTATAAAATAACTCTGGAAAAAAAGTGATTCAAACCCTTAAGCCTAGGAAGATCTTGTTCCTGATAAAAGTGTTTTTATATGAATGTCAGTTGAGGCAAAGGTTGGACTTAGCTGTGATGCACCCTATGACTGACACTCACTGTGAAGGCTTACACAGAAATAATGGCCATTTGGTAAGATATTAGACGGCATCTGCAGCTCTTGTAACTGTAGTCCAGAGAGTAGTCAATGAGTGCAGGAGATGAGGAGGGTAAGGGAGAAAATTGGAGAAAAATTTCTGTGAAAAAAACATGGCCCCAAAATTCCACCAGGTTTCTACTGGTCTCCTGCTGCAGCTTTGGCTGGAGACCGGAAAAACCCTCAGGGGGACGAGATAATACCCAGTTATGCTGGGGCTCCGCCATTTCCGTGGTTCTTTTGTAAGGCAGTTGCCAGACTTGGGGCAGAGCCATGGATAGGAACTCATTAAGCTGAAGTTCCTGCTCCTGAGATTCATTGGGTATCTGAGTAGTATTGGTAGCAGGGCGTTGGGAAAGATGAGCTGTACCGGCCTCCACAAGATCACAAGTGGGCCCATCTGGTGCGATCTAGGCCCAATAAGTGGTATGGACTGCAGAAAAAGAAAACAAAATTATCAGAGCATTGCTAGGGTTGGGGCAGGGGATTTCTGGGCAACCTATGCCCCAATGGTGCTTGCACCCCCACCTGTGCCATGAAAATAAGGTGCCCTCCCACTGACCCCGTAAACTCCAGTGGGGCCTGGGAGAAGTGATGGAGGGCACCGGCAGGCTTGCTGCCAGTTGGCATTTGGAATTTCAGGGTCAGTGACTTTATGTCATTACTCGTGTGTATTGATACTATAAAATATTTACTAGCTAAAATTTATAAGACAGCTAGGTTGAAAAAGTTAATATTGTTCTAAACTAAGTAGAGGGTGAATAGATGATCAGTGCAATTTTGCATGTGGATGTTTCTTTTACTACTTATTAATTATGTGATGGCAATTATTTGACTATTATAGGCCCAATACACAGGCCAGTATAAATATAATATAGGTATTTGCCTTTAGGTTTAAAGTAAGATTAAATTAATTCTGAGAAAAATTTCATCTGATTAGTGGTACTTATCTTGAAATTGTTAAACATCTGCTATCTAATTGCTGTTGTATTTCACCATTTTACAGATATCATTTTCTCACTTGGAATAATCACATTGTCACAACTGCTGATGTATTTTAGTGGCTTAAATATGAAATTGGCTTCATGTAGGATCAAAGCTTAATGAGCTATTCATGAAATTGGATGAATTATGTGCCTTGGGAATGTTCCAATTCATATTCTCTCCGTGTCAACCTTGAAGTGTAACAAACTTTGTAATTTATTGGACGTATTTACTGTATATTATTGTTAAATTATAATTTGTTAACTATAATGCAAAGGGTGCAACTTGAACTATTTATAATTTGTAAAGAAAAAAATAACTTACATTTATATAGCATCTTTCATGACCTCAGAATGTCCTAAAGCACTTCACATCCAATGAGGTATCTTTGACACGTGGGCACTGTTGTAATGTAGGGAAATGCAGCAGCCAATTTTCACACAGCAAGCTCCCACAAACAGCAATGAGATAAATGATCAGATAATCTGTTTTAGTAGTGTTACTTGAGGAATAAAGTTGGCCAGAGCACCAGCAGAACTCCCTTTCTCCCTTGGGCAGAAGGTCCCAGACATTTGTCCATGGGGCAGAATCCTAGGTTGCTCCTGATCTTCCGGTTTCCCTCCTGCAGCTACACCAGAGATGCTCCCAGAGCCCGAGCACATTTTTGGGCCTTTGGTGTTCAGCTTATATCTGAGCAATTTCTGGATGGTCCAGTTGAAAATTGATCTGTCTGATCCAATACTAGATAATTGGCATCCATAAATTTGAAGAAAGCGAGGAAGGGGAATTTTCCAACTTGTGGTCATTTCTTTTGCCAATTTACTGGTATAATGTAAATGGCTATCCAATTATGAAGTCACAATTGGACAGCATTAATGCTAATTCACAACATGGGTTTCACACAACAGTAATTTTTTTATTCCAGTGGACTAAGAACATAAACTTAGCCAATTGATAATGGGTCAGATCCAATTAACTTAAGTAATTCCACAATTTCCTAATACTTGCATAGAGTACGCTACTGTACTTGTAACCTCATAATCAGAACATGCATTAATGTACTTCAGCAGACTAAGTTCACTATGTGGAAATCATCTTTATTTCAACATTTTACAGTATGTCAATTAAAATGAGTATGCAAACCACATTGATATATGTAGAAGTATCATGCATTAGTGCTAATGAGTCGTGCACACATTGTGCAGTCAAGCCCATTTGCATTGCACTTTATCAGTACATTATTCTGAAGGCACATATTGCATATACATGCAAGTGTAGCATTTATCTCTGTAGGGGGATAAGTTAATGGAAGGAAATAGAGTGGGTTTCTTTGCAGGTATATGCTCCGACTGTCTGATATTCACTGCGCTCTGGCGATCCAGTGTGCTTGGACGCAGACCCAGTAAAATTTCTGTTCATGTGTATGCAATGCCCATAATGTCACAGTAATTCTGTTCACTCTTGGGCAAATCTACATTACAGTAAAGTAGTGAAGAAAAATAAATCTATATATATATTTATATATATATTTATTTTTATTATATAAATATTATATATATATATATACAGTTTTAGATCTACATTCTAATATTTTGCTGGTTTGTTCTATTTAAAATCTAGAAAATGCTGGCTGCTGAGCATTGAGGGACTCCATTGGAAGAATCTTCCACAGGATGTATTGGATTGTCAGCATTTTCCATTGTTATTTGTGCTTTAAAACAATTTGCAGTGGGCTGGGTTTTTATAAAAATCTTTTGTTCAAAGCTTTAATTTCATACTTATTAGAGGGATCAGATTTTGGGAATGTTCTTTCTATTTTGTGAGATAGCTGGAACTGCGTGTTGATCATTTCTTCAGATCAAATGAGTGTTTTTCTTTGCCTCAGGGCTTCTTTGCTGTGCTGTGAACCTTTGTTTATTGTATTCAGCTTTTCTCTTTGCTACACATTGGAGGTCATTAAATCATTTCTGATATCCCGGTGGCATTTGTGGAATCTTTTAAAATGGTGTGGATTGTCTCATATATCATGATCCATGGACATATTTGCCCTTCTGCAATTGGTAGTGTTAATATAATGACAAAAAAAACATTTTTGAATTTAATTAATTGTTTAACTTGAATAAACAATTCTCCTTCAGTAAAATGTACACCCCTTAGCAGTGTAGTCTTTGCTTCCATTTTGTGTCATTTATTACCACCAGCATATAACAACAACAACAACTTGCATTTATATAGCACCTTTAACATAGTAAAATGTCCCAAGGCGCTTCACAGGAGTGTTGTCACTGAGCCACATAAGGAGATATTAGGACAGGTGACCAAAAACTTGGTCAAAGAGGCAGGTTTTAAGGAACATCTTAAAGGAGGAGAGAGAGGTAGAGAAGCAGAGGGATTTAGAGAGGGAATTGCAGAACTTAGGGCCCAGGCAGATGAAGGCACAGCTGCCAATGGTGGAACAATTAAAATCAGGGAATGTGCAAGAGGCGAGAATTGGAGGAGCGCAGAGATCTCGGATGGTTGTAGGGCTGGAGGAGGTTACAGCGATAAGGAGGGACGAGGCCATGGAGGGATTTGAAAACGAGGATGAGAATTTTAAAATTGAGGCATTGCAGGACCGGGAGCCAACGTAGGTCAGCGAGCACAGGGGTGATGGTTGAACGGGACTTGGTGCAATTAAAGATACGGGCAGCAGAGGTTTGGATAAGCTCAAGTTTATGAAGGATGAAAAATGGGAGGCTGGCCATGAGAACATTGGAATAGTCAAGTCTAAAGTAACAAAGGCTTGGATGAGACTTACCGCAGCAGATGAGCTGAGGCAGGGGTGGAGATGGGCGATATTACGGAGATGGAAGTAGGCGGTCTTGGTGATGGAGCGGATATATGGTCTGAAGCTCATCTCAGAGTCAAATAGGATGCCAAGGTTGTGAACGGTTCAGCCTCAGACCCTAACCCTAAGCAGTGCTAAATGGTATATACTTCAATGCTAGGAGTCTAGTGAATAAGGCAGGTGAGCTGAGGGCACAGATAGACATGTGGAAGCATGATATCATAGCTATTACTGAAACATGGCTTAGAGAGGGGCAGGAATGGCAGCTCAACATTCCTGGTTACAGGGTTTTTAGACGAGATAGAGAAGGGAATAAAAAAAGGGGGGTCGCAATATTGGTAAAGGAAACAATTACAGCTGCGAGGAGGGATGATATGTTAGAAGGATTATCAAATGAGGCCATATGAGTTGAGCTAAAGAACAAAAAAGGAGCAGTCACACTATTGGAAATGTACCATAGACCCCCAAGCAGTCAGAGGGAGATAGAAGAGCAAATATATAGGCAAATTTCTGAGAAGTACAAAAACAATAGGGCAGTTATAATGGGGGATTTCAACTACCCTAATATTAACTGGGATAGACTCAGTGAAAAAGGTATAGAGGGCGCAGAATTCTTAAAATGCATTCAGCAAAACATTTTTAGCCAGTACGTAGCAAGCCCAACAAGAGAGGGGGCAGTTTTGGACTTAGTATTAGGGAATGAAGCTGGAAGGAGTATCAGTGGGAGAGCATTTTGCTGGTAGTGATCATAATTCAGTTGGATTTAGCATAGTTATGGAAAAGGACAAAGATAGAACAGGAGTAAAGTTCTCAATTGGGAGAAGGCAAATTTTACTAAGCTGAGAAGTGATTTAGTAAAAGTGGACTGGAAACAGTTACTTGAAGGTAAATCAGTGTCAGAACAGTGGGAGGCATTCAAGGAGCAGATAGTGAGGTTCAGAGTAAATAGGTTCCCACAAAAAAAAAAGGGTGGGAATGCCAAATCTAGAGCCCCCTGGATGTCAAGGAGCATATAGAGTAAGATAAAGCAAAAAAGGGAAGCTTATGTCAGACACCGAGAGTTCAATACTGCAGAAAACCCAGAGAAGTATAGAACGTGCAGGGATGAAATTAAAAAGGAGATTAGGAAAGCAAAGAGAAGGCATGAAAAATTACTGACAAGTAAAATCAAGGAAAACCCAAAGATGTTTTATAAATACATAAAGAACTAGAGGATAACTAAGGAAAGAGTAGGGCTTATTAGAGACCAAAAAGGTAACCTATGTGTAGAGGTGGAAGATGTGGGTATGTTTCTTAATGAATACTTTGCGTCTGTCCTCAGAAAAGAGGGGGACGATGCAGACATTGTACCTAAGGAGGAGAAGTGTGAAATATTGGATGGGATAAACATATTGAAGGAGGAAATATTAAGGGGATCAGCATCTTTGAAAGTAGGTAAATCACCAGGCCCGGATGAAATGTATCCGAGACTGTTAAGAGAAGCAAGGGAGGAAATAGCGTAGGCTCTGACCGTCATTTTCAAATCTCTGGCCATAGGTGTGGTGTCAGAGGATTGGAGGACTGTTAACGTTGTACTGTTGTTTAAAAAGGGAGAAAAGCATAGTAATTACAGACCAGTCAGCCTTATCTCGATGGTGGGCAAATTATTGGAAACAATTCTGAGGGATGGTATAAATCATCATTTAGAAAGGCACAGATTAATCAAGGATAGTCAGCATGCATTTATTAAGAGAAGGTCGTGTCTGACTAACTTGATTGAATTTTTTGAGGCGGCAACAAGGAAGATTGATGAGGGTAATGCATTTGATGTAGTCTACATGGATTTTAACAAGGCTTTTGACAAGGTCCCACATGGCAGACTGGTCAGAAAAGTAAAAGCCCATGGGATCGTAGGAAAGTGGCAAGTTGGATCCAAAATTGGCTCAGTAGCAATGGGCAATGGTTGATGGGTGTTTTTATGACTGAAAGGCTGTTTCCAGTGGGATTCCAAAGGGTTCAGTACTAGGTCCCTTGCTTTTTGTGGTATATATTAATGATTTAGATCTAAATGCAAGGGGCATGATTAAGAAGTTTGCAGATGATACAAAAATTGGCCATGTGGTTGATAGTGAGGAGGAAAGCTGTAGACTGTAGGAAGATATCAATGGACTGGTCAAGTGGGCATAGAAGTGTGAAATGGAATTCAATACGGAGAAGTGTGAGGTAATGCATTTGGGGAAGGCAAACAAGACATGGGAATACACAATAAAAGGGAGGATACTGAGAGATGTAGAGGAACAGAGGGACCTTGGAGTGCATGTCCACAGATTCCTGGTTAAAAAGGCGGACGGGATACTTCCCTTTATTAGCTGAGGCATTGAATATAAGAGCAGGGAGGTTGTGCTGGAACTGTATAATACACTAGTTAGGCAACAGCTTGAGTACTGTGTACAGTTCTGGTCACCACATTACAGGAAATATGTGATTGCACTAGAGAGGGTACAGAGGAGATTTACAAGGATGTTGCAAGGACTGGAGAATTTTAGCTATGAGGAAAGATTGGATAGGCTGTGGTTGTTTTCATTGGAACGGAGGAGGCTGAGAGGTGATTAAATTGAGATGTATAAAATTATGAGGGGCCTAAACAGAGTGAATAGGGAGGACCTATTTCCCTTAGCAGAGAGGTCAATAACCATAGATTTAAAGTAATTGGTAGAAGGATTAGAGGGGAGCCGAGGAGAATTCTTTTCACCCAGAGGGTGGTAGAGGTTTGGAATTCACTGCCTGAAAGGGTGTTGGATGCAGAAACCCTCAACTCATTTAAAAAGTATTTGGATGTGCACTTGAAGTGCCGTAACCTACAGGGCTACTGACCAAGTGCTGGAAAGTGGGATTAAGCTGGATAGCTCTTTTTCAACTGGTACGGATACGATGGGCCGAATGCCCTCCTTCTGTGCCATAACTTTCTATGATTCTATTATTCTTTGATTCAGACAGTGGCCAGGGAGAGGGATGGAGTTGGTTGCTAGAGAATGGAGCTCGTGGCGGGGGCCGAAGACAATGGCTTCGGTCTTCCCACTATTTAGTTGGAGGGAGTTTTTGCTAATGTCGGACAAGCAGTGTGACAAATAAGAGACAGTGAAGGGGTCGTGAGAAGTGGTGGTGAGGTAGAGCTGGGTGTCATCAGCGTACATGTGGAACCTGACGTGTTTTTGTATGATGTCGCCGGGGAACAGCATGCAGATGAGAAATAGGAGGGGGCCAAGGATGGACCCTTGGAGGATTCCAGAGGTAACGGTGCAGGAGCGGGAAGAGAAGCCATTGTAGGTGATTCTCTGGCTATGACTGGATTGATAGGAATGGAACCAGGCGATCGCAGTCCCACCCAGCTGGGCGACAGAGGAGGATGGTATGATCAACCGTGTCAAAGACTGCAGACAGGTTGAGAAGGATAACCCATTTATCAGCATTTATTAGAATATATTAGCATTAGTTTTGCTCATTGATGTAGAATATTTGCATAATTGCAACGAATGTCTGATTGGATGTTTTGACCCTTACACTGTTGGCAGGTTCAGAGAAAATTCATATTTCCTGGATGGCTTTAAAAACTAAAGGTGTTTTCAGCTCAATGCATGACTCTAAAATGGATCTTAATATTACAGTGAGGAAGCTGCTCGAATGATAGGAGTATCTTTATTACTATACGAACATACGAACATACAAATTAAGAGCAGGAGTAGGCCATTCGGCCCCTCGAGCCTGCTCTCCATTTGATAAGATCATGGCTGATCTGATGTGACCTCAACCCTACTTTCCTTCTACCTACTATAACCTTTGACTCTCTTGTTAATCAGGAATCTATCTAACTCAGCCTTAAAAATATTCAATGACCCAGCGTCCACCGCTCTCTGGGGAAGGGAGTTCCACAGATTCACAACCCTCAGAGAAAAAAATTCTCCTCATCTCAATCTATATCACTTTGCAGACTACTTGGGTGCTAAATTGGGCCTTGTGGCAACCATTGTTTCGGCACGACACAGCCTCTCTGACATCCAAAATGGTGTCTTGGATGCGCGCACACGTTTCCAGCGTGACGTGCACCGGATGCCATCTTGGTATAGGAGTTAGCGCAGACGCAGATAACCAATGCTGGAATCATTTAAAGTAGGGAGAAAATGGCTTCAATCATTGTGCAATGCTGATTTAAAGTGATAGACACCATTTTGGGACTTAACGCTCAACTCAACACACAGTCTTAACCCCGACCATCTGAACATGTCTTAGAGTGCCTGGAGGACCCTCCATCAGCGCTATTTAAAGGGCCCATGCAGGTTTTACAGGATAGTGGCTGGATTATTGCTTCTGACTGCCGAGACATTTGTGACTGTTTTTGGACGTCTCCTATACTTGACTACTAGGACGCGGGGACATAGCCGAACATTTAGAGCCAGGACGTGCAGGAGTGAAGTTAGGAAATGCTCTTCTGCAGACGGCAGTTGATGCTAGCTCACTTATGAATGTTAAATCTGAGATTGATAGATTTCTGTGAACCAAGGGTAATAAGGGATATGGGGCTAAGGTGGGTATATGGAGTTAGGTCACAGGTCTATCATGATCTCATTGAATGGTGGAACAGGCTCGATGGGCTAAATGCCACTGCCACTTGCTGCCTCCTGATATGCACCACCTTCTCTTGCAAGAAAGGGGGACGTGTGCCTGGGTGATGTGCCTGTCATGGTTGAATAGCTGCCAGTGTGTGTGGCCTGTGAGTTGTGGGTGGGCGACTTGAAACAGTGGTAATGTGTAAGAGTGAGAGGAAGCATCTGGTTGGAAGAGTTGAGTACTGATGGAAAGAGTTTGTCGGTCTGTGGGTGATGGGGGGTGTAGTGTGTGGTGCAGTTGTTAGGAGACACCACTTGACAGTTGACCTCACTCACCTTGACCACTCATGTCAAAGCATTGAACTTCTTCCTGCACTGCATCCATGTTCATGATGCTGTGCGCCTGGCATTGACTTCGTCCCCCGCTGCCTCCCACTGCCTTTTGGATATATGTCTGGAGGGCCTTTTGCCCCCCAACCGCCCCGCCTTGGTGCATGCACTCTCGCAGGCCTGGTACCAACACAAATCGCGGCAGATAGGTGAGGTCTGGCATGCAGATTGTAGAATGTGGGATTTAGTAGTGCGCAACCTTTATTCAATGTTTTAAAATAATTCATCAGTGTGTAAACATAGGGACTGGGCCTGCACCTGTGTTTTACGTGTACGATGTCTGATCTCCGTTCAGACTCCGTGCAGACAGTAGAATGTCATTTTTAGCTAATAACAGGTACCAGCTACCTTTAAGAGATTTCTAAGAAACATCCTCCCTTTAAGAGATTGGGCTCCCCTGCTGGTGGAAAGACCAAATTGCATTGATTCCATATGCAAGGCCCTGGAATGGAATGCTGATTGCAGGTTGGTACTCGGACCGGCCGAAATTCATGTCCAGCCTGCGCAGGGGTCAATTGGCTCGGGGTAATAGCGCATTACACTACCCGCGGCCAAAAACGCCTCTTATCCAATTTCTCCCCCCATGTCCTCTTCACAACTTACTTTCCTACCTACCTTTGTGTCATTGGCAAATTTAGCAACCATACATTCGGTCCCTTCATGCAAGTCATTGATATAGATTGTAAATAGTTGAGGCCCCAGTACTGATCCCTGTGGTACTCCATTCATTACATCTTGCCAACCTGAAAATGACCCATTTATGCCTTTAGCTAACCAAACCTTTATCCATGCTGATATGTTGCCCCCTACACCATGAGCTCTTATTTTGTGTAGTAGCCTTTGATGTGCCACCTACTACAATAAAAGTGCTCTATAAACACTTAAGTTTAAATTTTTTAAAAATATTTTGTTCAATTTGTTACTGCTCCTCTTTGTTCGCCTGTTCCTCCATTCTCATTTCTTCTCCGTTAATTCTTCCCTATTTTTACCATTTCAACTGTACTTCTACTTTATTCTATCTACTAGAACATAATCTGCCGATTAATTAACTCTTAATAAAATAATACGTTTAAAATGTTTTACTTACTAAGACTGCTATGATCATGTATTATACATGAGCAGATGCCCTGCGGTGGATCTCACAGTGAGCCAGATGATGAGCTATTTTATAATGACAGGAATGTTATATCATGTAATATATAGTTGATCGCCTCGTGATTGTTCATAGACAAAAAGTTATGGGGTAAATTTTGCAAAGCTCTGCTTCAGTGTGAAGCCTCATTAGACAGGACTGTGGGTCATAGTTAGGTCACTTAAAACTGTAGGGCCAATTCTGTATCTAGCAAAACTACATGCTGGTCTCCCAAAACTGACCCTTATATCTCTCTTTTAATTGCACCTCTGATTTTTCTCATTCTAATTCTTTTTGCCGTTCTCTTTTTGCCTTTCACCGTTTTCTCCCTTTCTGTATGGCTGACACATAGCTCTCTCACAATGTCTGTAACACTCTTCTGACACTTTCTCATTGGAGGCAATTTTAACCCCCCAGGATGGGTGGGAAAGGGGCAGGGGGTTAAATTCTTAAAAATGTGAAATCCAACCAAACCCGCTGCAAACGCGCCTACTTCTGGTTTAACTGGGGCGGGTTGTGGGGCGGGCGAGTAACCTGCTCTCGAGATGCAGGTCAGTCATTTTAATATGTTAATGAGGCTGCGTGCCTGAGAATTTAGCAGCCATTTAGATTTAATGGCTTCGGCCCAGGTTTCCCCGGGCTCGGGAAATCCGGCAGCTAAAGAGAGGTGAAACTCCCAGGTCATAGAATCATAGAATGGTTGCAGCATGGAAGGAGGTCATTTGGCTCGTCAAATCCGTGCCAGCTCTCTGCAAGAGCAATCCAGCTAATCACACTCCCCTGCCCTATCCCCGTAGCCCTGCAAATTTTTCCCCTTCAAGTACTTATCCAATTCCCTTTTGAAAGCCACGACTGAATCTGCCTCCACCACTCCCTCAGGCAATGCATTACCAACACCAGGTTATAGTCCAACAGCTTTATTTTTCGCTGCCTTTCGGGTGTCTCTCTCTCTCTCTCTCTTTGTGTTATGACCGCTTGTGTATTCAGTAGTCTGGGATGTAATGTTTCTCTGTCTGAACACCACCCACTCCTTTGATTGCTTTGATTATATCTATGCCGAGGTGTGATAACAGGCAGTTGGAAAGATTATCTGTAATCACCAGGCATTGTTCTCTGACTATATATGCTGTGCATTTACGGAATCCTACACTCACCTGACGAAGGAGGAAAGCTCCGAAAGCTTGTGATTCCAAATAAAGCTGTTGGACCATAACCTGGTGTTGTAAGACTCCTTACATTTGTCCACCCCTGTCCATCACCGGCATCTCCACATCTATTTATAAAGCCCATGATCCCATCCATATGCTTTCTAAACTGCTTTCTCAACCTGCCCTGCTACCTTCAATGATGTATGTACATATGCCCTCAGGACTCTCTGTTCCTGCAACCCTTTTAGAATTGTACCCTTTAGTTTATTTTGCCTCTCTTCATTCTTCCTATCGGAATGTATCACTTCACATTTTTCTGTGTTGAATTTCATCTGCCACATGTCTGCAAATTCCACCAGCCTGTTAACATTACTATAGCTAATAACATGACCTAATACCACCAAGCTAAAACTCTTTTAAAAATTTAATTAAAGTTGAACTACTTTAGACCTTCTATGTATATAAATCCAAGATTTGTTGCAGTAATCATAGTAGTAATTACAGTATTGCATCAGGTGAGAGTAGTTGGCCTTGACATCATAAGGAAAGGCAAGGACTTGTATTTACATAGTGCCTTTCATGACCTCATGAAATCCCAAAGAGCTTTACAGCCAATTACGTACGTTTGAAGTGTAGTCACTGTAGCAAAACAGAGCAGCCAATTTGTGCACAGGAAAGTCCCACAAACAGCTATGAGATAAAACCAGATAATCTGTTTCCGTGAGGCCAACAGGTAAGTGCTTTTCCAGCACTACTTGTGGGCCAGGAGGAACGGGAGTGCTTCCCCCCGGCCGCCTATGCAAAAATGCCTACCGCAGATAACCTTCCTTGCTTTTGTCTGCGGACAACCCCCCGCGACCCAATCCCCCTCCCCAATCTCCAGGCCGACACCCCGTGATCTGATCCCACCCCCCCCCGCGATCTCCACCCCTCAATCTGATACCGACCCACGGTCTCCCCCACCCGCGATCACTCGCCCCCTCCCTCCTCTCCGGTCTCCCTGGCTGTGGCCTTCTGCTACAGGTCTTCATGCCCGACAGCCAGCCAGCCTTTCAATTTGCCTGGCTGTCAGGCAGGAAACAGAGAAAAAAAATTCAAATGATGTCCTGCTGTTAAATTCGGCAGGACCTCCACATTCCCCGAATTTCCGGGTTTACCAGCCACTAAAAATCACCCCCGCTCCCTCTCCCTCTCCCTCTCCCTCTCCCCGTAAACATTGTTTCTACAAATCTCTCCTCTCTCTGTCTCCTGGGCAAAAAGTGTTAAATTATGAGACCAGGTTGCACAGTCTAGGTTTATATTTGCTTGCATATAAAAGATTAAGGGGTGCTCTAATTGAGGTGTTTAAGATGGTTAAAGGAGTTAATAGGGTAGATAGAGAGAAACTATTTCCTCCGGTGGGGCAGTCCAGAACGAGGGGGCATAACCTTAAGATTAGAGCTAGGTCTCTCAGGGGTGATGTCAGGAAACAATTCTTCACACAAAGGGGAGTGGAAATCTAGAACTCTCTCCACCAAAAAGCTGTTGAGGTTAGGTCAATTGAAAATTTAAAAACTGAGATTGATAGATTTTTGTTATGCAAGGCTATTAAAGGTTACCAAAGCAAATGGATGGAGTTAAGAAACAGATGAGCCATAGAATCATAGAATCATAGAATGGTTACAGCACAGAAGGAGGCTATTCAGCCCATCGAGCCTGTGCCGGCTGTTTGTAACAGCAATCCAGTTAGTCCCATTACCCCACTCTCTCCCCACAGCCCTGCAATTTTTTTCCCTTCAAGTATTTATCTAATTTCTTTTGAAAGCCACGATTGAATCTGCTTCCACCACCCTTTCAGGCAGCGCATTCCAGATCATAACTGCTCGCTGCGTAAAAAAGTTTGTCCTCATGTCACCTATGGTTCTTTTGCCAATCGCCTTGTTGGCCAGAGGCTGCAGAAGACTGCTGAGCTGAATTCGAAGTGCTAACAAAGACACTGACCTTTTGAACTGAGGTGACCTGGAGTTCAGTCACTGGTCTGAACTGGCCAGAACCGGTTTGAATTCGTTCCGCTTCTTACAGAGACAAAGGAACGGTGATGCTACCTGGGCCCTTGGAACAGAGCCAATCAGGGGATGACATCGGTCACTCCAGCAACTTTGAGCCAACCGGAGAAGACAGCATCGTTCGAAAAGACAGACTTGGGGAATAAAAACTGAAGAGTTGCTGGCTTGGGCTCAGTGTGTGTCTTTGTTTGTTTGTGAGAGAGAGAGAGAGTGTGTGTGTGTGTGTGTGTGTGTGTGTGTGTGTGTGTGTTTTTGTTGGTGTGTCTTTGTTTGTGAAGGAGACTCTGGGAGACTCTGGAGATTAACCCTCGTGGAAGTGAATACCTTACGTCAGGGACGTAAAGACTGCGTCGAGGACGTGGAGACGATGTTGGGAGTAAGAGGGAGAATTGCCTGGCCAGCAGCGTCTCTCTTTTCTGGGTAATATAATATCCTTTCTATTCTGGGACCACTCTGGGAGTGTCGTCAGGAAACCTAGTGGGTGTGCGTTTAAAGCCTGATACTCGGGGAGTATTACTAGAGAAACCTAGTGGGTGTGCGTTTAAATCCTAGTTTGAGTATAAACCTGTATAACCTGCTGTAAACTACATGCCTATATCTAACTAGACGTATAAGTGGTATGTACATGATCTAATAACGTTAATAAAGCGAATTGAGAATTAAGAGAGAATTGACTCTTCCTCTGTGTACTAAGCTAAAACCGTTAACCGGTGACTTCCGGTCAACAGCCTTAAATCTGTGTCCTCTAGTTCTCGACCCTTCCACCAATTGGAACAGTTTCTCTTTATTTACTTTACCTCAACCCTTCATGATTTTGAACACTTCTATCAAATTTCCTCTTAACCTTCTCTGCTCTAAGAAGAAAAAACCCCAGCTTCTCCAGTCTATCCACGTAACTGAAGTCCCTCATCCCTGGAACCATTCTTGTAAATCTTTTCTGCGCCATCTCTAAGGTCTTCACATCCTTCCTAAAGTGCGGTGCCCAGAATTGGACACAATACTTCAGTTGTGGCCAAACCAGTGTTTTATAAAGGTTCAACATAACTTCCTTGCTTTTATTTATAAAGCCTCTATTTATAAAGCCTCTATTTACAAAGCCAGGATCCCGTATGCTTTTTTAACCGCTTTCTCAACCTGTCCTACCATCTTCAAAGATTTGTGCACATACACCCTCAGCTCTCTCTGTACCTGCACCCTCTTTAGAATTGTACTATTTAGTTTATTCTTCTCTTCATTCTTCCTGCCAAAATGTATCACTTCACACTTCTCTGCGTTAAATTTCATCTGCCATGTGTCCGCCCATTCCACCAGCCTGTCTGTCCTCTTGAAGTCTATTACTTTCCTCCTCACTGTTTGCTACACTTCGAAGTTTTGTGCCAACTGCAAATTTTGAAATTGTGCCCTGTACACCCAAGTCCAAGCCATTAATATATATCAAAAACAGCAGTGGTCCCAGTACCGACCCCTGGAGAACACCACTGGATACCTTCCTCCAGTCCGAAAAACAACTGTTCACCACTACTCTGTTTCCTGTCACTTAGCCAATTTCATATCCATGCTGCCACTGTCCCTTTTATTCCATGGGCTTCAATTTTGCTGACAAGCCTATGATGTAACACTTTATCAAACGCCTTTTGAAAGTCCATATACACAACATTAAATGCATTGCCCTCATCGATCCTCTCTGTTACCTCATCAAAAAATCAATCAAGTTAGTTAAACACGATTTGCCTTTAACAAATCCATGCTGGCTTTCCTTTATTAATCCACACTTGTCCATGTGACAATTAATTCTGTCCCAGATTATTGTTACTTAAAGCTTCTCCACCGCCGAGGTTAAACTGACTGGCCTGTAGTTGTCGGGTTTATACTTACACCCTTTCTTGAACAATGGTGTAACATTTACAATTCTCCAGTCCTCTGGCATCACCCCCATATCTAAGGAGGATTGGAAAATTATGGCCAGCATCTCTGCAATTTCCACTCTTACTTCCCTCAGCAACCTAGGATGCATCCCATCCAGACTGGGTGACTTATCTACTTCAAGCACAGCCAGCCTTTCTAATTCTTCTGTTTTATCAATTTTTAGCCCATCCAGTATCTCAACTACCTTCTCTTTTACTGTGACTTTGGCAGCATCTTCTTCCTTGGTAAAGACAGATGCAAAGTACTCATTTAGTACCTCAGCCATGCCCTCTGCCCTCATGCACAGATCTCCTTTTAGTCCCTAATTTGCCCCATCCCTCCTCTTACTACCATTTATATGCCTACAGAGACTTTTAGATTCCCTTTTATGTTAGCCGCCAGTCTATTCCCGTACTCTCCTATTGCCCCTCTTATTTCCTTTTTCACTTCTCCTCTGTACTTTCTATATTCAGCCTGGGTGGGCTAATAATTGATAAAGAGGAGGCACTAGAAAGGCTAGCTGTACTTAAAGTCGATAAGTCACTCGGTCCAGATGGGATGCATCCTAGGTTGCTAAGGGAAGTAGGGATGGAAATTGCGGTAGTACTGGCCATAATCTTCCAAACATCCTTAGATACGGGGGTGGTGCCAAAGGACTGGAGAATTACAAATGTTACACCCTTGTTCAAAAAAAGGTGTAAGGATAAATCCAGCAACTAAAGGCCAGTCAGTTTAATCTCGGTGGTGGAGAAACTTTTAGAAACGATAATCCAGGACAGAATTAGCAGCCACTTGGACAAGTGTGGATTGATTAGGGAAAGCCAGCACAGATTTGTTAAAGGCAAATCGTGTTTAACTAATTTGATAGAGTTTTTTGATGAGTTAACAGAGAGGGTCGATGAGGGCAATATGGTTGATGTGGTGTACATGGACTTCCAAAAGGCTTTTGATAAAGTGCCACATAATAGGCTTGTCATCAAGATTGAAGCCCATGGAATAAAGGGGGCAGTAGCAGCATGGATACAAAATTGGCTAATAGGAAGCAGAGAGTAATGGTGAACAGTTGTTTTTCAAATTGGAGGGAGGTGTACAGTGGTGTTTCCCAGGGGTCAGTGATGGGACCATTGCTTTCCTTAATATATATTAATGACTTGTATTTGGATGTACAGGACACAATTTCCAAATTTGCAGATGACACAAAATTTGGAAGTATAGTGAGCAGTGAGGAGGATAGTGATAGACTTCAAGAGGATATAAACAGGCTGGTGGAATGGGCTGACACGTGGCAGATGAAATTTAACGCAGAAAAATGCAAAGTGATACATTTTGGTAGGAAGAACGAGGAGAGGCAATATAAACTGGAGGGCACAATTCTAAAAGGGGTACAGGAACAGGGAGATCTGGGGGTATAGGTACACAAGTCATTGAAAGTGGCAGGGCAGGTTGAGAAAACAGTTAAAAAAACATATGGGATCCTGGGCTTTTTAAATAGAGGCAAGGAAGTCATAATGAACTTTTATAAAACACTGGTTCGACCACAACTGGAGTATTGTGTCCAGTTCTGGGCAGCGCATTTCAGGAAAGATGTGAAGGCCTTAGAGAGGGTGCAGAAAAGATTTACTAGAATGATTCCAGGGATGAGGGACTCTAGTTACGTGGATAGACTGGAGAAGCTGGGTTTGTTCTCCTTGGAACAGAGACTGTTGCAAGGAGATTTGATAGAGGTATTTAAAATCATGAAGGGTCTAGACAGAATAGATAGAGAGAAACTGTTCCCATTGGCAGACGGGTCAAGAACCAGAGGACATAGATTTAAGGTGATTGGCAAAAGAACCAAATGTGAGATGAGGAATAACTTTTTTATGCAGCGAGTGGTTAGAATCTGGAATGCAGGGGGGTGGGTGGAGGCAGATTCAATTGTGGCTTTCAAAAGAGAACTGGATAAGTACGTGAAAGGAAAAAATTTGCAAGGGTGGGGGAGTGGGACTAGCCAGATTGCTCTTGCATAGAGCCGACACGGACTCGATGGGCCGAATGGCCTCCTTCCGTGCGGTAACCTTTCTATGATTCTATGATTCTCACTTGTATTATCAACCTGACATCTGTCATATGCCCCTTTTTTCTGCTTCATCTTACTCTCTATCTCTTTCATCATCCAAGGAGCTCTGGCTTTGGTTGCCCTACGTTTCCCCCTCGTGGAAATGTACTTAGACTGTACCCGAACCATCTCCTCTTTAAAGGCCGCCCAATGTTCGATTACAGTTTTGCCTGCCAGTCTTTGATTCCAATTTACCCAGGCCAGATTTGTTCGCAACACATTGCAATTGGCGCTCCTCCAATTAAGTATTTTTACTCTAGATTGCTCCTTGTCCTTTTCCGTAACTAATCTAAACCTTATGATACTATGATCACTGTTCCCTAAATGTTCCCCCATTAAACTAACAGGCTCGAGGGACTGAATGGCTTACTCCTTTTCCTAACTTCTCGTTCTTTTTCACATCTCTAGAGATAGATATTGAATACATCAGTAAAGGAACATTTATTCAGTAAAGGAATATATGTGCAGAAAAGGAATATTTATTCACTAATTTTTCAATATGTGTCTCTTACTCTTTTAAATGCATGCGATGTATAGGAAGATAGGAAGCAACATATACTGGGAGGGGCTATTGGACAGATGCTGCAACATGGGTGGTTAAGAGTGAAGCTGGAGCTGAGAATCAAGCCAGGAGTGATTCAGGCTGCAGCCAACAAGAAGCAGGAGTTTGGGGTTGGAGTGTGAGACAGAATGAGTGGGGGAAGGCTAGTCCTGGGTGTTATTGTCCAGGAAAGGGTGAAAGGGTATTGACGTCTGGGAACATTTGGTGGTCTGAACACTCAGGATTGGTTTTGACTTTTGGGCTACCGGTGGAAAGTGCCAGCTAGTCGCTGATACTTGCGGCGAAGAGGCAAGCTGCGATTTTGAGGCCTTGGTTTCATTTACAGTGCGCTGCGAGGTGCCAAACTGGCATCCATGCAACCCTCCGATTAGGCTAGCCAGTATCAAGCCACACCAGCTGCCAGCAAGATAAGTGTAGGGTATATCACGATCGTGGGGGCGTAACTGGGTGGCACTGCCCCAGATTATTTTTGAGGAGTTCTTCTGGGCCCCACAAAAATCATTTCAAACGTACCTTTGCTGAATCTCTAGCTCTATTGCTCTGACGAGTTTGAACCTAAAATGGCAATCAGGATCCTAGGACCCCAGTTTGCATAATGAAAGAGGCACTTTGGGAGCCCAGCGGTCGGCCTCTTTCAAAAGGTTGTCGGAGTATTGTCGGTGTTAATAGGAACATAGGAACATAGGAATAGGAGTAGGCCATTCAGCCCCTCGTGCCTGCTCCGCCATTTGATAAGATCATGGCTGATCTGTGATCTAACTCACTACACCCGCCTTTGGTCCATATCCCTTAATACCTTTGGTTGCCAAAAAGCTATCTATCTCAGATTTAAATTTAGCAATTAAGCTAGTATCAATTGCCATTTGCGGAAGACAGTTCCAAACTTCTACCACCCTTTGTGTGTAAAAATGTTTTCTAATCTCGCTCCTGAAAGGTCTGGCTCTAATTTTTAGACTGTGCCCCCTACCCCTAAAATCCCCAACCAACGGAAATAGTTTCTCTCTATCCACCCTATCTGTTCCCCTTAATATCCTATAAACTTCGATCAGATCACCCCTTAACCTTCAAAACTCCAGAGAATACAACCCCAATTTGTGTAATGTCTCCTCACAACTTAACCCTTGAAGTCCGGTTTTAAATTCTAGTAAACCTACGCTGCACTCTCTCCAAAGCCAATATGTCCTTCTGAAGGGGCGGTGCCCAGAACTGCTCACAATACTCCAGGTGCGGTCCAACCAGGGTTTTGTATAGCTGCAGCATAACTTCTGCCCCCTTATACTCTAGTCCTCCAGATATAAAGGCCAGCATTCCATTAGCCTTATTGATTATTTTCTGCGCCTGTTCATGACACTTCAATGATCTATGTACCTGAACACCTAAGTCCCTTTGGACATCCACTGTTTTTAACTTTTTACCATTTAGAAAGTACCCTGTTCTATCCTTTTTTGATCCAAAGTGGATGACCTCACATTTGTCTACATTGAATTCCATTTGCCACAGTTTTGCCCATTCACCTAATCTATCAATATCGCTTTGTAATTTTATGTTTTCATCTACACTGCTTACAATGCCACCAATCTTTGTGTCATCGGCAAACTTAGATATGAGACTTTCTATGCATTCATCTAAGTCGTTAATAAATATTGTGAATAATTGAGGCCCCAAGACAGATCCCTGCGGGACTCCACTAGTCACATCCTGCCAATGTGAGTACCTACCCATTATCCCTACTCTCTGTCGCCTTTCGCTCAGCCAACTTCCTAACCAAGTCCGTGCTTTTCCCTTGATTCCATGGGCTTCTATCTTAGCTAACAGTCTCTTATGTGGGACCTTATCAAATGCCTTCTGGAAGTCCATATAAATAACATCCATTGACATTCCCCTGTCCACTACTTTAGTCACCTCTTCAAAAAATTCAATCAGGTTTGTCAGGCACGACCTACCTTTCACAAATCCATGCTGGCTCTCTCTGATTAACTGAAAATTCTCGAGGTGTTCAGTCACCCTATCCTTAATTATAGACTCCAGTATTTTCCCCACAACAGATGTTAGGCTAACTGGTCTATAATTCCCTGGTTTCCCTCTCTCTCCTTTCTTAAAAAGCGGAGTGACATGTGCAATTTTCCAATCCAGAGGGACAGTTCCTGAATCTAGAGAACTTTGAAAGATTATAGTTAGGGCATCTGCAATGTGCTCACCCACTTCCTTTAAAACCCTGGGATGGAAACCATTTGGTCCTGGGGATTTGTCACTCTTTAGTGCTATTATTTTCTTCATTACTGGTTGCTTTACTTATATTCATTTTATTGAGTCCCTGTCCCCGATTCAATATTAGTTTTCTTGGGATTTCCGGCATGCTATCCTCTTTTTCTACTGTAAGTACTGACGCAAAGTAATCGTTCAACATGTCCGCCATTTCCCCATTGTCAATGACAATATCCCCACTTTCAGTTTTTAAGGGGCCAACACTGCTCCTGACCATCCTCTTTTTCCTAATGTAACTATAAAAGTTCTTTGTATTGGTTTTGATATCCCTTGCAAGTTTCTTTTCATACTCTCTTTTTGTAGCTCTTACTATCTGTTTTGTGACCCTTTGTTGATCTTTGTATCTTTCCCATTCACCAGGACCTGTGCCATTTTTTGCCTTTTTGTATGCCCTTTCCTTATGTCTTATACTGTCCCTTACTTCTTTCGTTGTCCATGGCTGTTTTTTTTGACAAGTCGAGTTCTTGCCCCTCAGGGGTATAAACCGATTCTGTATCACGTTAAATGTTCCTTTAAACATTTCCCACTGATCATCAGTCGTTTTACCCATTAACAGATTTGCCCAGTTTACTGTGGACAGTCTCTGTCTCATCCCATTGAAGTCGGCCTTTCCCAAGTCTAGAATCTTAGCAGCTGACTCACTTTTTTCCCTTTCAAACACTACATTGAACTCGATCATGTTATGATCGCTATTGGATAGATGTTCGCGTACAGTTAAGCCGTTAACTAAATCTGGTTCATTACTCTTTAATGGCGAGGTAAAGCTACTGATCCCATTTTGTGGCTGTCACCGCCCCGTTAATGTCAGGCGACACAAGTTAAAATAGACCCCTCAGGCTGAATGAGGGAGCACACAGCCTGGCAAGTACTCAGGTGGGTGAACAGAGGGGTACGGTAGTGTAGTTGTTATATCCAGAATTCCCTAAACAGCTTCGTCATGGCTATGGGGAAGGCCCCATTATTTAAACTGCAAATGCAAACTCGCAGAGAAGCTTTTTAGGGAATTCTGTCCCCGCACTTCAAAAGCTAGTTCCTAGTCAGGTTCAGGAACATGGCTTTTGAGGTCCAGGGTTCAAGCCTTGTTATGTAGTGAAGGGTTAGGTGGGAGAAAATGCCACCTTGGGATTCTGTGAAGCCATGTTGGGTTGGGAAGAGTAGGGTAGGAGAATGGCCACCGTAGGCATCTGTGGGGCTAGGTTGAGAGGGGGGTAAAAGCCACCTCGGTGGTCTGTGGGGCCAGATCGGGTTAGGCCATCTGATGGGTCCGTGGGGCTGGGTTGGGCAAAGGAAAGGTCATCTCAGAGCTCACTGTAATGTTAGGGGATTTGGAGGTAAAAAGAGTCCGAAGGGAAACCCAAAGATCAAAACAGAACCAGGAATGGGACGGGGAAACAGACAAACAACAGGGTAGGAATGAAAAAAGAACAAAAAACAGAGCAAACAACAGGCCTCGATAAAGAATACAGATTTTTGAAAATGATGACAAGGAAGAAAAAAAAAGAAAAACCTCAGGAAGTAAGAAGCTAAAAGCTACTTGTGGAACTAGGCCTTTTGAAATAGGGGGCCATGAAACAAAACACATTGGGAAGAGAAACTGGGCAATAAAGCACAGCAGGAGAGGTGTTGCGAGTTTAGAAACACGTACAGTGACAGATACCGGCCCAACCTCCAGCTCATTCTGTGTGCTACAAATTAGCACACATCACGCAACTAGATTATGTTAGAAAGATTTGTCTGTGCAGCCCCTTTAAGACATAAGTGTGACACCAGTTATAGTTCTAAGTTGCAGCTTGTACTTGTGCAGTGTGGTGTTGTGTGGTAAACATTCAATGAGTTGATTATCGCCTGGCAGGACTGCACAGGGTAAAGTTGTATGAATGCTTTGGTTTGGCCGACATAACATAAGTGACTGGCTATGAGGGAACACTTTGTGCCATGTATATTTGGGGCAGATAGTTAGGATAGAAAGTTGTTCTAAAGCCTTATCTTGACAGCTTTCTACAGTTTGCTATTTTCTTCTGTATTTGGATTGAGGACCTCTGAGGTTATGTAGACAACATTGACCTTCTCTGCTATCCCCTAGGAACATAGGAACAGAAGCAGGCCATTCAGCCCCTCGAGTCTGTTCTGCTAACAGAGTACAAGTTGTTTTTGTGGAAGGTACTCTTCTGTTCCATAGAGTACAGTATATCCTTCCCTTACTTCCTGGAGCATAAGATGCAGCACTGCATAATTAAATCTTGTGTGTGGCCGTAAAACTCAGTTTTGTGGCACTTTTCCAGTGCAAATCTCATTCCTGCTGTCCTAGATGAGAATTCAGCTGTTTAATTTGCTGATCAAGCCATTTAAATGAGCATTGGCTGCTAAAGTGGTGTGTCTGCACCATTGTCCAGCATGCTATGTGGGCAGCAGCTCGTACAAAATACGTACAGAATGCAAATTGTGTGTAGTGAGGGCTAATGGTCAGATGGATCTACTTTGGAAAACAACTTGTAACTCCTGATTTGTGGGCTGTTATGATTTGTAGACCCCCCATAACATCGCCCATCTCTGCCCCTGCCTCAGCTCACCTGCTGTTGAAACCCTCATCCATGCCTTTGTTACTTCTAGACTCAACTATTCCAATGCTTTTCTGTCCAGCCTCCCACCTTGCACCCTTCGTAAACTTGAGCTCATCCAAAACTTAGCCTGTATGCTAACTTGCACCAAGTCCCATTCTCCCATGTAGTTCAGTGAGCACCGCTACGCTCAGTGAACTACATTGGCTCCCGGTCTGGCCACACCTCGATTTTAAAATTCTCATCCTTGTTTTCAAATCCCTTCATGGCCTCACCCCTCCCTATCTCTGTAACCTCCTCCAGCCCTACAACCCTCCGACATCTTTGCGCTCCTCCAATTCTGGCTTCTTGCGTATCGCCGATTTTCATTGTTCCATCATTGGCGGCCATGCCATCAGCTGCCTAGGCCCTAAGCTCTGGAATTACCTCCCTAAACCTCTCTACCTTTCTCTCCACCTTTAAGACGCTCCTTAAAACCTACCTCTTTGACCAAACTTTTGGTCACCTCTCCTAATATCTCCTTATGTGGCCTGGTGTCAAATTTTGTTTAATAATGCTCTTTTGAAGCACCTTGGGATGTTTTACTATGTTAAAAACACTATATTAATGCAAGTTGTTGTTTTTAGCATGAAAAATCTATTGTCTTCTAGCCTACATGCAATTTTTTAAAGAAAAGAAAAATAAAAGCTGAGAGAGAAACTCATACGCTTTCAACAGCCTTGGGATTAATCAGTTAAAATAAAATGCAAGAAAGTTCTTATATGGCTTGCTAGTGAATTGTTTAGAAAACTAGCTAGAAACTGTCTATTTTTGCACTATGCTGGAACTTGGTTCCAGTTTCTAAATGCAAAGTATTCTGCGACATTGGCACTGACAACAGTCAGTGAGTAATAATAGGAGGTAATATTAATTTCTATGTTATGAGTAGAAACCAAAATAAACATTTACTGGACAGCCTAAATTTGTTAAATATGATGTTAATTATTTTGTATTTTTGTCTATTTCAAACATGGAAACCCTAATTTATTGTGTTGATGAAATAGTTCACCGTTAAATTAATTCTGTAGGAGGCACATTGCCTTTCAAAGCAGAATAACTGTAATAATGAAACTTACCAGCAGGTACAGAAGCTTGTAAGAACATAAGAAATAGGAGCAGGAGTAGGCCATACGGCCCCTCGAGCCTGCTCTACCATTCAATCAGATCATGGCTGATCTTCGACCACAACTCCATTTTCCCGCCCAATCCCCATATCCCTTGATTCCCCTAGAGTCCAAAAATCCAACCATCTCAGCATTGAATATATTCAATGACTCAGCATCCACAGCCCTCTGGGGTAGAGAATTCCAAAGATTCACAACCCTCTGCGTGAAAAAATTCCTCCTCATCTCAGTCTTAAATGGCCGACCCCTTATCCTGTGACTGTGCCCCCTAGTTCTCTACTCTCGGGCCTTCTGCCGCCACTTTACGGCCTCCCAATCTCGCTCTACTCTCGAGCTTTCTGCCGACGTTATATCACCTCCCGATCTCGCTCTACTCTCAGGCCTTCTGCCATCATTTTATCACCTCCCAATCGTGCTGTACTCTTGGGCCTTCTGCTGCCGCTGCTTTATCGCCTCCCGATCTCGCTCTATTATTAATTGCATGCAATTAGGATACAACCTCCTAAGTTTTGAGGGCTATGAGGGGACACCTTGCCTTCTTCTTTTTGTGCATACTAAAACCCTTATCAGCATAATAAGAGAATGGCCCTAAGTTTTCTCACCAGCTTCAGCACTTACGGTGTTATTAAGCCGTTACTGTACTAAAAAGATTGAGGAAATTTGCGTTTACTGCAATCCGCCACTTTTGTGACGTTTAAGTGCTAAACTCGTGTTTGCTCGTTCTTTTTAGCAGTTTGCACTATTGGTCTGCCCAAGTTCCACGGGGTTCATTTGCATATATGTGCCAGTAACCTGGCGGTGCTGTGGATGGGAATTTCCTGCTATTACGCCACTACTGCACTCTGGATAACTGACATCCCTATAGAAAAGGCAGAGCTGTTCCCCCCCCACCTACCCCCAGTCACCTGTTTGAGGCAGAAGTGAGGAGTTTGAGAGCTTTGAAGAGTCGCCAAATTTTGCTTGCAGATTTCTGCTTTTTTCAACCCTTTTCTTGTGGGTTGTGCTCATTGTGACTTGCACTTTACCCCCTCTTCCAACTAGCTACAGTCATTTATTGTGTTAATGAAATTGTTCAATGTTAAATTAATTTTGTAGGTAGCACGTTTCCTTTCAAATGTGTACCTCCTCATGCCCCCACACCCAGAATGACACTGGAGAAGTTATGGCATTCCGCGTGGGTATACATTCCCAATGGACATACCACTATATGCCATACATATGGCACAGGAAGAGGAACAACAGCGCATGGATGCGAGGAGAATAAGGAAGCTGGGTAGAAGACACCAGCTCACCAGGTCGTACCCTCCAGGAGGAGCCTTGTGTTAGAAGACTGCAATTCTCTCAGGCTGCCATTGCACATATGTGCGACCTTCTACATGAAGATCTGTGGCCTCACTCCACTGCCATAGCTGCTCTAAATGTGGCTTTGAAAGTGACCTCTGCCCTGAATTATTTGGGATCCGGATCCCTCCAAGCTCCCACAAGGGATCTGTGTAATATCAGCTGGGAAGCGGTCTTAACACAGACCCATGCTCATCAACAGAGCAGCAGAGTTTATCAACTTCTGGGATTAATTAGTAATTAGGGTTAATTAGTAATCTCACAGTAAAGGATCCCCTGGGGATAATATGATAGAATTTCACATTTGAGAGTGACGTACTTAAGTCAGAAACTAGAGTCTTAAACTTAAATAAAGCCAATTACATAGATATGAGGAATGAGTTGGCAAAGGGAGACTGGGAAATTAGATTAAAGGGTATGACAGTCGATAAGCAAAGGTAGGAATTTAAAGAAATATTTCAGCATTCTCAACGAATATACATTCCATTGAGAAATAAAAACTTCACGGGAAAAGTGATTCATCTATGGCTAACTAAAGAAGTTAAGGATAGTATTAGATTAAAAGAAGAGGCCTATAATGTTGCCTGGAAGTGTAGTAAGCCTGAGGATTGGGAGAGTTTTAGAAACCAGCAAAGGATGACCAAAAAATTGATAAAAAGGGAGAAAAAAGAATATGAAAATAAACTAGCAAGAAATATAAAAACGGATTGTGAGAGCTTCTACAAGTATGTAAAAAGGAAGAGAGTAGCAAAAGTAAATGTTGGTCCCTTAGAGGCTGAGACAAGGGAAATTATAAGGAAATGGCAGAGACGTTAAACAAATATTTTGTATCTGTCTTCACAGTAGAAGATACAAAAGACATACTAAATATTGGGGAAACAAGGGGCGAATGAGAGTGAGGAATCATAGAATCATAGAAGTTTACAACATGGAAACAGGCCCTTCGGCCCAACATGTCCATGTCGCCCAGTTTATACCACTAAGCTAGTCCCAATTGCCTGCACTTGGCCCATATCCCTCTATACCCATCTTACCCATTTAACTGTCCAAATACTTTTTAAAAGACAAAATTGTACCTGCCTCTACTACTGCCTCTGGCAGCTCGTTCTAGACACTCACCACCCTTTGAGTGAAAAAATTGCCCCTCTGGACCCTTTTGTATCTCTCCCCTCTCACCTTAAATCTATGACCCCTCGTTATAGACTCCCCTACCTTAAAGTAATTAATAGCAGTAGAGAAAAAGTATTGGAGAAACTAATGGGGCTAAAAGCTGATAAATCCCCTGGACCGGATGGCCTACATCATAGGGTTCCAAAAGCGGTGGCTGCAGAGATAGTGAGTGCATTTATAGAATCATAGAATCATAGAATCATAGAAGTTACAACATGGAAACAGGCCCTTCGGCCCAACATGTCCATGTCGCCCAGTTTATACCACTAAGCTAGTCCCAATTTCCTGCACTTGGCCCATATCCCTCCATACCCATCTTACCCATGTAACTGTCCAAATGCTTTTTAAAAGACAACATTGTACCCGCCTCCACTACTGCCTCTGGCAGCTCGTTCCAGACACTCACCACCCTTTGAGTGAAAAAATTGCCCCTCTGGACCCTTTTGTATCTCTCCCCTCTCACCTTAAATCTATGCCCCCTCGTTATAGACTCCCCTACCTTTGGGAAAAGATTTTGACTATCTACCTTATATATGCCCCTCATTATTTTATAGACTTCTATAAGATCACCCCGAAACCTCCTACTCTCCAGGGAAAAAAGTCTCAATCTATCCAACCTCTCCCTATAAGTCAAACCATCAAGTCCCGGTAGCATCCTAGTAAATCTTTTCTGCACTCTTTCTAGTTTAATAATATCCTTTCTATAATAGGGCGACCAGAACTGTACACAGTATTCCAAGTGTGGCCTTACTAATGTCTTGTACAACTTCAACAAGACATCCCAACTCCTGCATTCAATGTTCTGACCAATGAAACCAAGCATGCCGAATGCCTTCTTCACCACCCTATCCACCTGTGACTCCACTTTCAAGGAGCTATGAACCTGTACTCCTAGATCTCTTTGTTCTATAACTCTCCCCAACGCCCTACCATTAACGGAGTAGGTCCTGGCCCGATTCGATCTACCAAAATGCATCACCTCACATTTATCTAAATTAAACTCCATCTGCCATTCATCGGCCCACTGGCCCAATTTATCAAGATCCCGTTGCAATCCTAGATAACCTTCTTCACTGTCCACAATGCCACCAATCTACTAACCATGCCTCCTAAATTCTCATCCAAATCATTAATATAAATAACAAATAACAGTGGACCCAGCACCGATCCCTGAGGCACAGGCATCCAGTTTGAAAAACAACCCTCTACAACCACCCTCTGTCTTCTGTCGTCAAGCCAATTTTGTATCCATTTGGCTACCTCACCTTGGATCCCATGAGATTTAACCTTATGTGATCTTCCAAAATTCCTAGATTCTAGAACTGTCCCAGCAGATTGGAAGGTAGCAAATGTAACCCCACTATTCAAGAAAGGAGGGAGAGAAAAAACAGGGAACTACAGACCAGTTAACCTGACATCAGTAGTAGGAAAGATGCTGGAATCCATTATTAAGGAAGTGATAACAGGGCACTTAGAAAATCATAATATGATTAGGCAGAGTCAATATGGTTTTAAAAAAGGGAAATCATGTTTGACAAATTTATTAGAGTTTTTTGAGGATGAAACTAGCAGGGTAGATAAAGGGGAACCAGTGGATGTCATATATTTGGATTTTCAAAAAGCATTCGATAAGGTGCCACACAAAAGGTTGTTACATAAGATAAGGGCTCATGGGGTTGGGGGCAATATATTAGCATGGATAGAGGATTGCTTAATAGACAGAAAACAAAGAGTAGGAATAAGCGGGTCATTTTCAGGTTGGCAGGCTGTAACTAGTGGAATGCTGCAAGGATCGGCGCTTGGGCCTCAGCTATTTACAATCTATATTAGTGACTTAGATGAAGGGACTGAGTGTAATGTATCCAAGTTTGCTGATGATATAAAGCTAGGTGGGAAAGTAAGCTGTGAGGAGAGCACAAAGAGTCTGCAAAGGGATATAGACAGGTTAAGTGAGTGGGCAAGAAGGTGGCAGATGGAGTATAATGTAAGGAAATGTGAGATTATTCACTTTGGTAGGAAGAGTAGAAAAAGAGAATTGTTTTTAAATGATGAGAAACAATTCAATGTTGGTGTTCAGAAAGATTCGGATGTCCTCGTATAAGAAAAATAAAAAGTTAGCATGCAGGTACAGCAAGCAATTAGGAAGGCAAATGGCATCTTGGCATTTATTGCAAGGGGGTTGGAGTACAAGAGTAAGGAAGTCTTACTACAATTGTACAGGGCTTTGGTGAGACCTCACCAGGAATACTGTGTACAGTTTTGGTCTCTTTATCTAAGGAAGGATATACTTGCCTTGGAGGCAGTGCAACGAAGGTTCACTAGATCGATTCCTGGGATGAGAGGGTTGTCCTATGAGGAGAGATTGAGTAGAATGGGCCTATACTCTCTAGATTTTAGAAGAATGAGAGGTGATCTAATTGAAACATATAAGATTCTGAAGGGGCTTGACAGGGTAGATGCTGAGAGGTCGTTTCCTCTGGCTGGGTAGTCTAGAACTAGGGGGCATAGTCTCAGGATAAGGGGTCAGCTATTTAAGATTAAGATGAGGAGAAATTTCTTTACTGAGAGGGTTGTGAATCTTTGGAATTCTCTACCCCAGAGGGCTGTGGCTGCTGAGTCATTGAGTATATTCAAGGCTGAGATAGATAGATTTTTGGACTCTAGGGGAATCAAGGGATATGGGGATCAGGTAGGAAAGTGGAGTTGAGATCGAAGATCAGCCATGATCTTATTGAATGGCGGAGCAGGCTCGAGGGGCCTACTCCTGCTCCTATTTCCTATGTTCTTATGTTCTGCATCACACTCAGGCAGCAGTGGGAGAGAACCAGGGATGTCTACTGGCTAGCTGGATTCCACTGTGCTTCAATCTGTCCCCTGTTGCCTTCAGAACTGCAATCTGTGTTTCCATGGATGTGAAGGCAACAAGGGACAGATTGGAGCACAGCATGAATCATGGCTTCCATACCATTGCCAGGGTGTAAAAAAAAGAGTAGGAGGTCTATTTGTTTGAACCCAAAAATATGTTTTTATGAAAGTACAATATGCAATTTTCTTGTGCTTTGTTATTCATGAACATTAAAGTCATTTAGAAAAGGGAGCACTTGTTTGGTGTGGACTTTTATACGCAGGTGATGAATATTGGCAAAGTCCTGTTGGAGCAATGAGGGCTACCCAGCAATCATGTGGTAATGATGGTAATGTTTCATGGATGATCACTTTCTTGGCAACTGGCATAGAAGAAGGTGAGAGTGCAGTATGCCGCTATAGCCAATCACTGCATAGGCACCTCCCGTAGTATCCGACTTTGGTTGTCTCTTAACTTGGGAGTTGCTGCAGATATCAATACAGCTGCCATTTGCTGCATTGGTGCCTGCAAGGATGGCAAAGCTTCTGAGATGTTGCTGCAAAGAAGAGATTGTAGACTTGACAGCCACAGTTGCCAATTACTACCCATCCTAGGAGATAGTCCTCAGAGCCTGCACGTTGGTGTGATGTTCCTGTAAGTGCCCATGAGTTCTGGCCACAACATCGTCAGCCTTCTTCTCAGCCTCTACTGGGAAGAGGTCTTGTCCTCGTCCACCTCCCACACTTCCAATTACCCCATGCTTGATGAATCAGCCGGTGGCACTTCGTCAATATCACTGTCTAAATCCCCAGTGGGCTAATTGCCAGGAGAGAAGAATTAAGTGCCACAGGTGATAAATTGGGAGGGTGGGGGTATGGAAGATGTAGACAGGGCAGGATCAATACACTGGTTCCATGGCCAGGCCTGGTATCATCTCTCCTCCTCTGGAACTTCCATATCATGCATCAGTGGGAAGGATTGATCCAGGTCCACCTCCTCGCTCTTCCTTAGAGTCCTCTTCTTTCATTAGCTGCCCCTGTGATGGATCTGCAGGAAAGGATGGTAGATGTGAGAAGGAGTGAACATGACCCCATCGCATGAAGGAGAGATGGAAAAGTGGGTGAAGGGGTTTGGTGTAGTTGTGCTAGGGGCTGCTAGGGTGAGGTGTTGATTTACCTGACAGAGGCAAAGTTCTGCTAACATCGGCATCAGATGCTCCTCCTGTCCCAACATGGAAACCTTGAGCTTCCTTTGCCCTGGACTATTCCCTGCAGCTGCGATTGGCCCAGACCCCACCTCAGCCTGACTTACCTTGCTGGGAACCGTTCCCTGGGATCTCCGGTGATAACCGGCTCCCAGCACTATTCCCGCCCCTGTCCACCGGCGGGACGTCACTCCCATCGGTTTCGAGCATGAGGCAGATCTGAACTATTTGATTGAGGCCCAGGGGTTAAAATGACCCGGACCTCATGTCGTGAAGTCTGTGGGGGACTACCGCCCGCACCGCACCCCAAGTTAAAATCGGGGCTTTAGGTTCAGCATTTTCCTCAACAATAAGCCAGCAGTCTGAAAGTTTGTTTAGATTCGCAATACTGATTTGAAGTGTTAATTAGTATACAGAAGTAGGATTGTTATCTACGATCTCAAACATTTCATACTTTGTTGCAGCACCTAAGAATCCAAGCCTTGATCCATTCCATTCACACATTCAAACATGTTTGACCTCTTATGACCAAGTTTTTGAAGTTAAGCTGATTCAGACTTTTAAAACACAGACAGGCTTTTTGCAGCTGGCTGTTGACTCCCAGAGATGACTTTATGTGGCAACACATGTCATTTTGCAATGGTTGGTATATGATGTAGTGATCCCTTGATCATTCTACTGTTTAACTAGAAATTGGTCATTGTAGCCTATTGATTATGTTACTGGACTAGTCATGAATTCAATTTCCACCAAGACTATTTGTCAAATTGAATGACCAATTTCTAGTTAAACAGTAGAATGATCAAGGGATCATTACATCATATACATAAAACTAATGATGAACAGTATATAGTTTTCACAGTGAGAACAATTAATTTCCTTACATTCCATGGTCATTAAAAATAAAACAGACACAACTTGCTAACTCTTTCAATGTGTTTGACCTCTTATGACTAAGCTTTTGAAGCTAAGCTGATTCAGACTTTTAAAATGCAGAGTCTTTTTGCAGTTGACTGTTGATCTCTTCATTTTTGGGCGAGGAAAAATGATCACCAAAGCTACCAGATTATTGTAAAATCCCAATCTACCACAGCTACCCAATATGGTCTGCATGTGGTTAACTGTTAATGTGCTCTGAAGTGGCTTAGCATGCCGATCAGTTGTAAAAAAATCACTACGGAACAGAATCATAAGAGACATAACGGACAGACCTATCAACAGTGACCCAAGCATCAGATCAGGACATGACTCAGGCAATCTCAACCCAGTCATCCCTGCAAATGCCTCCTCATTAATGTCTGGGACTCAAATTGGGAAAGCTGTCTAACAGACTAGTCAAGCAACAGCCTGATATGATAATACTTATAGAGTCGTTTCAAATAACCAACATCTCAGATTCCTTCATTACTACCGCTGGGTATGTCCTAACCCACTGGCAGGCAAGGCCAACTAGAGGAGGGGGCATAGAGATGTACATTTGGGTGGGTGTAGCCCTTGAGTCCTCAACATTGACTCCAGACCTCATGAAGTGTCATGACTTTATGTCAAACAGGGCCAAGGAAATCTCCTGCTGATTACCACCTACTACCTCCCTTGAACTGACAAATCAGTACTATGGTGAACACCATTTGGAGGAAGCACCGAAGGAAGCTAGGACACAAGAATGTACTCACCATTAAGAGTGGCTTGTTAATACCAACATTGACCAAACTGACTGAGTCCTGAAAGACACAACTGGTAGACCGGGTCTGCGTCAGCTGGTGATGGAACAACATGAGGAAGTAACCTACAGGACTTCATCCTCATCAACCTATCTATCACAGATACATCTATTCACAATAGCATTGATAGGAGTGATCACTGCACAGCACTTGTGAAGATAAAACAGACAATACCGCATCGCACAGTGAGGACACTCTCCATAATGTAGCATGGCATTACCACCATGTTATGTGGGTCACAAAGAACAGATAAAGCAGCCCAAAACTGAGCATCCATGATGCATTATGGGCCAAAGCAGCAGCAGAATTGTATACTACCACAATGGCACATCTCATCCTTCAAACTCCATCACCATCTGGCTCAATGGGGAGTGCAGGACCATGTCCTAGGACCAGGCAGACCTTATGGTGTAGAATCATAGAGTGTTACAGCACAAAAAGAGGCTATTTATCTCATCAAGTCTGTGCTGGTGTTTTTCTCCACATGAGCCACCTACTCGAACAGTTCTTCTGTTTTCCTGCAATACTCTTTAAGAGTTCTCTTTTTCATGCAACTCCCTCGTAAGGTCCCCATCAATGTCCAGCTAATTCAGTTCACTCAACAGGACATTAAAAAGCAGTTGAGTCCCCTGGTCGCTATGAATACTATTGGCCCTCACAAAATTCCGGCTGTACTTCGGTGACACTTCCCAACCCCACAACTTCTACCACCAAGAAGGACGACAGCAAAATCATGGAAGCACCTTCACCTCCAAGCTCGTCCACAAGTCACACACCATCATGACTTGGGCCTATATCACAATTCCTTCATTGTTGTGGGGTGAATATCCTGGAATTCCCTACCTAACACCACTGTGGAAGCACCATCACCACAAGGACTTCAGCTGTTCAAGGAGAAGTCCCACCATCAAATTTTTAGGGCATCTAAAGATGGACAATATATTGGCGGTGAAATTGGGCCATTTGGCGCCCATTTTTTAGGTGCTACGCGGCCAATTAAGTCCTGAAAATGGGGTCCGGGATCCGTGCGCACACTTCCGACAAGAAGTGCACAGGATGCCATCTTGGTAATGGGATTTGCGCATGTGCGCCTAACAACCGCCAGCAGCATGTAGAGGAGGGAGATTATGACGTGAATCAGTGGGCAACGCTGCTTTAAAGGGACCTCCGCTATTTTGGAACTCCACACTCCATCCAACGCGCTGTCTTAACCTCGCACAGTTAGACATGACTTAAAGGGCTTGAAAGAGCCCCCACCAGCACTATTTAAAGAGATCATGCAGAAGTTACAGGTTAGTTGCTGGATTATTTCTTTTGGCTGCTGGTGCATTTCAATGTGTTTTTGAAGGTTTCAATACACTACAGGGAGTGGGCTGGCTGGCTGACAGGCAACAGCAAGGGCACTGGCAGAGCGGCAGGGGTGGGATCAGGAATGTTGTCATCCTGAGAAAGGACAGCAGGTTCATGTTCCATGGAGCCACTGCCACTTGCTGCCTTCTGTTATGCGCCACCTTCTCCTGCAAGAAAGAGGGAAGTGCGACAATGAGTGTCCTGCAAGATATTTGGGTGATGTGGCTGTCATGGTTGAATAGCTACCAGTGTTTGTGAACCGTGAGTTGTGGGTGTGATGCATGCCACAGTGCTAAGTGTGTAAGAGTGAGATAAAGCATATGATTTGAACTGTTGGGTACTGATTGAAAGAGATTGTTGGTATGTGGGTGATGGGGGGTGTAATAAATTGAGCAGAGGATGAGGCTAATGATGCAGTTGGTATGATATGCCACTTGAAACTTGAGCTCACTCACCTTGACAACTTGTGCTAAATCATTGAACTTTTTCCTGCATTGCATTCATGCTCTTGGAGCTATGCTCCCGGCATTGATGTCCTCTGCTATTTCCTCCACTACCTCTTCAGTATATGTCTGGAGGGCTTCCTGCCCCACTTCAGACACAGGATGTCCCTCATCTCCACCTCTTGCACCAAGGCCTCCAGTGCATCATCAGAGAAACTTGATGCATGCTCTCTCCCAGGCACAGCTATTCTCCAAAGCATCACAACAGAGATTCAGTTTTGAAATGACTCCAACCACTTCTTGCAGCCACATAGCACCTCCCCTTTAAGAGGTGCAAGCTGCCTTTAAGAAGCATGAGCCACTCGCAATATCGGGGCCCCATGCAGCCAATCAATAGAGCAGCTAGTGCTGGCTCCACGGAGCAATCATTTAAAGCAGCAGGCACCACGAATGTTAGGTGCTGTCTGCATCGTGACGACCAGGTGTGGGTTAATCGTGCACTGCAATCACAGCACAATCCCAAAGCCCGTTTTCAGGGGTTATCCAATTTAACCCCATTTCAGTCTTGCTAGTGACACCTATATCTTGAGATTAATAAATAAAAAGAAAAAGTTGCAGTGCTGAGTGTAGGGGATACTAGTGTAGGGAGTCCTCATTTTCAACAACAGCAACTCTTCTTTACAGGATATTTTCTAGAAGCACCTTCAAAACTGCTTCGTTAAATAGAACCATCCTGGAATGTATGCTGTCTGCAGTTATTTCTTCATTTCTTCAGTACCAGGACAGCTTTTAGAGTATCCAGCAGCTATGTAAGAGCTGCTGGCAATGGATAGTTCACCATTTGATGCTGGAGTGCACCCAAAATGTCATGCACTGCACATTGAGAGCACTACAAATTTATGTAAATGAGCTGACCTTGCATTGTATTCTGAGGCCCCCTCACTGCAAGGCAGGCACAAGTGTCGACCAAGGAGCAACCATCCAAGTGTTTCTGTGCCAGGAACTCAGTATTCACCCGTACTTTGTTTGTTCGAACATTTTTTGATTATTGACTGCTCTCATTAGAATATAAATAGTACTGCATTAAATAAATATTCATTTGTGAGGAACTTTCTGAGGTTCTGACAATCGGCTGTCAGAACTTTGCTGGAAGATCAGCACAAACCCTGGATAGACCACAAACAAAATTTTTACTGATCTTTCCTTGAAATTGTGTGACCGATTGGGAGAGCCCTGAATAAATTCCTGACAAATATCTTGAAGAATAACAATGTTTAAAAGACGACGGGAGTTAAATTGGATAACGTCCTGAAAACGGACGCGGGGATCGCAGTGCGCAATTAACCCACTGTTGATTGGCTGCACGCATCAGCAGGAGGCCCTGAGATTGCGAGTGGATTACGTTTCTTAAAGGCAGCCTGTACCTCTTAAAGGGGAGGTGCATTGTGGCTGCAAGAAGTGGTGGGAGTCGTTTGTGAAGTTATTCAGTGCTGTAATACTTTCAAGAATGGCTGCACCAGCGAGAGAGCGTGCACAAAGGATCTCTGATGATGCACTGGAGGCCTTGGTGCAAGAGATGGAGAGAAGGAGGGGCATCCTGTATCCGTAGGGGGGCAGGAGGCCCTCCCGACATATGCTGAAGAGGTAGTGGGAGGAAGTAGCAAAGGAGGCAAATGCCAGGAGCATAGCTTCAAGAACATGGATGTAGTGCAGGAAGAAGTTCATTGATTTAACACAAGTTGTCAAGGTGAGTGAGTTCAAGTTTCAAGTGGCCTATCATACAAACTGCACCACTAGCTTCATCCATTGCTCCATTCACTACATCCCCATCACCCACCTACCAACAATCTCTTTCAATCAGCACTCAACTGTTCAAATCATATGCTTTATCTCACCCTCACAAACTTAGCACTGTTGCAAACCTCATAGCCACAACTCACAGTTCACACACACAGGCAGCTTTCCAACCATGACAGCCACATCACCCAAACATCTTGCAGGACACTCACTGACACACTTCCCTCTTTCTTGAAGGAGAAGGTGGCGCATAACAGGAGACAAAAACGAGCAACTGGAGGAGACAAGTGTACCTACACATTTTAACCCCCATGGAGGAGGCAGTGCTGGTCACGATGGGATGGGGCATCGCTGAGGCCGTGGCCACTGGCGGTACTGGAGGGATTGATGATAAGGGTCTCTGCTACCTAATCCTCCTTCACTCTTCCCACTACTCCCTCACCCCACAATCTTTTCTGACTCACGTGCTGCAGATGGTGTGAGCACGCACTTCTTACTTTCTCCTCTCCCCTTACCATAGCCCAACCCTTGTCCGTTTGTCATTTCAGATACCCAAGAACTAGAACCTGCCCAGTCAGAGGAGGCAGAGGAAAAAAACAGTGATGATGAAGAAACACCGTCACTCGATCTTATACTCACAGCCACCAGTTCAGAGATTGACATTGCGCATACTTTGGAGGCCAGGATGGAGGAGGGATCTACTTGTGGTGAGACACCAGGCACAAGTGCGCAGAAGCCGATGGGGCAGAGGATGGGGGGTATGGATACCATAGGTGCCAGCTGGCTGGACAGCGAGGTCACTCACTAGTTCTGCTGCAGTGGATTCAGATGATGACTTTGATGGACCAGGCTACAGAAGAAGGCTGATGGGCGTACACAACCAAATGCTTGGGGCACTGGAAAACCTGCCAGAAAGCCTGAGCACAATGTCAAGGGGCATGGATGAGTCCAGCTCCAACTTGGCACAGGGCTTTGCTTGGAGCCCATCCTTTCCAACATGGAAGGGGTGGTCACCTCCATCAGCACACCTATGGAACCAACCATGATGGAGCGTCTGATGACCGATGTCGTGGCTTCCATCAATGGTCTGACTGCTGCCATCATGGCTCTGGGTTCCACTGTTGAAAGGGGCTTCCCAGGGCATCACAGCAGTCCAGCAATCTGTTCTCCAGCAGATCACTAGGGTTGCTGAGGTGCCGCCCCGGGAGAGCGACAGTGGCACCATGGAACCCCAAAATACTGTCATTTCCACACCGCCTGAGGAAGGGGAAAGCCCCCGAAAGCTTGTGGGATTAAAAATAAAATTGTTGGACTATAACTTGGTGTTGTAAAATTGTTTACAACTCTCTCAGAATGACAGCATTCCTGCTCCCACTCCTGCCACTCCGCCAGTGCCCTTGCTGTTGCCTGTCAGTCAGCCACCTCAAACTCTGCAGCCCAGGCCGAGATGGAGCAGTCAGAAGCCGGGCCCTCTAGGCCTAGAGGTACTTGAGTTCATCCTCCAAGCCCATCTGCAGTCTCCTCAATTGGATATCAGCAGCCTTCCACCTCCCAACAGCACTAGGCAAGGTAAAGGTACATGAACGACAGGCATTAAGGGAATGCACAAGGGTGAATAGTCACATTTTGTTTGCATTATTTCATGTGTTCATTTATAAATGTGGATTTGAATTTGCATTTGGTGGTTGTTTTTATTTCTGTGGTGAGCTGAGGGAGGAACCAATGTGAAATCATAAGGAGGACGATTGGATGGTTATGTGAGAGAGGAAAGGTAAGGAGTACGGGACTGTTGGTGAATGGGGAGGTGTAGTTGAGGTTACTGGTATCGCTTATTAATAATCTGATCACGTAGAGCAGAAATGGCCTGTCTACGTTGTTGCCTCCCTTGCTCTTCCTCCACTTCCGGTTGCACTTACTCCTCACTTCCTCTTCCTCCTCTTCCTCCTCCTCTTGCTCATGCTCCTCAGGTTCTCGCTGGATAGATGGTGACAAGGGCTGTTCCCTCATAATGGCCAGTTAGTGCAGCACGCAGCATACAACAACAAATCTTGATACCCGCACAGCTGAGTACTGCAGGGCTCCTGCAGAGCGATCCAGGCAGCGGAAGCGTTGCTTTAGGATGCCTACGGTGTGCTCGATGATGTTCCCTGTGGCATAATGGCTCTAATTGTAGGCCTGCTGTGCACGTGTGGGTGGGTTCCTGACCAGAGTCATGAGCCATGTCATGAGGGGATAACCCTTGTCGTCCAGTAGCCAGCCTTTGACTTGCCGTGCTGGTTGAAATACAGGTGGAACAGAGGACTGCCACAGAATGAACGAATCATGACTGCTGCCAGGATAGCGGGCATTCACCTGCATTATGCACTGCCTGTGGTCACACACCAGCTACTGAATGAGGGAGTGGAATCCCTTTCTATTCATCATTATGGCCAAGTTCAGATGAAGAGCACGCAAGGCAACGTGTGTGCAGTCAATGACACCCTGCACTATGGGGAAGCCTGCAATGTGAGCAAAGCCTCGTGCTTGCTCCTCCTGTTTGTCTCTGGCAAGAGAGAATGAGATGAATGTGTTTCAAATTGTATAGAGAGCCTCGGTGACCTCCCTTATACTGGAGCGCACTGCAAACTGCGAGATGTTATTTATATCACTAGCTGCAGCTTGAAAGGAGCCAGAGCCATAAAAACTAAGTGCCACGGTCACCTTGACAGTCACAGGCAATACTGTCTTGCCCTGCTTTGAGGCTGCAGTTGTGGCTGCAGCACTTGACAAATTTCAGTCACAACCTCTTTAGTGAACCAAAGACGTCTGATGCACTGGTCGTCGCTGAAGTTGAGTTAAGAGAATTGCTCCCTGAAGACCCACTACAGATATGGCCTCCTGCTGAGTACCCTGTTCCTCCTCCTCCTCCTACCTCTTCTAGCAGCTTGTCCTGCTCCACATGGCCTCTCTTCATTCTCCCATTCATGTTCAATTCCCAGAGGAAGCCCTGCCAGGCCACCTATGTCCTGAAGAAACTTTTTTCGGCACAATATTTTAAATGATACAAAGAGTACAGCAAAACCAGACCAAGTAGAGGAAACCTCCAAAACACATACAATTGCACCAACAGCCAGAAGAAATAATCCAGCAACTAAGCTGTAAGTACTTCATGATTCCTTTAACTAGCACTGGCAAGGGGTCCTTCATGCCCTTTAAGTCCTGTTTAGGTGTGCGAGGTTAAGACAGTGCATTGGCTAGAGTGTGGAGTTCCAAAATAACATCATTACCTTCAAATCAGCGTTGCACACTGATCCTCATCATATTCTCCCTACTCTGGGTCGTTAGGTTTTCACGCAAACCACTTTACCAAGATGGCATCCTTCGCACTTCCCATCGGAAATGTGTGTGTATTTTGGACCCATTTTCGGGACTTAAGTTTCTGTGTAGCCCTTAAAAAATGGGTGCTATGTGACCCAATTTCACCTCCTATAGTTTTTCTTTTAATGGAGAGCCAACACTAAGCAGCTGTATTTAATGTCTGCCCTGGTCTCAAAAAGTGTCTAGCTCAAGAAAGAATATTACAAATGTATAATACAAATTGGATTTTTTTTATTATTCATTCATGGGATGTGGGCGTCACTGACAAGGCCAGCATTTATTGACCATCCCTAATTGCCCTTGAGAAGGTCGTGGTGAGCCACCTTTTTGAATCGTACTCGTCCGGCAGAAGTCATTCGAATGGGCAGTTAAAATGACCCGGGATACTTACCTACCGGAAAGCCAACTGAATTCCACCGTTTCCAATTTTAATTCCTAATTCACATCTGCTAACTGGACTCTGATGACATCATCAGGCTCTGACAACGATTTTCAGTGTAGTAAATTTGAACAGTAAACAACTGCAAATCTAAAGGTTCGATACTTACACGCTTCTCAACTGTCTCTAAATGCCGCCTCATTAACCTTCTGCAGATCCTGCCCAGAGGCCTGACCTGCTAAATTCTGCTCAGCGCGTTTATAGAGTCCCATGTGGCTCGCTGCAACCACATCAGTAGAGCTTTATTCATTGCCTCAACCCCCTCCCTCACTGAGGGTTTTCTGAGTCCATCAGCTTCCCCTGTTCTCCTGAGTTTCTCACCCTTTCTCCCACTGACAGCATTTCCTGGTCAGTTCAAGCACCCCACCGGACAACTGCACTTCTATAATCACCCCCCTCAACCCCCTTCATCACATTTTAGGTATTTGAATATTAAAGCTAGGCTAGGCATGACTAATAAATTTCACCTACTTTAATACACATACATATTTGTCACTATTTTTATACTTTTATACATTCCTTTAGATGTAAACATATTTTAAGTTTTAAAATTTTGTAATAATTCTATTGCAATAGTTAAACAGTTATTTTTTCATGTAAATGCTAGTTTATTTTCAAATTGCTGCTACAATGAAAAGTACATTTGAGTCCTCTAGCAGCGGTTTAAGGTCCCATTTATATTATGTACCTTGTATTGATATAAATCCTGTTTCAATTTAACAGGCATTATGCTTTTGATAAACCTCTTCTGCTGTAAAGCTGGTGTTATGTTTACAAGACTTTTCTGCCTCTCTTGCTTTAAATATTTTGGCTTATGCATTTTTAAATTATGTCAGAGGTGACTCTTAGCTCTCTACAGTCTCACGGATATCATTACCAGGCAGGATCTAGGCAAGTTTCTGATAGCATGCCCAGGGCATGGGGCAGAAAACTTTCATGTTCCCTGTTCAAAAAAGGGGAGAAGGATAAACCCAGTAACTACAGGCCAGTTAGCCTAAAGTCAGTGGTGGGGAAACTTTTAGAGACATTAATCCAGGACAAAATTAATTGGCACTCGGAAAAGTATGGGCTAATAAATGAAAATCATGTTTGACTAACATGATTGAGTTCTTTGATGAAGTAATGGAGAGGGTTGATGAGGATAGTACAGTTGATGTTGTGTATATGGACTTTCAAAAGGCATTTGATGAAGTATCACATAATAGACTTGTTAGCAAAATTAAAGCCCAAGGGATTAGAGGGGCAGTGGCTGTGTGGATATGAAATTGGCTAAGGGACAGAAAGCACAGAGTAGTGGTGAACAGTTGTATTTTCAGACTGGAGGGAAGTATACCAGTGGTGTTCCCCAGGGGTTGGTATTAGGACCACTGCTCTTTTTGATATATGTTAATGACCTGGACTTAGGTATAGAGGGCATAATTTCAAAGTTTGCAGATGACACAAAACTCAGAAATGTAGTAAACAGTGAGGAGAATAGTAACAGACTTCAGGAGGACAGAGACAGACTGGTGAAATGGGCAGACACATGGCCGATGAAATTTAATGCAGAGAAGTGTGAAATGATGCATTTTGGTAGGAAGAATGAGGAGAGGCAATATAAACTAAATGGTACAATTTTAAAGGGTGGGGGGGGCAGGAACAGATAGACCTTGGAGTGCACATACACAAATCTTTGAAGGTGGCAGGACAAGTTGGGAAGGCTGATAAAAAAGCATATGGAACTCTTAGCTTTATAAATAGAGGCATAGAGTACAAAAGCAAGGAAGTTATGCTAAACCTTTATAAAACACTGGTTAGACCCCAGCCGCCACATAAGGAGATATTGTGACACGCGACCAAAAGCTTGGTCAAAGAGGTAGGTACTAAGCAGCATGTTAAAGGAGGAGAAAGAGCTAGAGAGGCAGAGAGGATTAGGGAAGGAATTCCAGAGCTTAGGGCCCAGGCAGCTGAAGGCGCAGCCACCAATGGTGGAGCGATTAAAATTGGGGGTCTGCAAGAGGCAAGAATTGGAGGAGCGCAGAGATCTCAGATGGTTGTAGGGCTGGAGGAGGTTACCGAAATAGGGATGAGGCCATGGAGGGATTTGAAAACAAGGATGAGAATTTTAAAATTGAGGTGTTGCTGGACCAGGAGCCAATGCTGGAGCGAGCGCAGGGGTGATGGGTGAACGGGATTTGGTGCAAGTTAGGATCTGGGCAAAAGAGTATTGGATGAGCTTAAGTTTATGGAAGGTGGAAGATGGGAGGCCGGCCAGGTGAGCATTGGAATAGATGAGTCTGGAGATAACAAAAGCATGGATAAAGGTTTCAGCAGCAGATGAGCTGATGCAGATACAGCAGAGATTCTACCTCAGCAATATAAAAGTAAAAGTTTATTGACAGATGGTGATGCTTTAACCCAAGAGTCACAGAGTTCACATTTCCTACTTATAACTCATAAAAGGCAGTTAATTTGTTTACAAATCTAAAGGTTTGACGTTTTCATTCTGGGAGTTCCAGCTTTGTCAGTGATTAGAATATCAGATGACCAATAACCTCCCATAGAGCAACTTCTATTCCTGTAAGCATCAAGTTTATGCAGGTATCTCTTCATATCTTCTTTATAACATTAAGAGATTGGCACAGCAATTAGCAGCAGGATCAAAACAAAAAGCAGTAGGCTTAGACGCAATCTGTAAAATTCCATCATTTTTTATAAGTGGAATACAAGCTGGTGTTTGCAAATTAATTGAACAATTAAAAACAATGCACAGAATGCTGTGCTTTGTAAAGCATGCAGTCATTCAAGAGATTAAAATAGCACAATCTCAAAAAAGCAACAGATTCAACATATCCGCAAACAAACATCAAACTAGATGATGATTTTCGTCTTGTTATTTTACCTATCACACACACAGCCAACATGCATCAAAGTTTCTAAATGAAGTTCAGGTCCTCATCCCGACCCCACCCATCTCATGTCATCAGATCAGAAAAGGGTGTAAGCTGATTTAGAAAAACTGCTCTCCATATAAGTAACAGGAAGACTGGAAAAATACTTACACGGGAATATTTCTAGTCAAATTTAAGAACTCCGACACTTGGCAAGCAGCTACAACTTTCAACAATTGGGGTGGGAAGGTCATATTGACCCCTAACACCAGTAACTAAGAAGAGTTACAGTTTCAGATGATGAATTGGTTTATTTACATAAAATCCATGAATGAACAGTATAGCATTTCCACATATTTCCTACCCTCCTCAGCTTATGAAGACAATAAAGATGCAACTTGTTGTCTATCTAAACATGGGCTCACCTCTCTAGCCTATCCTTTCAAAACTAAACTGACAGAGACTTCTAAAATACAGTCTCTTCCCAGAGATTGCTCCCTGAAAACCTTTCATAGTTTAATTAACTCAGAATGGTTATTCCACCAATATTGAATCAAAACAAAGAAAACCATCTTTATTGATGACCTAAGATGATTATCAATGATGTGACCGTTTCAGCTAACTGACCCCTGCGATCTACCAATTGTTCACAGATATATTAACTCATATAAGTGAGGTTGCTGTCATGTGTAGGGTTTAGCTACTATGACCACCACAACCCTCCCCACCCCACCACCCACAAGAAATAGTATCTGACTTAGATTTAACTCTTTACATGTGATCCTAATACTACAGAAATACAATGAATTAAAAAATACAACTCAGGCAACACAGGAAAATTCAATTTTCCATAGCTTCCGAATGACAAATTTTAACCTTTCTCAATCTTTGCTCCTTGCTACAATTTTCAAGCTTTCAAAACCCATGCTTGCTATTGTTACTTCCTGATTTATCTCATCTTTCATTAACTCTTTTAAACCTTGTTATAATTTTCTATGTTCCTTAGCCCTTCACCTTGTTTTCTCAATTTAAAAAGCAATTACTTAAGGGTTCTTAATTTTGTACTCATATCCCCTAGTTTAATGATCACACTCCAAGTTAAATAATCAGTATGCATCTACACGATTTATCCCTTTTATAAATTTTTTTTAAAATTGGCTTGTCTTATCGTTAATAAAAAAAAGTTCAGTTCAACAATTTGCCTATCGTTTACCACTTTTGATATTCATTTTTAACTGGACTTAACTGACTCCAGGTCCTGGATATTACTTGACTCCTTGTATTATTTTTTAAAATATATTTCTACTTTAAGTTATTTTTACTCCATTATTCAGCCACAGTCTTAGGTGTGGAGGAAAAGTAACCATGTGAAAAAAAATTGCATATATATATTTAAATAATTTTAAATATATTTAAAATGTAAGAAATCTTATCCAGCACAAATCTGTGAAAAAGTATCAAACGCAACGAATCTGCGGAAATCTTGATGCAAACACCCGAGTTAATGAAGGGAAAAAGATAATGGATACTTTATTGTTCAATCAGGTATTTGACAAAATGCTTCATAAAAGATATATCAAACGAGTTGGAATAAAACTAATCTTGTTTTACCATTTAGGCACACAAAGGTTGAGTCAGTTCATAATGTGTTAAAGGAAAAGCAATTATGTCTGTACAATTTTTAATATGTTTGACTAATTTCACTACCTAGAAGCCATGCTAAACATAAAATGTAATCTGCAGGGTTCTGATGATTGCTTGTCAGCACTTTAACTCACAAAGCAGAGGAAAGATGAATTCATCCATTAGATAAAGACATTCACCATTAGTGCCATCAGCATCAAGGAAGTAATTAACCAGTCCTGTGAATCTCTTTAGGGTACGCTTGACATTTATTATAATTTTGACTGAAGAACTCAGCAAGCTCTGAATCCTGGTAAATTAGAATTTTTTTTCTGTTTATTCGTCCAGCAAGGTCATTTTTCAAATAATTGTAATTATAAATGTGAAAGTTTACATTTTACAGTTATGATCATTCACTGGCTTGCAAAATTCGTATCAGTGGAATGAGAGTGTAGTCCTGTCACCATTTATTATGTCCTCTTTTAATTATATGTACCCAAAAATGAGCTATAGAAAGTGGAAGCAGCTCTAGGACAAGTTGCTCAGTTCACCATTTCTTTCCTTCAAATGCCTTGAGTGATATTTGTGTTTTTCCTTTCCCATTTCATCGAATTTAAACCAATTCTGTACTGCAGATACTTATCCTAAAGGAGCTGGGTTCAAACTGTCAGAAGTCACGTCAACTGCCACTTTTGCCTGCTATTGGGAGAGAAATCTCACACAAAGCAAAAAAACACTTCCATCTTCTTTAGGGAGAACAATTTTCCTTATAAACAGTTAAATATATATTAGACCCAGGCACTGTAATGTAAATCAGTTTGGTTAAAAAACATCAAACAAATCAAAGACATATGAACATTTGTCATGTCAGTTTTATCAGATGAAAATGCTATACTAATTCAGTAAAATAATTTAATCTTCTAATTATTAAATTTGATAAAATCAACTTATATTAATATAGTAGTCCTACATAGGAACATTGGAACATAGGAATTGCTAGATGATAAAAGACCAAAGTCCATCTAATTCGCCTTCTACCATCCTGGTAGTTGCAGGATACACATGAAAGAAAGTCTCAGAGTACTTTATACAGGGGATAGGTAGAAATGTCGGTAGTGAAATTGGGCTATGTAGCATCCATTTTTAGGCGCTACCCTGACAATAAAGTCCCGATAATGGGGTCCGAGATGTGTGTGCACACTTCCAACAGGAAGCAGGGCACTCAGCAGGGAGGCCATATCTGCGGAGGGACTTCAGGGAGCAATTCTCTTACTTCAACTTCAGTGATGACCAGTGCATCAGACATCTTTGGTTCACTAAAGAGGTTGTGACTGAAGTTTGTCAACTGCTGCAGCCACAACTGCAGCCTCAAAGCAGGGCAGGGACAGCATTTCCAATGGTTGTCAAGGTGACCATGGCTTTTAATTTTTATGGCTCTGGCTCCTTTCAGGCTATTGCTGGAGATGTAAGCAACATCTCACAGTTTGCAGTGGACTCCAGTATAAGGGAGATCTCTGAGGCTCTATATACAATGAGAAATATTGCCTCTTGCCAGAGACAAGCAGGAGGAGCGGGCACAAGGTTTTGCTCACATTGCAGGCTACCCCATGGTGCAGGGTGCCATTGACTGCACGCATATTGCCATGTGTGCTCCTCATATTCATGAACAGAAAGGGATTCCACTCCCTCAATGCGCAGCTGGTGTGCAACCAATGTTCCCTCTAATTTTTTTCGGCCACGTGCGGAATGAATTTGGGTTTGTTGCACCGATAAAAAGGCTGTGTGCGCTACCGTACAAAAAATCACAACTTTGAATGGAACATTTTTTTAGAAAACATTATTCAGGGCATATAACAAACAGAACAAATGTACAAAATAATAGATAATTGTAACAAGGTGAGCTGTCAAGGATTTTTAATTAAACAACACTGATTTTAGAAATTTCGGAAGTAAACACTCTCACCAGAGGAAAGGAGACACCCTGATTGAGACCAAGGGTCTGTAGACGACAGGCCGGATGATGGAGAAGAGGGTGACTGTCTCTGGTTCAGATGTTTTTCTCTTCTGTCTCTCCCTGTCTTCCAGTGTTTATATATTTTGTCCAGCTTTACATCTCTACCACTTGACAGATGAGATTTCATCTGCATAAGCATATCAAGGTGATTTTCTTTCAAACCGTTTAGTGATTTCATTTTTATATTATTCATAAGACTGAGGCCATGCTCATAATCAGCACTTGAAGCTTGAAACGTTGCACATATATCCGCTAGTTGAGAAACTACATTGTACTGCTCTGAATTTTGTAGAGTGAAAGTCACCATGTCCTGAAATGTTTTCAATGACTTTGATTCAATCTACTCTGCAATTAAGCACTTGTAGTCATTGTATTGGCTCATAATGAGCTCCATCTCATCCATGATGTTTTGCCCAGAAGACCTTACTTGACCAAGGATCAGGATTTGTCTGTATTTGTCAACCAGCTTTTCAATATTCTCAGTGCCAAATTCATAGCTAATTTGTTGTGGTGCAAGTGAAGCAAAATCGAAAGCAGACCTTTCATTGAGTTCATTTTCTGGGAACTCTTTTTTTCAGATGGTCACATAGCAGGGATACGAATGTCAGAATGGAATCTCCCTAAATGGTTCATCTCTTGTACATGATACAATTAGACATTTCACTGTGTTGCACTAGAAGACTGTCTCGCCAAGATACTGTTCCCTGATCCTGCGGATCTTGGTCCTCGTTAACTGTACAGCTTCAATTGTTGTTAAACAGGTCTTCTGAAAGCATTTGCACAATTCTTCTAGCTCAAACAGAATATCATTCAATGCCGCAATGGTGATACGGTAAATAGAGTCTGAGAGCTTCTTCAGGCAATATTTGGCAACCGGGTCATTGTTCTCTGTTTTGTCATGCTCAAAGTATTGAAGAAGAGCATCGTAATTTCACATCAGAGCACAACAGCAAAATGTCTCGATAGCCACCTCACTTCATTTACAGGTCGAAAGGACACAGCTTCACATTCTGTGACATTTGCAATTTCCTCACATTGTCCTTTTCCAACTGAAGATCTGCAGAAAACTGTATAAATGGTTCTCAGCAATGTCTCTGATCATTTATTATTGGTACTTTGTTCCGGGCATCAACTATTCCCATATCATCTCGATGGGCCACACAGCATTGCTCTACTAAATGTGGAATGGACTGCTTAAGCCATTGTTTTTTTCCAGCATGACAGAAGCACCATCTGAAGTGAACATCACCATTTTCATCATGTCCAGCTGATTCAGAGTGTAGACGTATTTGATAGCCGTTGTAATAACCAGTGCATTGCAAGAAGTTAACTTAGCAATTCCACCGAACACTGTCTTGTGCATCGCAGAAGCCACTTCCCTGAACTTGAAATAAATGATAAGCATCTTGCTGACTGAAATATCCGTGCTCTCATCAATAATTAGTGTATGAAATAGAGATTGGCGTATCTCCGACATAATTTCTGCATGGATGACACTGTTGAGTAATTCCAAAAAATCAAAGGCATAGTTTTTGCTACGCCAGCTTGCTGGTACCTGGAGATATTTAGCCATGTGGTCGTGTATATGTTGCACAGAGTACATGGAGTTATTCATTTGTACTCCAAGCAGTACATTGTCAGTGAGAATCTTTATTTCATCTGGCTTCGATCGCTGTCTCACCATCAGGTCCATTCTATTCTCTCTGTCAGCAGCAGTTTCTGTTAACATTTTCTGCAACCCGAATCCCAGTGGGCGGGAATTTCTGTTTCTTAGAACAACCACAGCAGATTCAAGTGATTTGCCTCTTCATATAGTCTAACTTCTATCCATCTTCCCATTTCTTGCCAGTGGAAAAATCACCTGTTATTTTTGCTCCAGCACACATTTTGCAGACCAAGCCCACATCTGCACTATATTGGAATATCTCCCTCAGTTGTACACGGATCTTGCTTCTTGATTCATGAGATTGCGCCTCTACAATTTCATCGAGCCACTGATCTTTGAATACGAGATAGAATTTCTTCTTAGCACTGGCTCCATTGTTGGCTGATGCTATTGCCTTCCTCCTAAACATGAGTTTGATGGTGTGGTGTTGCAGTGACTCACGACTCCCAAGCTTTTTGTTGAATCAGCTTAATGACTCTGATTCAAACAGAAACAAATTGTGTGCAATCAGAATTTTTAAATTGAGTCAGAAATACAAAACAGTTGTCAAATCAGTCAGTGTGAATTTGAGGATAGGGAACAGTTTAATTAAATCTCCCTCCCCCCACCCCCCCCCGCCATTGAATCCTCAGCAGAGTTTTAAAAAATTATTGCATTACAATTGTACATCTTGCAGAATTGATTAGTTTTGGCTGCCTCTATGTAAGGCAGGGAGCTATTTGGTCATGCACACTGTGCACACTGTGCATGAGCAAACTGCTCCCTACATTAAATAGAAGACCCAACAAAACTCAGCCCAGCCACCAGTGCCCCCAACAAAACTCAGCCCAGCCACCAGTGCCCCCAACAAAACTCAGCCCAGCCACCAGTGCCCCCAACAAAACTCAGCCCAGCCACCAGTGCCCCCAACAAAACTCAGCCCAGCCACCAGTGCCCCCAACAAAACTCAGCCCAGCCACCAGTGCCCCCAACAAAACTCAGCCCAGCCACCAGTGCCCCCAACAAAACTCAGCCCAGCCACCAGTGCCCCCAACAAAACTCAGCCCAGCCACCTGTGCCCCCAACAAAACTCAGCCCAGCCACCAGTGCCCCCAACAAAACTCAGCCCAGCCACCAGTGCCCCCAACAAAACTCAGCCCAGCCACCTGTGCCCCCAACGATTAGGCTTACACACGGGAAACCATTGCGCAGCAAGAATCACCATCTTAAGTACACCAAAGGATAAAACTCAGCCTAGCCACAAAGAGGCCCAACCCCCCACCCCAACCCCCCAGTACAAATTAAATGCCAACATTTTAAAGGGGGAGCAGGAACAAAGGGACCTGGAATGATCTTGAATAATACAAGTCATTGTTATATGTATTTGCGAGGGACTGTTATAATGCAGGGACTGTGAGTGAATATTACAGAAACTGGGCTCCTCAGCCTGTAAAGAAGGCGACTGCGAGTCTGCCTGACTGACGTACATCCTGCTGCCCATGATTAATTATCACATCGCGTGCCCCGACCCCCGCCCCGAGTCATGACCTCCAGTTTTGGACTCTCCCACAAGTGGAAACACTTTCTCTGGATTATATATATCTGGAGACACTTTTGTGTTTCGGAGTCGCGAAGGTTGAGTTTTTAGAAAGGTGGTTAGAAAGCATCATCAATAACTTCCCAACAATGCTGATCCTTTAAAGGATGGACTGTGTGCTGCACTGTATCAGTGAGATTCCAACACTCTTAACATCGGCAATCTGAAGACCACACAGACTTAAACACATACTCACTAAGGTCAAATTGAAACAAAGGGGGAGAAAATGGAAAGACTCTCAACTTGGCCTCTCTTCAGAGGGCCAGATGTTTATGAGCAATCAAACCCTCAATAGCAACGTATAACTTTTATAGTATCAGCAGGGGGTGAAGGAATGTAATGATTCTGTGCACCCAGCCATCCAGCAGACCTGATCGCATCACTCCAATTGAACGATTAACTCTGCTTATTACAGGGTGCATCACGCAGTCAGTGGCTGTGCCGCAGGATCAAACAGCGAGAGCCAGTTACAGTGGTTGCGTGTGAGACAAGAGCAGACTAATCCCCCACTCCAGCACTGCCCTTGTCAATGAACTACTTCACTCAACTGTTACCAACTGCACTTAACGCTCAGAGAGCCAGAGGCTTACACCAGGGAAGTTATGAAGCAGAGAGAAAGAACAAAAAGTCCCCTAACTCCAAACACCCACCTTGATGCGCACAGAGCTAGATCCGATTCTGAACACCACGAGGACGACCAGGGCCTGCGATACTCCAGCGTATGCACCTGGGAGTCCTGGCCCTAGTTTGGTGCGCGGACCGAGTGCCGAAGTACACGGCCCGCAACGGACTGCTGCGCGGTCGCGCACGCGTGCAGCTTAGAGGGAATGGTGTGTGCAACCACAGGCAGCGCACCAAGCCCGCTATCCTGGCAGCAGTCATGATTCGTTCATTCTGTGCCAGTCCTCTGTTCCAGCTGTATTTCAACCAGCACGACAAGTCAAAGGCTGGCTACTGGGTGACAAGGGTTATCCCCTCATGACATGGCTCATGACTCTGGTCAGGAACCCACACACACGTGCACAGCAGGCCTACAACGAGAGCCATTCTGCCACAGGGAACATCATCGAGCAGATTGTAGGTGTCCTCAAGTAACGCTTCCACTGTCAGGACCACTCTGGAGGAGCCTTGCAGTAATCAACTGAGTGGATATAAAGATTAGTCATTGTATGCTGCAGGCTGGCCATTATGAGGAAACAGCCCTTGCCACCACCTATCAGGCAAGAACCTGAGGAGAATGAGCAAGAGGAGGAGGAGGAAGAGGAGGATTAGGTGCAACAGGAATTGAAGGAAGAGGAAGGGAGGCTGCAACATAGACAGGCCATTTCTGCCAAGGCTCTGCGTGACCAGATTTTTAATGAGCAATACCAATAGCCTCAACTACAGCTCCCCATTCACCAACAGCCCTACACTCCTCTCTCACATAACCATCAAATCATCCTCTTCATGATTACACATTGGTTCCTCCCTCAGCTCATCGCAGAAATGAAAATCACCACCAAATGTAAATTCAAATCCACATTTATCAATTAATATATAAGATGATGCAAACAAAATGAGACTGTTCACTCTTGTGCATTTCCTTAGTGCCTGTTGTTCATGTGCCTTTACCTTTCCTAGTGCTCCTACGAGGTACACCCCCAGTAGCTGGAGCATGGGTGGTGGAAGACTGCTGACCTTCAATTGAGGAGACTGCAGGAGGCCTTGGAGAACGACCTCGAACAGCTCTGGGCCGGGAAGGCCCGGCTTCAGACTACACTATCTCTGCCTGGGCTGCAGTAGTCTGGACTGGCTGGCTGACAGGCAATATCAAGGGCACTGGCGGAGTGGCAGGGGTGGGAGCAGGAATGCTGTCATCCTGAGAGAGGACAGCAGGTTCATGTTCCATGGAGCCACTGCCACTCTGCTGGGGCAGCACCTCAGCAACCCTAGTGATCTATTGGGGAACAGATTGCTGGACTGCTCTGATGCCTTGGAAGCCCCTTTCAACAGTGGTACCCATAGCCACGATAGCAGCAGTCTGAACTTCCAATGCAGCAGTTAGACTTTTGATGGAAGCTGTTTGTGCTGCAATGGAAGAAACATAGAAACATAGAAAGTACGAGCAGGAGTAGGCCATTCGGCCCTTCGAGCCTGCTCTACTATTCAATATGATCATGGCTGATCCTTTATCTCAATACCATATTCCCGCTCTCTCCCCATACTGTGACATCGGTCTTCAGACGCTGCATCATGGTGGGTTCCACAGGTGTGCTGATGGAGATAACCACCCGTTCCATGTTGGAAAGAATGGGCTCCAACTCTGTGCAAATTTATATAGCGCCTTTAATGTAGTAAAACGTCTCAAGGCACTTCACAGGAGCATTATCAAACAAAATTTGACACTGACCAAATGCTTGGTCAAAGAGCTAGGTTTTAAGAACTTCTTTAAGGAGGAGAGAGAGGTAGAGAGGCAGAGAGGTTTAAGGAGGGAATTCCAGAGCTTAGGGCCTAGGCAGCTGAAGGCACGGCCACCAATGGTGGAGTGGTTAAAATCAGGGATGCGCAAGAGGCAAGAATTGGAGGAGTGCAAGATCTTGGAGGGTTGAAGGGCTGAAGGAGGTTACAGGAATAGAGAGGGGCGAGGCCATGGAGGGATTTGAAAACAAGGATGAGAATTTTAATATCGAGATGTTCCCAGAACAGGAGCCAAAGTAGATCAGCGAGCACAAGGGAGATGGGAGAATGGGACTTGATGCCAGTTAGGATACGGGCAGCAGAGTTTTGGATGAGCTTACGTTTATGGAGGGTGGAAGATGGGAGGCCAGCCAGGAGACCATTGGAATAATCCAATCTAGAGGTAACAAAGGCATGGATGAGGGTTTCAGCAACAGATGAGATGACGCAGGGGTGGAGACGGGCGATGATACGGAGATGGAAGTAGACGGTCTTGTTGATGGAGCGGTTATGTGGTCGGAAGCTCATCTCAGGCTCAAATAGGACGCCAAGGTTGTGAACAGTCTGGTTCAGCCTCAGACAGTGGCCAGGGAGAGGGATGGAGTCGGTTTCTAGGGAACGGAGTCAATGGCTTCGGTCTTCCCAATATTTAGTTGGAGGAAATCTTTGCTCATCCAGTACTTGGTGTCAGACACGCAATGTGACAAATGAGAGACAGTGGAGGGGTCGAGGGAGGTCTTTTTGAGCTAGAGCTGGGTGTCGCCAGTGTACATGTGGAACCTGACGTGTTTTCGGATGATGTCGTCGAGGGGCAGCATGTAGATGAGAAATAGGAGGGGGCCATGGATAGATCCTTAGGGGACTCCAGAGATAACAGTGCGGGGGAGCGGGAAGAGAAGCCATTGCAGGTGATTCTCTGGCTTTTCTATAGAAAAGAACGGAACCAGGCAAGCGCAGTCCCACCCAACTGGACGACAGAGGAGAGGCATTGGAGGAGGATGGCATGATCAACCATGTCAAAGGCTGCAGACAGTTCGAGAAGGATGAGGAGGGATAGTTTATCATCATCACAGTCACATAGGATGTCATTTGTGACTTTGATAACAGTACTGTGGCAGGGGCGGAAACCTGATTGGAGGGATTCAAACATGGAGTTGCGGGAAGAAGTTGGGCACAGATTTGTGAGGCAGCAACATGTTCAAGGATGTTGGAGAGGAAAGGGAGGTTGGAGATGGGGTGGTAGTTTGCACGGACAGAGGGGTCAAGGGTCGGTCTTTTGAGGCGGGGTATGATGATGGCAGATTTGTAGGGGAGGGAGACAGTACCTGAGGAGAGGGAACCGTTAACAATATCAGCTAACATGGAGGCCAGGAAGGGAAGTTGGGTGGTCAGCAGTTAAACTAAATGGTAACATTTTAAAGGGGCTGCAGGAAGAGAGAGACCTGGGGGTTCGAATACACAAATCTGTGAAGGTGGCAGGACATGTTGATAAAGCTGTTAAAAAAGCATAAGGGATCCTAGGCTTTATAAATAGAGGCATAGAGTATAAAAGCAAGGAATTTATGGTTAACCTTTATAAATCACTGGTTAGACCTCAACTAGAACATTGTGTCCAATTCTGGGCACTACACTTTAGAAAGGATGTCAAGGCCTTGGAGAGAATGCAGAAAGGATTTATGACTGCATTATGCACCTTGCTTTGGTCTCATAAAAACTCTGCACTGTGACGATAGAGAAAGAATGGGTGGAATTTCCTGCATATTTGTGCTCAGAGACACAAGCAATAGAGGCATATATCAAATATCGCCGAAACTACGACCTAAACGTGTAATGCAAGTAAATGACCTACACCTGGAATTCCTTACTATTTTACGCCTAAGCACATATTAGCTCATTATAATGGCTCCATCCCCAGGCTAAATTGCCATAGCTGCAAATTTCCTGCAATTACTATGGTTCAAAACTGGTGTAAAATTAAGTCCCGAATTTTAAGCGCAGCAGGAAACAAAGTAATTGGCCCCGATATTAACGGGGAGGCGGGAAAGGTGCGGGGAGCCCGGTAGCAGGTGAACAACCCGGCAAGGCTGGGGAGGTGGAGGCCCTGCCAATCTTAACGGCAGAGCCTCATTTCAATAAATTACTGTAGACACCCACCCGACAGCCGGCCAGATTGACTGCCTGGCAGGGAGCAGAAATTATCGACAGGAGGTCGCAGCCTGGGACCCCTGGGAACGGTCCCCGACAGTCAGTAGGGGAGGGAGGCTCCGGGCCATGATCAGGAGGGGTTGGGGAGCCTGAGAGATCAGAGCCACGATCGGGGTGGGGGGGTGGGGGGAGGGGGTGGTGGAGCCTGAGAGATTGGGGCCTCAATTGAGATTGGGAAGGCCTAAGGCTTCCTTGTGAGGCCTGGGGGGAGCACTCCTGCTCCTCCTGGCCTATTAGCAGCTTAAAAACAGGCAACTTTGTAAAACTTACCTGGGCCTCTTGTGGTCAGTTGGCTCCTCCCACCATGTTTCTGCTGCCAGGCAACAGACAGCGTGGGACTCCCCCTGTGGTGAGGTTAAAAATAAGTCGCAGTGCCGATGACATCATCGGGCATGTTAAGTAGGCTCCCGCCTGCTTTTAGCGGGAGTCTCATCCGGGGCCTGAATAACTGCCGTAAATATTTCGGTGGCCAGGCCTGGGATCAGGCAACTCAATCCCAATATTTTAACTGTCCCTCCCCCCGACCCTCTCCCACCCATCAACAGGGGCAAAGTCGGGGAGGGGGTGGGGGGGGTTAAAATTGAGGCCATTATTCTAGTTTTATTGTGATTTTTTTTGACAATCACTTTTATTTATCCTCACCATTTCTGTATTTTCTGCTTCTTTGAATGCATTTTTATGGCATCAGGAAAAGTCCCGTTAAAAATGAAACGCTTCCATGACTGCAGGTTCTTAAACATGCTGTGCTCAATGTGCATGAATGGTAGTTAGGTAGCTCGAAACTTAATTTTCATACTTAATGATGGAATATACGGTGTGAGTTCAGCACTTTCCTCGGGACCCAATTGTTTACACTGATTTCCGCTTGTTAAGCCCATTGTTACGTTCTGGCGTTTGCTAATGAGATTGACAGGAAATTTGGATGTAAATAGACACCAGTAAAATTGGTGCACTATTAAGCATAATTTTGAGTATATCTTTTCAATTATGCCCCAACACGAAATTCCAGCCAAAGGTTTTTAACTCCTTATGTGCTGAATCCAGGCTATTGATTATTCTGAATCGCTTAATTTTTTTTAGCAACCCTCAGAGAATTATAAATATCTTAATTGACCATTTAATTTACAACTTTTAATTCTAAAAGTACAGTGTATATCAGTGTTTCATATTCACAAATGTAGTTACAAACTTAAACAAGTTGATTAGTAGAATCATAGAATCGTTACAGCACAGAAGGAGGCCATTCGGCCCATTGAGCCTGTGCCGGCTCTTTGTAAGAGCAATCCAGTTAGTCCCATTCCCCTGCTCTTTCCCTGTAGCCCTGCAAATTTTTTCTCTTCACATATTTATCCAATTCCTTTTGAAAGCCACGATTGAATCTGCATCCACCACCCTTTCAAACAGCGCGTTCCAGATCATAACTACTTACTGCATAAAAAGATTTTCCTCACGTTGCCTAGCGCAGGTATACACTTTAAAATTAGTTGACCGGTGCTAACTGGTATTGCGTCTGTGGCCAGTAAAATTGAGAATTGAAATGGGTGAGTGCAGTTGACGTTCGCTAGATTAATTCCTGGGATGAGAGGGTTGTCCTTTGAGGGGAGATTGAGGAGAAATGGGCCTATACTTTCTGGAGATTAGAAGAATGAGAGGAGATCTCATTGAAACATGTAAGATTCTGAGGGGACTTGACAGGGTAGATGCTGAGAGGTTGTTTCCCCTGGATAGAGAGTCTAGAACTAGGGGGCATAATCTCAGGATAAGGGATCGGCCATTTAGGACTGAGATGAGGAGGAATTTCTTCACTCAGAGGGTTGTGAATCTTTGGAATTCTCTACCCCAGAGGGCTGTGGATGCTGAGTTTTTGAGTATATTCAAGGCTGAGATAGATAGATTTTTGAACTCTAAGGGAATCAAGGGATATGGGGATTGGGTTGGGAAGTGAAGTTGAGGTCGAAGATCAGCCATGATCTTATGGAATGCCGGAGCAAGCTCGAGGGGCCGTATGGCCTACCCCTGCTCCTATTTCTTATGTTCTTACCTTATGTTCTTATGCATACTTTTGAGGCTAGGCTAGAGAAGGTTCACAGAAATTGACTTGGTGTGAGAGAGATGCAGGTGCTGGGGTGTCAGCTTGCTCAGGGGGTTCTGCAACTCAATTGCTGCTCTCTGAGGGGACTTTGCAGGCATTGCTTCTACCTAACTCAATATAAAACCATCATGCACAAAGGACTGGGTTAGAGAATAGCTGGTGGGAAAGGAACCATCACTCACTATGTCACTCCCATAAAATAAGAACGGATTACACTCGAGTTTGTTGGGAAATGTGAGTTTAGGGAGGTGGAGCCCTGACTATTAGAAGTTGGCAAGAAGCTGCCATTTCCTGCAAAGGCTGTCAGCAGGAAGTCCCTGGAGGAGCTGATGAAGGAAGATGAGCAGAAAGCTGAGAACAACCTGAATCCCAGGACCGTTGAAAGTATCGTAACCGTGAATATGCTGGGCACCTGCAAAGTGTTGAATCTACTTGATTTAAAATACCAGGATAAATTCTGTGGGAAATTTTGGGTTCCTTATCGTGAAGATTAATAAAACTGACAAAATGTTAAAAGGAACAGGACATTTTTAAAAGCTTGTCTCCCTAGGCAATGGAGATTCAAGGATATCGTAAACACATTTTCTCTGGGCATTACATTGAGTGAACAAACACGTCGGGCCTGAAAGCACCTGCCTATCCCCCATCTCGAATTCCTGCATGAAAAGACCAACACTTACTTGGCAGCAGCTGCTGAGAGACTATTTGAAGCATCACAACAACATGATAAAAAAACAGAACATGCTGGAAACACTTAGATGAACAGACAGTAGCTGGAAAAAAAGGGAAATCTGTAGTATTTTGGTTTGTTTCTTTTCAAAAGCTTGCTGAGTGTATTACCTTGCCTGCCCTGGTCACCCATTGTATTTCTTCTGACGCTGGTGGGGAGGACAGGGTGGGGGGGCGGGTCCCTGGCCACGGTCCACAGCACAGGGCCACTGCCACCTCCTTCCATGCTGCCTGGATGACTCTGTAGGGAACCTTCCCCTCGATATTCTCAGTAGAGCCCCGCATGCTGCCTGTTCACATGTAAGATATGCAGCCGGGCAGCACAGTCTGTGTGAACTTTCAGGAAATGGTAGTGCTTTCTGTTCCTGTAGCTTTGTGGGTTCTAATGAGGAGTCTTTATCACAACATGCTGGCCATCGATTGTCCCCTGCACTCTGGGGAAGCCAGCAACCTTGTAGAAACTCATGGCCTTCTACCTCTGCTCTACCACAGACATGCCATATCTGATGAATTCCCTAGCCCCATGGAACAGGACATCAGTTACATGCCAACTGCAGGCCCTGACTGCTCCTTGACAAATTTTGCACAGGTCCTCCATGGCTGTTTTGAAGGATTCAGAGCCCTAAAAGTTGAGGGCCGTGATGATCTTCATTTCTACGGTTAAGGCTCTGCTGCATTTCGACCGGGGATTTAGGTTATTGTAGAGCAAGTCGCAGAGTCGGCTGATGGCCTCCTTTGTATGGCGCAGCCATTACACAGTCAACACCTTCAACATCTCCTCATGTCAGTTAAGTCCTAATTACGTATGGAGTGGTGGCTTCACTGGTGGTGTCTTCACTCTCCAGGCCTTCTATCTCTGGTTCTCCTCCTCCTGTTCCTCCTCCTCCATTATGATGGCAAGGAGGGGTAAAGTCAGCAAAAGGGCCATTTTGATTTAAAGAAATAAAGACTAGGGAATGGCTGTCAAGATCCACAGGACAAGAATGGCATCAATACTTCCTCAAAGTGTTGATTTGTACCTGGATCAGGTGACTATGGGTGCCTGTGTGCCTGAAATTCTGGGTGTAATGTTAAACCCATTCTGAAGCAGCATAATTGCAGGAAATTCATGAGTACAGCTGGGGGCAGAGCCATTATAATGAGCCCGAGATGTGTTCGGGTGTAGAGATCAATAGACAGGCGTAAAAGATTGAGGAAATTCGGACGTAATGTAATTATGTGCGTAACTCACTTGTGCCCAAGTTTCCTTGATTTTTTATGCCGGGTATTTGCTTTACACTCTGATTATGCGTGTCTCTGGGTGCAAATACACAGGAAATTCCACCCCCAAATGTTGTAAATGATTTTAGACAAGACAGATAATGACACCTACAAGCCTCCCTCTGGGGTATTGTGTCCATTCTGAGCTTTTTATCGTGGCATGTGATTGGTTTTCATGGTAAGCCATTAGCTGAAGTCCCTGATTCACCAATAAACTCACTGTGGTGCATTCAAATTACGTTTCCAGGAAATTCCGGAGTAGGATCACGCTTTAAAGATCATGCTGTGAAACAGAGTAATTTACGATGTGTGGCACCGATTGCACTGTTGCAGGGAATTCTGGGTCAATATGAAGTGAATTAAGCTCAATACCAAAATCTGGACCATTCTAGAAAAATTGAAAAGGTTACCCATTAATTCTGATTTGCTGCCAGACATCCAGCAAAGCATTAATTTACCCCCTATCTCAGACAAACCATTTAAGTATCAAACAGGTTATGCTTCACATGCACATGGTAATATATGATGAATTACCAATTTTTTTTACAGGCTTTTACTTTTTCATTTTGTAGAAAAATACTTAATAGTGATTAAACTGACAGCTTGACAAGCACAAGCCACTTGTGAATAAAAAGCACCTTGCTGCAAAAAGCATGTTATTATACATTTATGCTGCTTTTGAACATCTGAGAGCCGAACTAGTGCACTGGCCTGTTGTTTCTGTGGTTCAGACAAAAATGACAATCAATAGATTGACATGGACATGTTAACTTTACAGCAAAAAGTAGCATCACTATGTAGATGTTTATTGGCCTACTTTAAATCAGATAACATGACTGTACAGTGTGCATATAAATAGCGAACTTTTGGCATCAGTAGCCTATTGGAGTATTTAGATTTGTTAAAGGAACTGCAGCAAACTTTTGCTCTGCATCAACGGGGTTCAGTAAAATTATACCGGAGGAGATCTGTGTGTAATTGTCATACGGGAAATTAATGGTGGGAAACATGGAGATGGCAAAAATGCTGAACAAATATTTTGTTTCAGTCTTTACGGTAGAGGACACTAAGAATATCCCAACACTGGACAAACAGGAGGCTCTGGGGGGGAGGAGCTAAATACGATTAAAATCACTAAGGAATTGGTACTCAGTAAATTAATGGGACTCAAGGCGGATAAATCCCCTGGACCTGATGGCTTACATCCTGGGATCTTGAGGGAAGTGGCAGTAGGGATTGTGGATGCTTTGGTAATAATTTTCCAAAACTCTCTGGACTCGGCAAAGGACCCGGCAGATTGGAAAACTGCTAATGTAACACCCTTATTTAAAAAGGGTAGTAGGCAGAAGGCTGGAAATTATAGACCAGTTAGCCTAACATCTCTGGTGGGTAAAATTTTGGAGTCTATTATTAAGGAGGCAGTAGCAGAACATTTGGATAAACATAATTTAATAGGACAAAGCCAGCATGGCTTTACGAAGGGGAAGTCATGTCTGACAAATTTGCTTGAGTTCTTTGAGGACATAACGTACAGGGTGGATAAAGGGGAACCAGTGGACGTAGTGTATTTAGACTTCCAGAAGGCATTCGACAAGGTGCCACATAAAAGATTATTGCTCAAGATAAAGAATCACTGGATTGGGGGTAATATTCTGGCACGGGTGGAGGATTGGTTATCTAACAGGAAGCAGAGAGTTGGGATAAATGGTTCATTCTCGGACTGGCAACAAGTAGCCAGTGGTGTTCCGCAGGGGTCGGTGCTGGGTCCCCAACTCTTTACAATCTATATTAACGATTTGGAGGAGGGGACCGAGTGTAACGTATCAAAGTTTGCAGATGATACAAAGATGGGAGGGAAAGTAGAGAGTGAGGAGGACATAAGAAACCTACAGGGGAATATATACAGGCTGGGTGAGTGGGCGGAAATTTGGCAGATGCAATACAATATTGGAAAATGTGAGGTTATGCACTTTGGCAGGAAAAATCAGAGATGTGTTATTATCTTAATGGCGAGAAACTGGAAAGTACTGCAGTAAAAGGGATCTGGGGGTCCTAGTGCAAGAAAATCAAAAAGTTAGTATGCAGGTGCAGCAGGTGATCAAGAAGGCCAACGGAATGTTGGCTTTTATTGCTAGGGGGATAGAATATAAAAACAGGGAGGTATTGCTGCAGTAATATAAGGTATTGGTGAGACCGCACCTGGAATACTGCATACAGTTTTGGTGTCCATACTTAAGAAAAGACATACTTGCTCTCGAGGCAGTACAAAGAAGGTTCACTCGGTTAATCCCAGGGATGAGGGTCGGACATATGAGGAGAGGTTGAGTAGATTGGGACTCTACTCATTGGAGTTCAGAAGAATGAGAGACGATCTTATTGAAACATAGATTGTGAAGGGGCTTGATCGGGTGGATGCGGTAAGGATGTTCCCAAGGATGGGTGAAACTAGAACTAGGGGGCATAATCTTTGAATAAGGGGCTGCTCTTTCAAAACTGAGATGAGGAGAAACTTCTTCACTCAGAGGGTAGTAGGTCTGTGGAATTTGCTGCCCCAGGAAGCTGTGGAAGCTACATCATTAAATAAATTTAAAACAGAAATAGACAGTTTCCTAGAAGTAAAGGGAATTAGGGGTTACGGGGAGAGGGCAGGAAATTGGACATGAATTTAGATTTGAGGTTAGGATCAGATCAGCCATGATCTTATTGAATGGCGGAGCAGGCTCGAGGGGCCGATTGGCCTACTCCTGCTCCTATTTCTTATGTTCTTAGGTTCTTATGGTCCTTAAGTGGACTAAAGACTTGTTGATGTAAGAAATATGTCAATGTTTCAATTTATGCATAGCATTATAGGATTGAGTAATGTGTGTCTAGTGTTTCATGCAATATACAATGTTGATTTGTTCCCCAAACTAAATAAATAAAATGAACAAAAGGAAACAATTCTGCCAATAGTGTGAATGAAGTGCAATACTGGTTGAAAACCATTGAATTCTTGGGTGGCAGAGATCAAGGAATGAATGGTAACAAAGTTTTCTTTCAGTTCTGCAGGAGGGTACGGAGTCCCTAGGTTCACTAAGAAAGCCATAAAATTGTTGTTGGACCAAATGAGGCAGAAGAGGAAGGCCTATGGAGACAGTGTGGCCGAGGCCCATGAAATGGATTTGCTCAGGCTCAGTGGAAGGAGGTGGCCGGTGCAATGAATATCAACTATATGACCTCCTCATACAATAATACAGCGCAGCAAGAAGTTTGCTGACCTTACTGGGTCAGGTGAGGTTAGAAAGGCCAGCTACGTATTGAGAATGCACTGAACTAAACACATCTGCCACTTACAGCTGACATTCTCGTCATTGTGTAAATGTGCTTGAAGAGATTACCGTCAATGCCCAGGAGATGGTTGGGGCCCTTTGTCTGCACAGCTTTTATCTATAAGTAATGTTTCACTCACAGCCTTGCTTGTGTTCACCCCACTGAAAGCTTCACAACATCATAAGATAATTACAGATAAAGAAGACCAATTGGCCTAGCTTAATTTATCCCTGCAAAGATCCTAACATCTCATCCAATTGTCTCTTAAATCATTCCAGGGATTTTGCCTCCACTACTATATCTGGAAAATTATTCTACATGTTTGTTGCTCACTCATTGTATGAAGAAGTTATCCCTAATATCAGACTTAAAATTACCATTTTCTAGTTTTAAACTGTGTCCCCTAGCTCTACTCTCAGAGTTTAATTTAAAGTAATATTTTGGGTTAATTTTTTCTATTTGCTTAACAGTCGTTTCTACAACTTTACGATTAACTCTCTTCCTTTCCAAACTGAATATCCCGCCTGTTCAGTCTTCCCTCATAACTCTGACCCTGACACTACAGGGGCGATTTTAACTCCCTCTGCCCAGCGGGGACAGGGTGGTAGCAAAGTTAAAATTGCATCAGGAGACTTACTGCCCTATTTCCACCTGCCGCCATTATACCCACATAGCTCTTTAAGGTATCCAAGGCATAAGAACATAAGAACATAAGAAATAGGAGCAGGAGTAGGCCATGCTGCCCCTCAAGCTTGCTCCGCCATTCAATATGATTATGGCTGATCTTCGACCTCAACTCCACTTTCCCGCCTGATCCCCATATCCCTTGATTCCCCCAGAGTCAAAAAAACTATCGATCTCAGCCTTAGGGGACCGAGTGCAACATATCAAAATTTGCAGATGATATAAAGATGGGAGGGAAAGTAGAGAGTGAGAGGACATAAAAAACCTGCAAGGGGATATAGACAGGCTGAGTGAGTGGGCGGAGATTTGGCAGATGCAATATAATATTGGAAAATGTGAGGTTATGCACTTTGGCAGGAAAAATCAGAGAGCAAGTTATTTTCTTAATGGCGAGAAACTGGAAAGTACTGCAGTACAAAGGGATCTGGGGGTCCTAGTGCAAGAAAATCAAAAAGTTAGTATGCAGGTGCAGCAGGTGATCAAGAAAGCCAACGGAATGTTGGCTTTTATTGCTAGGGAGATAGAATATAAAAACAGGGAGGTATTGCTGCAGTTATATAAGGTATTGGTGAGACCGCACCTGGAATACTGCATACAGTTTTGGTGTCCACACTTAAGAAAAGACATACTTGCTCTCGAGGCAGTACAAAGAAGGTTCACTCGGTTAATCCCGGGGATGAGGGGGTGGACATATGAGGAGAGGTTGAGTAGATTGGGACTCTACTCATTGGAGTTCAGAAGAATGAGAGGCGATCTTATTGAAACATATAAGATTGTGAAGGGGCTTGATCGGGTGGATGCAGTAAGGATGTTCCCAAAGATGGGTGAAACTAAAACTAGGGGGCTTAATCTTAGAAAAGGGGCTGCTCTTTCAAAACTGAGATGAGGAGAAACTTCTTCACTCAGAGGGTGGTAGGTCTGTGGAATTTGCTGCCCCAGGAAGCTGTGGAAGCTACATCATTAGATAAATTTAAAACAGAAATAGACAGTTTTCTAGAAGTAAAGGGAATTAGGGGTTATGGGGAGCGGGCAGGAAATTGGACATGAAGCTGAGTTCGGATCGGTCAATGCCCTGTGGGTGGCGGAGAGGGCCCAAGTGCTGAGTGGCCGGGTCCTGCTCCTACTTCTTGTGTTCTTTAGATTTGTGGTTGAGATCAGATCAGCCATGATCTTATTGAATGGTGGAGCAGGCCCGCGGGGCCGATTGGCCTACTCCTGCTCCTATTTCTTATGTTCTTATGTTGAATATACTCAATGACTGAACATCCACAGCCCTTGGGGTGGAGAATTCTAAAGATTCACAACCCTCTGAGTGAAGAAATTCCTCCTCATCTCAGTCCTAAATGGCCGACCCCTTATCCTGAGACTATGCCCCCTAGTTCTAGCCTCTCCAGCCAGGGGAAACAACCTTTCAGCATCTACCCTGACAAGCCCCCTCAGAATCTTATATGTTTCAACGAGATCACCACTCATTCTTCTAAAGTCCATAGAGTATTGGTCCATTCTAATCAACCTCTCCTCATAGGTCGGCCCTCTCATCCCAGGACTCAATCTAATGAACCGCCAAGGCAAGTATATCCTTCCTTAGGTAAGGAGATCAAAACTGCACACAGTACTCCAGGTGAGGTCTCACCAAAGCCCTGTACAATTGTAGTAAGACTTCCTTACTCTTGTACTCTAACCCCCTAGCAATACCATTTGACTTCCTAATTGCTTGCTGTACCTGCATGTTAACTTTCTATGTATTGTGTACAAGGACACCCAAATCCCTCTAAGCACCGACATTTAAGTTTCTCACCATTTAAAAAATATTCTGTTTTTCTATTCTTCCTACCAAAGTGAATAATCTCACATTTCCCCACATTATATTCCATCTGCCACCTTCCTGCTCACTCACTTAACTTGCAGACTCTCTGGGGAAAAATTGGGTAAGGGCCATTTCTGGGGGTAGGTAGCGTGATGTGCAGTTATCCCTTGTGCAATGGCCCCTGTGCAAGCAGGACACAAGTTTCGACCCGCCCGAGGACTTATCTGCAATCAGCCTTCCTTTCCAGGCCTTGCACATGGAATCAATGCAATTTGCACTTTCCACCACCAGAGGGGGCTCAATCTCTTAAAGGGAGGATGCTTGTTAGAAATCTCTTAAAGGTAGCTGGTACCTGTTATTTGCTGAAAATAACAGTCTACTGTATGCAGAGTCTGAACGGAGATCAGACATCGCACACGAAAAACACAGATGCAAGTCCCATCTCTATGTTTACACACTGAGTTATGTTAAAACATTGAATAAAGGTTGCACACTACTAAATCCCACATCCTCCAATCTGCATGCCAGACCACACCAATCTGTCGATCTGAGTTGGTACCAGGCCTGTGAGAGTCCGTGCACCAAGGTTCTCTGCTGATGCACTAAAGACCTTGGGTGCAAGAGGTGGACAGAAGGAGGGACATCCTATATCCGCAGGCAGGGTGGGGGGGGGGGGAACAAGAGGCCCTCCAGACATATATCCAAAAGGCAGTGGGAGGCAGCGGGGGACGAAGTCAATGCCAGGCGCACAGCATCATGAACATGGATGCAGTGCAGGAAGAAGTTCAATGCTTTGACACGAGTGATCAAGGTGAGCGAGGTCAACTGTCAAGTGGTGTTTCATACCAACTGCACCATGCACTACACCCCCCATCACCCACATACCAACAAACTCTTTCCATCAGTACTCAACTCTACCAATCAGTTGCTTCCTCTCACCCTTACACATTATCACTGTTTCAAGCCACCCACCCACAACTCACAGGCCACACAAACTGGCAGCTATTCAACCATGACAGGCACATCACCCAGACACACATCCCGCTTTCTTGCAGGAGAAGGTGGTGCATATCAAGAGGCAGCAAGTGGCAGTGGCATTTAGCCCATCGAGCCTATTCCGCCTTTCAATGAGATCATGGTGGACCTGTGACCTAACTCCATATACCCACCTTAGCCCATATCCCTTATTACCCTTGGTTCATAGAAATCTATCAATCTCAGATTTAACATTCACAAGTGAGCTAGCATCAACTGCCGTCTGCAGAAGAGCATTCCAAACGTCTCCCACCCTTTGCATGTAGAACCATTTCCTAACTTCACTCCTGCACATCCTGGCTCTAAATGTTAGGCTATGTCCCCTAGTCCAAGTCTAGGAGATCTCCAAAAACAGTTACAAATGTCTCGGCAGCCAGAAGCAATAATCCAGCCAGTAACCCATAAATCCTGCATGGCCCCTTTAAATAGCACTGGTGGGGGGGTCCTCCAGGCACTCTAAGACACGTTCAGTTGGTTGGGCTTAAGACTGTGCATTGAATTGAATATTAAGTCCCAAAATGGTGTCTATCACTTTAAATCAGCGTTGCACACTGATTGAAGCCATTTTTTTCCCTACTTTACATGATTCCAGTGTTCGCTATCTGCATCTTTGCTAACTCCTATACCAAGATGGCGTCTGGCGCACGTCACGCTGGAAATGTGCGTGCACGGAGAGGCTGTGCAGCACCGAAACAACGGGCGCTACATGGCCCAATTTAGCTCCCTCTGCGTCCTCCTCACAGCTTACTTTCTAACCTAGCTTTGTATCATCAGCAAACTTGAATACATTACACTCGGTCCCTTCATCTAAGTCATTAATATAGATTGTAAATAGCTGGGACCCCAGCACTGATCCTTGTGGCAGCCCACTAGTTACAGCCTGCCATCCTGAAAATGACCCGTTTATCCCTACTCTCTGTTTTCTGTCCATTAACCAATCCCCTATCCATGCTAATATATTACCTCCAACCCCATGAGCCCTTTTCTTGTATAACAACCTTTTGTGTGGCACCTTATCGAATGCCTTTTGAAAATCCAAATATACCACATCCACTGGTTCCCCTTTATCTACCCTGTTAGTTATATCCTCAAAAAACTCTAATAGATTTGTCAAACACAATTTCCCTTTCATAAAACCATGTTGATTCTGCCTAATCATATTATGATTTTCTAAATGCCCTGTTACTAGATCCTTAATAATGGATTCCAGCATTTTCCCGACAACTGATGTCAGGCTAACTGACCTGTAGTTCCATGATTTCTCTCTCCCTCCTTTCTTGAATAGCGATGTTACATTTGCTACCTTCCAATCCACGGGGACTGTTCTAGAATCACAACCAATGCATCCATTACCTTCACAGCCACCTCTTTTAGAACTCCAGGATCTATATCATCCGGTGCAGGGGATTTGTTTGCTTTTAGTCCCATCAATTTCTCCAGTATTTTTTCTCTACTAATATTATTTACTTTAAGTTCCTCATTCTCATTAGACCCTTGGTTCCCCATTATTTCTGGTATTTTTTTGTGTCTTCTACTGTGAAGACAGATACAAAATATTTGTTTAACATCTCTGCCATTTCCTTATTCCCCATTATAATTTCTCCTGTCTCAGCCTCTAAGGGACCAATGTTTACTTTTGCTAATTTCTTCCTTTTTACATACTTGTAGAAGCTCTTACCATCTGTTTTTATATTTCTTGGTAGTTTACTCTTATATTCTATTTTCTCCACATTTATCAATTTTTTGGTCATCCTTTGCTGGTTTCTAAAACTCTCCCAATCCTCAGGCTCATTACTCTTCTTGGCAACATTATAGGCCTCTTCTTTTAATCTAATACTATCCTTAACTTCTTTAGTTAGCCGCAGGTGGATCACTTTTCCTGTGGAGTTTTTATTTCTCAATGGAATATATATTCATTGAGAATTATAAAATATTTCCGGCATCTGCCGGAAGCAGACGAGGGCCTCATGAACACATGTAAATCGGGTATCTATAATATCATTAGGACCCCAATGCAATTTTAATGCACAGAAACTGAAGTCCCACACAGAGCTGAACCCGCTAAATAAGATCTGGCGGGATTGGAAAGGGCCTTTGGAAGTGATATTTAAAGAGGCACTCACCTGCCTCTTACTCGCATAGGGATCTGTTTGCTATTGCAATATTTTTGATTTCCACAGGAAACTTTGCCTTGGAGATTGTTTTTTTCTACTTTTATTCTGCTTCCTCACCCCCAATAAGCACACAGCTTATGACGAGTGTCATTCTTGGAACTTTAATTTGGCTGCATGAAGAGGAGGAAGAATAGCAACAGGAACAACAGCAGCAGACCGACCTCCCACAAGGACCAGCAGTTGGGCCCGTTAAGAGCCAACACATCAGGGAGGTTGCTTGAAGAAGTCCTTGCCCAGCCAACAGGGTGTACAAGCCTAGAGTGATTTTCCTGGATTGATATGAAGAGCAGTGCATGAGGAAACTGCACTTCTTCAGAGAGGCTGTCGCAGACCTCTGCAGCCTCCTGCAAGAAGACCTGCTGCCTGTTGGGCCAGGTGGCCATGCTTTGCCTGTGGCAGTGAAAGGCAGCATCGCCCTCAACTTCTTCTCCTCAGGCTATTTCCAGGTTGTTATATGGACATTTCTCACATCTCTCAGTCTGCGGTTCATAAATGCAAAAAAGCAGGTCACCAATGCCCTCATTGCCAGGACCAATGACTACATTACTTTCCCAATGGATGCCAGCAGTCACAATGAAAAGACTTTGGATTTGCTGCAGTAGCTGGCTTCCTTCATGTGCTGGGGGTCATAGACTACACACATGTAACCACTAAGGCACCAGAAAACCAGCCAGAAGCATTCGTTAACAGGAAACACTTTCTTTCCATCATTGTGCTGCTGGTCAGTGATCACCACCATAAAATAATGCAGGTCTGTGCCAGGTTTCAGGGCAGCTGCCATGAATCCTTCATTGTGCACCTGTCAATCATCCCCCACTATTCCACCCATCATGGATGGTTAGAGGTCGGCTGCCTGGGGAAAAGTGCTACCCCCTCCACACGTGACTTATGACACCCCTCCATAATCGCAGCATGCCTACAGTGATGAGGCACAACCAGACCTATTGGACCATATGAATAATTATCAAACAGACAATTGGGCTTCTAAAGCATCATTATAGGTGCCTGGGTAGGTCTGGGGTCTCACTTCAGTGCAGTCCACAGAGTCTCATACATTGTGGTTATGTTCTGCAAAAAGTATTGCACGTGGAGGAGGAACAACATGAGGAGCTTCCCATATTTGATGAAGAACATCCTTTACCTGTCCTTCAACCCTGCAATAAAGAACACAAAAATTATTGAAATAACTATCAGACATATGATATCCTGACAGTGTCCGATCCATGTGGTCCACTAGCCTATCCTAAATGGTGTTAACATTGGAGCCCAGAGTCTGAATAGCACCTGTTTGAGCTTCCACTAACACTATTCTCTCATGGTAGCAAATGCCAAACAATTATCTCTTCTGATAGCTGCTTTCTCACTTCACAGTTCAGCCACTTTCTTGCCATTGAACACTAACCAAAAGTCACCAGAGAATGAGCCAGGAGTACAAAGAAATGAGTCACTTCAGATGCTAATTAACACATGGAGATCTGCGAGACAAGCCGATCAGCATGGAGCGGTTGGAGTAAAACCCATGGACCAAGAGCAGTGTACAGCAGGTTGCTAAGGAAGGGTGAAGAGTTAATCCAAGGTATCAGTGCAAATGAGGAAGGTAGTCTGAGGAACAATTGTAGGATGGCAAGAAACACACAAGGCCAAAAACAGCAACAGGAGTCTTTTCAATCTGTTCCTATCTTGTATCTGCATTAATCAATAAGCATACGCAATGGGTTAACACTGATCATCAAACTTTTGCAGTAGCACAGCCCCTAATCTTGTTTCTGATGCATCAGTTGAAATTTTTATATTTCTTTCAGAATCATGAAACCTCAAAACTGTTACTTGCCTGAGTGATTGCTAACTTTTTCTCACATTTATTTCTGTAACAGCTTCTAGATCAATTGAGTGGCTTTTTTCTCAGAGTTTCTGAAAGGTGTTTTCTGAAATATTCATTATGAATTGGCCAGCTCCTGAAGTCCCTTTGTGTTTTTCTTACACTCTGAGTGTGACCTGTGCTCAATAGCTGAGAATTTCATGTTGTCAGACTTGATGCTTTCACTAGTGGTGATGTCACCAACAGATCTCAGCTCAGTGACTCCAAATATATATTTGTATTTCATGATTCAGGTTGGTTCTTCTAGCACGATATATATTGTTACTTTCCTCTTTGACAAACCCTGTACTATTGTGTTATTCATTGATTTGATTTTGTGAAGTATTATCAAAGGGAAGTAATTAGAATCTTTGCTTCCCATGAGAATGTGTGACTTCTTTCATCCAATTTCAGTTGCCAGAAACCTGAGGGTGCCTCAAACCTGCTAAAATGTTTTGCAATTAAATCTGTGCCGTAACTTCCTTATGAGCTGGAAACTTCAAATGTTCCCTTTTGTTAGCACTGCTTGTTCCTGTGATCTAAGCAAGTTTGCATTTTTTTTTCAACAATTACCCATTCCATTTGTTCATCTATTTTCTTTGATCTTAAAATTTTTAATTGTCTCCACATGAAAATGGTACTTTTTTCCAGTTGTAGATAACTGGGGTAACCTGTTTATCAAATCTGATCTGCTGTTCTCTAGTGAGCAGCCCATCTTTGAAATAGATTCTTGTATTCCTGTATGCTCTGTGTCACATTGAGCCTTTAACGTGAATAACCTTTCCACTAGATCGTGTTCCTTATGAGCATTGAGTCCTCAAATTGGTTAAACATCCTTCGGTAAAACTACAAATGACAGTTGGTATTTAGTATCCTTATATGTGGTGGTGGCATATGGTATGTTCACTGGTATGTTTGTTCCTAAGTATCTTAACCTGCTGCATTTTCGGTCTATACTGCAATCTCGTCAGAAACAACATCTATTTGAAGTCATGTGACTGCTTAGTTCATTACTAATAGAGCACCCCACCTCTCTGATTTGTTTGATTCTCAGCTGATACATTCACAAAAATTCCCCAATTAACTTTTCTTCCACACTGTCCAGTTGATTTTGTCTGTTCTGCAATTTGAATCATCTTACGGGTGGTTAATTTGCCACATTTTATGCATGTTTTCCCAAAGGCTGGGCAACTTTTGGGTCTGTGCCATGTTCCATGCCCTCCACACAGTTTTATCTTTTCTCTGTCTTGTTTTAGCTTTGACAGACTGTATTTCGGATTTCTCAGCTGAATGCTCTTTTGAATATCGTCTTAATGGTTCCATATTCCTCAGGGCACAGCTCTTTGGCCTTCTCTTTTATGTTTACAAATTTGTGCTTCTGTATCAAACACCAGATTTTTTTTTCTCACTGCAGCTTTTATCTGAGCAAATTATCTGATATTTCACAAACTATTCTGTCCTTCATTTGAAATTCAGAGTTCCCCAAGTTCATATGCTTTACTGCAATTACTTAATGCAGTTGTATACTTCAGTTGCCAATTTTGGACTGGCTGGCCTAAAACAGGCCTAAAGGAATTTCCACTCCTAATTCTGCATTTTTTAAAGCAAGTTTTTATAAATCCGACAAAGTTTTATTTTCTAAACAGACGCTTTACTTTAAGAAAGATGTCAAAGTCATGAAAAAATTCAGAGAAACAAGACATGTACCTTGTAACAAGGTTCTGTGGTTTCAGTAATGTCTCAATCACAAATTTTACTAAAATTGCACATTATGGTTTTATGAGCATACGTAACAGTGCACTACCTCATTACAAAAAACAATTTTACAAACTTAAAAAACAAAGTAATGCCTGGTGATTTAACTTCTCTGCTTCATTATAAGAATGTACGGCAATTCTTTCCAGATCTGATCTAATTTCTAGCCTTCTCGGATCTTTGTTTTAATGGTGAATTTCATATGTACTTAATGAATTTTTCAGTCCATTCATGTGGTTTCTCCAGCATTGTTATGCCTTTATAGCATGCCTTTTAACAAAAGACCATTTTTTCAGTATATGTAGCTGAGAGCAATGGGGCATTCTTTCTCTGTGCTGCATGCACAGCGTGGCTTTTCTGTCCTTTCTTCAATAACTTACATGCTGCAACACTGCACAGAATTCATTCTAACCCTTGAGTAATTCTAATCTTTCTGCATAAATGGAAGCAATCCTTTAATGTTATGTTTGCAGTAACATACAGCACTATCGTTACAACTGTCACATCTTGGGATTTTTTGACCATTTTTCCACAAAAATGATCTGGAGAAAAATTATATTTAAGAATGTGCTTTAAAACAAAATGTAGTCATATAAGTTTTTAAAAAAGGCACTGAGGCAAAAGGCGATTAAAATGTTAATGAGCCAAGCTTTGATGTTGTTTCCCCAAAGAGTGTAAACAATAAGCAATTTAATAGCCCGTCCTAGCAATCGATGAACACCCATTGTGTTGGGAGGTTCCTTGTTCCAGGAGCTGAAGCGGGAGTGTTGGTACAGGCCCTCCTATTGAGTTATGATCACATGGAGATAAAAAGTCAGAAAAGAGACACAGTCAGTCAGTCCAGTCCACCAAAGGCTGCATGAAGGTTAGAATTCAGGAAGATAGCTTGAAATTATTTTGTTTAAGTCAAGCAAGATGACTCATTGATGTGTGGAAGTGTAGCAAATTCACCCCTGAGAGTCGAGTTCAGCACATAAGGGACATTGGATCCACTTAATGGAATGACTGGTGTCACTGAATCTGAGAAGGTATCTGCAGTAAGTCTGATTTTGAAATAACATATGACTCACCCATTTCATCGAGATGTTTCATCGAGAATTTACAGCGCTGCACAGGAGTAGCAATTTATCCATTCAGAAACATTGCATTCCTTACAAAAATTCCACTATTGATAACAGATTAATTGTATAATTTACACGTGTTCACATATGAATTAATATTTTTTAAATATTACTTGTGTGAATATATTATAATGTCATTTATCTTAGAGGTCCTTTCATCAATCGGAATCAGAGATCACTGTCCTTTGAACTTGTCCCTTCAATCAATCAGACACCAAGACTAACTTTTGTGACTTGTTCGATTTTTATGACCAAATCCATTACATTACATAAAATAAAATTCTGCGGCATATAGCTACGATGACACATCCTCACTCACCCCACTTTATAAACCTGAAAGTAAGGTCTGTAGCAGAATAAACAGATCAAAAAATCCGAGAAAAAAAATCAAACTTTCCCAGCAAATTCCTGATGCCACCTGTTAATCACTCTGCCATTTTCTCTGCCTCTTTTCCTGTGTAAAATCAATATCCTTAATGCTGGCTGATCTCCTAAGGCTAGAAGTGGCATTCTGTAGACCAAAGGTTGAGTCCATTGGTCTCTACCTTCTGCTACTGGCTCCACCTGCACTGTGATCTGCCTGTTCCCTCCTATAGATGCCGGCTCTGTCTGTACTCCATTTCTGCTTGTTCCCTACTGTGCTGCAGCTCTGATCTTGGTTCCCATTCCCCTACTCCTCAGACTTGTGATTTCTGCTTCATTGCCATATCCTGGGCTTAAATCTTAACACCTAAGATGAAAGAGCAAGGAACACCTACCTCTCTGCACAGACATGTTGAAAAGACAGCAATATTGAGATTCACAAGGATGATGGGACACAGGTCCCATTCCTGGGCAATTGAGCCTAGTGAGAATCATCAATAAACAAAGAAATACAGATTGAAGCAAATGACCAACTGCAATAATAGAGTGGAGAAGATTAAAACCGAGGATTAAAACAGAAGCGAGAGCCACTTCATTCTCACTGTTTCAACCTCACTGTTCAGGGATTTTTCTCTGCTTTTTTGCATTATTTGATTAAAGGATGTAAATATTGACCTCAATGGCCCTGGGCTGTAAAGTGGGAAAAAAGATCTTGCTTTTGTCTTTGAGTAAAACCCATAGGAGATCAATTACTATAGCATTAATGATCTCTAATAAAAAGAAACATCAAGAATGTACAGTTCACTTCCAATTAGTGCAGCTATTCAATTTCCTGGCTCTAGTGTCAGCATCAAGCATTCCAAAATTCAGAAAAAAAGCTATATTCTTCCCAACAATGTTCATTAATGCCACTCTGAGAGGATTGTTCCCAACTGTTCCTCTGTGACATTTCAGAAATCATTGATAATCTCCGAGAGAGAGAGACTGCCAATTAGTGCTGCGTTGCAGGCAGTTTTGTGCTGTAGACTCATAGGGCTCGATTTTTGGATGTCCGAGCCGGCGGGTTCGTGGCGGGGGGGGCTCCGAAAATTGGGGATTCCCGGTGCGAGTCCGGAGCCCGGCTCCATCCCGCCCACTTCCGGGTTCCCCAGTGATGCAATTAAAGCCGGCAGGATCCCACTTAAGGCAATTATTTTGATACTTCAGGTCATTAGCAGACCTGATTTGTAGGATATTTTAGGAGGGGTGAGATTTTCAACTAAGCTGAGCGTGTTTCCCGTACTGGGGGAAACACTCCCAGTTGAAATGGACATGTTGCAGCCACCAGCCTGTGGCAGCTGCAAAGGTTCATTTGACAGGTGATGGGGGGGAGACCCTCACTCATTGCAGGATAAAGTTTGGCCTCCACCACCCTCCTCCTAACAATAAATTTCACAAACTTGCAACCTCAACCCCGGTGTGCAGACACATTTACCTACCTTGCTGACCCCCTCAAATGTACATGTTCTAGATGGGAGCCGCCATAGCTGCAGTCATGACCTCCTCAGAGGACGAACAGCATCACCAGCCTCGCCGGCCACACCGTCCACCTCTGACACGTGGAGCTCCACAACACAGTGCTGTGACACATCCATCTGTACAGCAGGAGGGAGGGCAACCACAGAGAGAGATGCGTCACAGGGGGTAATACCCTCGCCACAGGATCGACAGACTGAGGCTCAGCTTCCTGGACCTCTCTGAGCAGCAGTGCACACGGAGACTGCTCCCGGCTGGCCCGAGCACCATTTTCTTACCTGTTGCTGTCAAAGTCACCACTGCCCTCAACAACTTCTACTCCACATCATTTCAGGGTGCCACCGGGGACGTGGCCGACGTCTCTCAGTCGTCTGCACAAAAGAGCCCTGCAAATACACCGATACCCATTCTGCAGTGACTCAATGGGTGGCATCAGGTGTGGGTCTTCATGGTGATCCTCAGGAAAGGGCATTATTGCGCAAACCAGACAAGATTTTCAAAGACATGGCAGTAGTGGTGATAACAATTTTTAATGATTTTTTTGCAAAGCAAAGGAAAATGAATCAAAAACATGACATTTTGTCTTACATCCTTGTGCATCCCCTTTGTGCTCACAAATCCTTCGCCTTACATTTACGGGAACCCCTACGTGGTGCTACCCCTGTGGCTTCAGCAGAGGTAGTGGCAGGTTGCTCTTGTCCATGCCCTGACCGATGAGATGCTTTGCGCGGACCTGGGTTTCGGTGCCCATGAGGGCCCCTCCAAAGACTGCTCCACTTGCACCTGTGCAGGGGCAGACTCAGCCACCTGGAGAGAGGGAAGCATTGTGGGTACTGGTTGAGAGGGGGGCAACGGGTGAGACGTGGGAGAGCTTTGAGTGGCATCCTCACTTCCATGTCCCCTTTCACCATCATCCCTCTCCTGGCCCAGGCCCACATCACTCCTTCCACCCTGCTGGGCGACAGTTTGGAGGACTTGTGTGAAGCCTTGGAAGGCCAGTTGTAAGGTATCTGTCAGCCTGTTTAAGGCGGCAGAATGTTGCTCACCCTGAATCCGAACGGCCGTTGTCAGGGCCTGAATGGATTAATTGTTGAGCCGTGCTTGACGCTCGATGGAGGCTAGCCTTTCCTCCATCGCAGACGTTCCCGCACCTACCCGCGAAACTATCTCAGAGATGCCTTCACATCCCTGTGACAGTATTCCACTCATGCAGGAGTTAGAGTCTTCCATCCTCTGCGCGATTGTGGAGAGTGCGCGTGGCAACTGTTCCAGTACCTCGGCAATGTGCTGCTGCCCCTCGATGACTCTCCTTCTCACGGCTGGCCCCCAGGGTTCAGCATCTGGGTCCAGCTGAGCAGAGCCCGGATAAGAGTGCTTCCACCGACGCGGACTCTCCACGGCTGCCCCTGCCACCAGGATCTGCTCGTGCTCACATGTGCATGGTGACTCACCATGTGCAACCCCAACTAAGTGAGGACGGGGACCCACCGAGGTGTGTGTATCTGCGCTGGTGGATGGCTGGCTCAGATGTGACGACGGTCGCAGATGGCCCTGCAAGAGAACAAAAAGAAATATTAAGCATGTGGACAGATGTTGAGGTGCTGCAGATTCCAAGTGATGCTAACATCATTCACTATCATGAGTGCTGAGTGTTAGATTTCTGTCACCAGCCTCTTGTGCACTCCCAGTCTCGGCGTCCGCCAGCGCACTCCAGCGTCCAGCTTATTTCGAGTGCCTGCTGCTCCGCATCTGTTAAGGCCACCTGGTGTGGCAGGCCCCCTCTGATCCTTGCCCTCTCCCGAGCATTCTGGCATCTCTCCTCCTATCAAGGCAAAACACAGAGAGGCATGATTGAGTGATGGTTGCATGGTGACCCGCTACATGCATTGGTGTGGGTGGGGTTGAGCGTGAGGGAGATGCATGGGAGGCTGCGTGTGAGACATAGCCATGAGATTGTATGAGGATTGGGTTGCGTGGTAGTGGTCGAATGGGAACTGGGGCAGTGAGTATGTGCAGGCAAGATGAGGATGATAGTTGAGTGGATGTGAGGAGTGATGCGAGAGCGTTGTGGTGGCAGTGCAGAAGGAGTTGTGTGGCGGTGGAGGTGATGTGGAAGACGGAGTATGCGAGAATGTGTAAGTATACTCACTTTGGCTGACCTGGTTAGGTCATTAAATCTCTTCCTGTAATGCACCCAGGTTCTGGACACATTGCCACCACTGGTGATCTTCTCGGCCTCCTCCAGCCTTCTTGGTGGTGGAGGGAGGAAATTTCTTCCCATCCGATGGGAAAAAAATTTCCCTCCTCCTCCTCCTCACCCCAGCACCTGGAATGAGGAATCAGAGAACCTTGGAGCAGCCTTGCCTCTAGCCTGCTCCATGCTCCTAAATTGGTTGTTTGCTGCAGGAGGAGCTTTGGAGGACTGCCCCTTTAAATAGAGCTCCTCCTGCTGACAGCCTGTGATGCGGGTGCGCAGTGCGCTCGCTGCACGTCTAGAACGGGAAACCCGGAAACCAAGGTAAGTGCCTTCAATTAGGCTGCGATCGCATGTGGAGCACCCGGAATTTACTGGGCGCGTTACCCACGTGCACAGTCAACCCCCCGCTGCCAACCCACCCCCCTCCTAATATCGAGCCCATAGACATTGAATTCAGACTGACCAAACCCACTGTACTATTACAGGCATCAGTGAGAATAATCTAAGCTGAATCCTAACTGAGTTTTCCAATCTACAGCACCTTTGGTTCCAAAGAACAGTTAAATCCTCAATATTTATTTGTTTCACATATTTTGGAGCACATTTTTCAAATATGTTCGAGATTGATTTAAAGGTCCGCCATGCTACATAACATTTTGTAGGAGGTGACAAAAACCGGTGGCAGATTTTTTTCAGTGCCAGTTAAGGAGCGTATCAGCATGACATAGGGTGGCTGGTCCTTCATGTTTCTATGCTCTTTTTGGGAAAATTGGTTAGCCTCCACTTTCTTCCACTCAGATTGAAGGCTGGCTGGCTGCTGGGTTGGAAAGCCTGTGGTAGAAGACAGCAGCTGGGGATGGGCCCCGGCAATCGGAGAAGATCGGGGGTTGGTGGTGGGGGGGTGGGGGTCTCGGAGCCCGGCAGAGAGGGGGGAGGGGGATGTCACGGGGGGAGAGAGTTGGGGCGTGATCGCGGGAGGAAGAGTCCATGGAGGGAAGAGACCGTGGGGGTCGGCCAATTGGAGGAAAGTCTGGTCATCACGGGGGATCAGCCAATCCCAGGGGGTGGGGGTAGGCGGGGGGGGGGGGAAGAGATTTTGGCAGAAGATGTGTTTGAGGGCCATGGGAAGCATTCCTGCTCCTCCTGGCCCACAAGCAGTGCTAGAAACGCACCTACCTGCTGAATCCGGCAGATCTCGCCTCCCTACAACTGCCGGGTTTCCCGAGCCCTGGGAAACCCATCCCGCAGCTAGTAAATTCAAATGGCTGTCAAAATCTGAGGAACGCAGCCTCGTTTAAATATTAAAATCACTGACCTGCCTCTCCTGAGAAGGTTATTCTGCCACCCCCAAACCCGCTGCGGTAACACTGGAAGTAGGACATTCATGGCGGGTTGGGGTCGGGTTTCACAATTTTACCAATTTAACCCATTGTTGGGGTGGGGCGAGTTAAAACCATTGTAATATCATTCGAAAATAATGAAAGACTTTTTGTTTCTTAGCCACAATCATTTTCCATATTTTTGTCCAGTGATCTGCACAAAGCATAGTTGAGTATTAAAAGCATAATTGAATATTAAAAGAAAAATAGAATAAGCACTGTACGTGAAATGCCATAAAGACCTCTATTTGAAATAGACATAAAGAAAATGGTAAAATTGTGGTATTATATTTTTGAAGTGTGGCATATAAATGCTGCTAAATGGCTCATTAAAGTATTAAAATATGCAAATTTAATGCTAGAGGCTAATCTGCTCAGAGTAGGTTTGTGAAGTTCTATTCAGGTAAAAATTGTTCCCTATTCATTTTTATGGCACCATGTTCCTGATAAGCAAATTAGTCTGCTTATAAACACATTTTTGTTTTGGTTGCATTGAATCCCTAGCACCTTGTGCTCTTTTATTCTTTGGTGGTGTCCATTAGCTATCTAATGAAGTTTACAGTTATGTTTAAAGAAACTACTAATTTGCTCTATTATTAAAGTTGAGTATTTACCCTGAATGCCATACTTTAGATTGATTTCTTGATTTTAAAAGGTGGTTTTATTTTTTTACTTAAACAACAATTTGTTCTTAAGGGGAATCTACAGTATTCGTATTTGAAATTGTCAGAGATTTCTTATTAAAACTGTAAATTATGATTTTAGCTGAATAAAATCTATAATGTAAGCAAATTAATCTGTATTTCTTTTAAAATTTATCAGATCTCTCCTCCAATAAATAACCCTTAAACTGCTTTAAAAACAAAAATTGCTGAATATACATAGTTGATTCATCAGCATCAGCAAAGAAAAAAGATGGGTTAATGTTTTGGGGGGAAATCTTTTCAGAATTGAAAAATGAAAACTAAAAAAGGCTTTTTTAAGTGAAAGAGAAAGGAGGAGGAAGAGAGACAAACAGATACTCTAATCACTGAGAGGGAAGTTAATAGGTGGAATGACCTGCAAACTGTTTAATAGCAAAGCAGGAACTTGATTGATCACATAAAAAAATCATCTCAGTGAGGCACTGAAAAGGCATTAGAAGAACAAAGGAATCGCAAAATACATGTATAACCTTTTTTCTGCTGATGTCTTTTCACTGCCTCTCTGAGATGATGTTTTATATGTGCATCCTTCATCAGAATTGTGGAGGAAACACACGCACACACACACACTTACGCGCACACACATTCATAAGAACATAAGAAATAAGAGTAGGAGTAGGCCACACAGCCCCTCAAGCCTGCTCCGTCATTCAATAAGATCATGGCTAATCTTCGATCTCAGCTCCACTTTCCAGCCTGGTCCCCATATCCATTGATTTCCCTAGAGTCCAAAAATCTATCTAACACAGCTTTGAATATATTCAATGATTCAACATCCACAGCCCACTGGGGTAGAGAATTCCAAAGATTCATCACCCTCTGAGTGAAGAAATTGCTCCTCAGCTCCAGTCTTAAATGGCTGACCCATTATCCTGCGTTTATGACCCCTAGTTTTAAACTCTCCAGCCATGAGAAACAGCCTCTTAGCATCTACCCTGTCAAGCCCCCTCATAATCTTATATGTTTCAATGCGATCACCTCTCATTCTTCTAAACTCCAGAGACTATAGGCCCATTCTACTCAACCTCCCTTCATAGAACAACCCTCTCATCCCAGGAATTAATCTAGTGAACCTTCATTGCACCGCCTCTAAGGCAAGTATATCCTTCCTTAGATAAGGAGGCCAAAACTGTACACGGTACTCCAGGTGAGGTCTCACCAAAGCCCTGTACAACTGTAGTAAGACTTCCTTACTCTTGTACACCAACCCCCTTGCAATAAAGGTCAACATGCCATTTGCTTTCCTAATTGCTTTCTGTACCTGCATGCTAACTTTTTGTGTTTCTCGTACGAGGATACCCAAATCTCTCTGAACACTAACATTTAATAGTTTTTCACCATTTAAAAAATATTCTGTTTTTCTATTCTTCCTACCAAAGTGAATAACCTCACATTTCCCCACATCATACTCCATCTGCCATCTTCTTGCCCACTTACCTAACCTGTCTATATCCCTTTGCAGACTCTTTCTGCCCTCCTCACAGCTTACTTTCCCACCTAGCTTTGTAACGTCAGCAAACTTGGATATATTATGTGTAACAACCTTTTATGTGGCACCTTATTGAATGCCTTTTGAAAATCCAAATATACAACATCCACTGGTTCCCCTTTATGTACTCTGTTAGTTACATCCTCAAAAAACTCTAATAAATTTGACAAACACCATTTCCCTTTCATAAAACCATGTTGACTCTGCCTAATCATATTATGATTTTCTAAGTGTGCTGTTATTACTTCCTCAATAATGGATTCCAGCATTTTCCCGTCGGCTGATGTCAGGCTAACTGGCCTGTAGTTCCCGGTTTTCTCTCTCCCTCCTTTCTTGAATAGCGGGGTCACATTTGCAACCTTCCAATCCACTGGGACCATCAAGGGAATTTTGGTGGATCATAACCAATGCATCCACTATCTCTGCAGCCACCTCTTTTAGAACTCTCGGATGTAGGCCATCAGGTCCAGGGGATTTATTGGCTTTTAGTCCCATTAGTTTCTCAAGTACTTTTTCTCTACTGATATTAATTATTTTAAGTTCCTCACTCTCATTAGACCCTTGGTTCCCCATTATTTCTGGTATTTTTTTGTGTCTTCTCCTGTGAAGACAGATACAAAATATTTGTTTAACGCATCTGCCATTTCCTGATTCCCCATTATAATTTCTCCAGTCTCAGCCTCTAAGGGACCAATGTTTACTTTTGCTACTCTCTTCCTTTTTACATACTGTAGAAGCTCTTACAATCCGTTTTTATATTTCTTGCTAGTTTACTTTCATATTCTATTTTCTCTCTTTTTGTCAATTTTTTGGTCGTCCTTTGCTGGTTTCTAAAACTCTCCCAATCCTCAGGCTCACTACTCTTCTTGGCAACAATATAGGCCTCTTCTTTTAATCTAATACTATCGTTAACTTCTTTAGTTAGCCACGGGCGGATCACTTTTCCCGTGGAGTTTTTATCTCTCAATGGAATGTATATTTGTTGAGAATATTGAAATTTTTCTTTAAATGTTTGCCATTGCTTTTCAAACACCATACCCTTTAATTTGTTTTCCCAATCTACCTTAGCCAACTTGCCCCTCATTCCTATGTAATTGGCCTTATTTAAGCTTAAACTCTAGTTTCTGACTTAAGTATGTCACTCTCAAACTCAATGTGAAACATTATCATATTATGATCACTCTTCCCAAGAGGATCCCTAATTGTGAGATTACTAATTAACCCTGTCTCATTACATAATATTTATGATTTGCCCAGTCTTTATGAAGATTAAAGTCTCCCACGATTTCTGCATTACCTTGTTACAAGTTCCTATTATTTCATGATTAATACGGTGTCCAATGGTATTGCTATTATTAGGAGGCCTATAACCTACTCCCACCAGTGTTTTCCACCCCTTGTTATTTCTTATTTCCACCTATACTGAATCTACTTCCTATTCTTCCGAGCCAAGATCCTTTCTCATCACTGTCTTTCTGTCATCCTTTATTATTAGGGCTACACCCCCTCCTTTTCCATTCTGCCAGTCTTTTATAAATGTCATGTACTCTGGAATATTTAGTTCCCAACATTGGTCACTTTGCAACTATGTCTCTGTATGGCTATTAGATCAAACCCATTTATCTCTATTTGTGCAACTAATTCAGCTATCTTGTTATGAATGCTCCGTGCATTCAGATAAAGAGTCTTTAATTTTGATTTTTTTTTACCATTTTTTCCTGCTTTGACATTATTTGCTGATGCACCGTAATTGGTAAACTCTCTGTCCCTTCCTGCCACACTCTGCTTATCTTGACACAAATCACTACACTGCTCTGTTGCCTTGATGTTCCTCATTAGATTTCTAAATTTCCCCTCACTTTCCCTTTTTAGTTTAAAGCCCTATCTACAGCCCTAGTTATTCGATTCGCCGGGACGCTGGTCCGAGCCCAGTTTAAGTGGAGTCCCAACAGAACAGCTCCCTATTTCCCCAGTACTGGTGCCAGTGCCCCATGAATCAAAATCCCTGTCTCTCACTCCACTCTTTGAGCCATGCATTTAACTCTCTGATCTGTTTGTCCCGTTGCCAATTTGCATGTGGCTCAGATAGTAATCCAGAGATTATTACCTTTGAGGTTCTGCTTATTAATTTAGACCCTAGCTCCTCAAACTGTCTCAGCAGAACTTCATTATTCTTAGTTCTACCTATGTCGTTGGTTCTTACATGGACCAGTACAACTCGATCCTCCCCCTCGTGCTCCAAGTACTTTTCATGCACACACACGCACAAGAGAAGAAATAGAATGATCTCCAAATTACTTAAGTGGAAAATGGGAGATGATTAAATGACTGAAGTGATATTATCATGAGACAATAGCAGGCATAACAAGGGAAATTAAAGAAATAAAAGACATTTATGAGGCACAGAAAGGGAGATTTTTCGAATTGCTGTCTGACCATGAAACTTGCGAATCATCCACCCGTTATAGAAACTGTCTGATTTTCATCTCCATTGAATCAAATAGAAAATTGGGTGGTTTCTATAATGGCAATAGATTTGCAAAGCCAGATGTCACCCAGGCCGCAAGTTGAAAATCTATCTGAGGGAATGTGTGAATAGCTGAGGTGGCAGGGCTGAGGCAAATAGAAATAGAAGCACGAAAAATTGGCAAAGAGGAACAGCCTCCAACGGGCTAAGAGCCTGGGAGAAGAAAGAAGCAGGTTGACACCAAGGTTGCACACCACCAGCACAGTGTATCAATGGGCCTCTGCTTCGCTACTGAGCAGTTTGCCAGTCTTTTTACCCATTAACTTCCTCTCGGTAATTGGAGTATCTGTTTGTCTCTTTTCCTTCCATGCCCTTTCCTTGTTTTTCTCTACCCTACTACAAAGGGCCTTGTTTATCTTAGTTTTGAATTCTGAAGAAGGGATTACACCTGAAACGTTAACCTGTCTTTTCCCTTGACAGATGTTGACAGGGTTGCTGTGTATTTCCAGCATTTTCTGTTTTTGTTTCAGACTTCCAGCATTTAAAGTTTATTTGTTCTTTGTTATTTGAACTCTTAAACTGCTACCCTATTTAATTTGTTCATCTTGTTATGAAGTATAACAAGCATAGAGGACAAAACACAATGCACAGCCGTTTATTTGCATTTTGAAGTAAGCTTGTCATATAACGGTGCAACCATCCTTCTGCCTTGCAAGCCCTAATTGGACATTTTGCTGCTCTAGCCTTTGTGCAGTTGCTGCAGTATCTGGGCTAACAGGATGCACATCAGTAGCAAAGTTATTAATAAGGTGCCTTGAATATCATGAATAATTATATAATTTGAAGGACTTTTAAAGTTCCAAAGTCAATTAAGTGAAAATGTCCTCATGTGACTATGGACAAGGGTTCTGAGAGGTACTGTCATTCTTACTTGGTTTAATAGAGTATCTAATTTCAACAGTACATCTCAAGCAAAGCAAGTATTATTCTTTAAACCATTTTTAATTTTAAGTCTGGATGTCAGTCTTTTTAAAATTTGATACAGCCTATTTAAAATATTACAAACAATTCATTATGATAGAATAATTCTGTTTAAAACCAGATGAAATAAATTAATAATATTAGTTATAGACATCACTTCTACACGGTATGGTGGGAGCAGGATTGAGGCGCTCTGCTTGTGTTCTGTTGTCTCAATGGAAATAAAAATTGGGAGAGATATAAAACGGGCTGCCGACTCGCTATCACCTGTTTCACACTATCGCACAAAGTCAAAATCTACCCTCAGCCTTTCTGAGCCCCGTCCACCATGAAGACTGATAAATATTTTAAACACTGTGCTCCCGAGGCTCATCAGCCCTAAGAAGTGGGATCACCAGAACTGGGGATTCAGCAGTTATGAAGGAAACAGGCACTACAGCACCACCGTTAGTATGAGAGCTGGGCCACAGAGGCACTATAGTGTCACCATTACAGAGTGATAAGTTTAAATAGACAAAAGCAATTAAAAGTGTGGACATAATTTATAATGGGGAAACGTTGACACAAAAAGTGTGATAAAAACGTGACAACAGGAAATCAAGTGGTGCAGAAGAGAAGTATGTGCAGACGTGACATTTTAAAAATATTATAGATAGATAGTTTAATTTGAGATTTGCTCATCTAGACTCTAAATTGAGTTAAACGTGTTTAGGTTTAATTAGTTGAGAGTAGAAACGCTGCAGTAACACTTTGTACAGTGTATTATAATGTGTTTCCATTAATAAATAAAACTAAAGTTGGCATCCACCGGCTCTGCTATTGTACAAATCAATAGTGTGTAAAATAGGGAAAATATCAAGAGATTGTGGGGTGAATTTTCAACTTTGACAGGGGTAGGAAACTAATGGTAGCAGATCAGCTGCCCATTATACACCCCATCCAATTTCCTTTCTATTGAAGTCAATGATATTTAACTGTGTGCAATATCTGTAATAGCTCTGAGATGAAAAGATCCTCTCAATATTTTACAAGATAACTTGTATGCTCTGTAAATGTGATGAATCCCTGAACTTAATAAAAGATGATCACCTAATACTTTATTGACAGGTACATTAACTGAAATGTACCAAAATCTTTGTCCGGTTATGCTAGGTAAACCATGCAAAGTGTAATTATTTCTTGGTTACATGATGTGTCACTTTTCAACTGGGCAGAAAAAAAAATCCCTGTACACTGCCCAGGTGTGAGGCTTTATTAATTGTAAAAGTGCAAAGCTAAAAATAGACTTATGGTGTAAATTTTAACCCCACGAACGAGTGGTTCTCAGGAGGCGGGTCGGTCAGTAAAATCGTTTAAGGAGGCTGCGTGCCTCCATTTTAATAGGTTTTTTATTTTTATCTCTTGGGGGCCAGGATTCCCGGGCCTTCTGCTTCATGCCACGTAAGAGGAGGCAAGAAGGCCCGGATCATCAGGTGGGCCAGGAGGAGCAGGAGTGTTTCCTCCAGGCCCAACAAACTTACCTGCCCCAATCCCAAACATACGATCGACCAACTCCCCCCCATGATCTCCCTCCCCCCCCACGATCTCCGAACCCCCACCACAAGCTCTGACCTCACCCCCGATGTCCAACCCCCCCATGATTGATCCTCCAATGTCCGATCCCCCCATGACTGAGCCTCTCATGACCCAATCCATGACCGACCCCTCCGACCGACTCCCCTGAAGACCGACCCCCCACGGATGACCGACCCCACCCCCCCCAACGATTGTTAATTGGATAAAAAACCACATTTTTAAATACAATTAACAACTATCTAAGACTTACCTGCTGGCATCTGCTCTCTGGCTGCTTTCCTGTCCGACTGACAGCCAGCTTGTCAATCTGATTGGCTGACGGGAGGAATCCTACTGAAAAAATTTGAAAGACGTCCTTACGTCAAAACCGTAAGGATGTCCAGGAAACCCATACTTTCGGGTTTCCTGTCAGAATATTACCCTCCTCCTGCTCTTCTCTCTCTTCCCGGCTCCCCATTAAAATTTACCCCACGGTTGCAGTTTGCCTTCCCTATAATGCTTTATTAATTTTAAAGAGATACTGCAAATTGGAATATCTCTTCTTCTCCTCTATCTAGAACTGTTGGTTCCAGTGATTCACAAGGCAATATTGGTTCTAATGAAGGCATTTTTGAGATCAACACAGCCCAATCTTTTTACATTCTGCTGCTCTATGTTAATTTGAACTATATCTAGTAGTGGTTGACCTGTATTTGAATTACTGTAAAGAATCCGCTTCTATTGTTATTATAGCCCCTTTAAAAATCATATTCAAAAGTATCATTTCTGACTACAGCCGTAGAATTCACTCAGTAGTGTCCACCTGACAATTTTGATGTCCAATATACAGCTAAATCAGCCACATGTTGTGTCTGCACAGAGATTGATAATGATTCAGTTTAAATGAGCACCATGAACATCCCAAATCAGTTGTCTGTAAAATAGAATGAGCCAGAATACCATTTTGCACAAGATTTATGATCAATTTGAATGATACAGTGATAGAGATTAACCTAGAAGAAACCCTTTTATTGTGTGTATGTAGAAGGGTTACAGGTTGTGTTTGAGGGTAATGTATAAATCAAATCCAAAGAAATAGATTAAATTGTTAACCCTTACCATGCTGCTTGAATAAGAATCAAATATAGTTAGCATAACAAATGTTCCACTACATCTTAAGCACCAGAATTCCCTTAGAAAAATATATTTGAATTCAAATTGTTAAAGCTGTTTGCTTTATTACATTTTTGGGCCTTTTCTACCTTATACTACTTTGGGTCCTGCAATGGCTTCTAATCCTGCCCCCACACAGTTACCTCTGGAGTTCCCCAAGGATCTATCCTTAGCCCCCTCCTATTTCTCTTCTATATGCTGCCACTTGCGACATCATTCGAAAACACATTCGGCCGGACATTGCTCCGTGCGGTGAACTAACGGCGCTCGCTGCTCCATAGATTTAATCTCACCCACAAACTTACTGCAGTCTTTACTGCGGGAACTTCCTCCAATGCGAACTTGAAAAGAGTCCAGCGTTAACTCCCGCGAACCTAGGACCCATGTGGCTGACAAGAGGAGCTCTCTCTCTCCCTCGACCAAACAGATTGCAGCATCGTCAACAAGCCACGAAGAGTCAAAACCTTGAAGTGTAAGCTACAACGAGTCAAAACCAGGAAGTGAAAGCTACAACAGTAAAATCATTGTAAAAACAGTTAGGGACAGTGAAATAAAGAGAGGGTCGGAAATACCAAACTAAAAGACAGAGATAAAAGAGATAGAAAGAAAAAGTAATAATAAAAAATTTAAAATCTTTTTTTTAAATGTCCAACAACTATTAAAATCGCAATGAATGAGAATCCACATTTTTTAAATTCAATTTTTAGTGCCAGAGAGGTTGTTTGGCAGTCATTAAGACTTGCCACACTGTTAAAACTTAGTTTGGACCTGATATAACTGAGCAGACCTGTCTTGTGGCGAGAATTGTTAGTTTCCAGCTGGACATGACAGTAAGTTGGCGCTGGTCTGTTGATTCCATTGATAGCAGCCGGTGAGGTCCCTTTAACGTGAAGCTGTCAGATTGCCGGAAAACCAGGAAGAGCAATTCCGGATTTCCATGTTTGACTGTGCATGTTCGATTTCGCCACTAATAACAGTGAGCGCTGTTGGGCACACCGTTATTTTAAAAGCAATTTCCGGCCCAATGTTAGGTTCCATATGTACGCTGACAACACCCAGCTCTACCTCACCACCACCTGTCTCATCCTTTGTAATGTTAAACTACTTGTCCGACATCCAGTCCTGGATGAGCCCAAATTTCCTCCAATTAAACACTGGGTAGACTGAAGCCATTGTCTTCAGTCTCTGCCACAAACTCTGTTCCCTAGCCATTGATTCCATTCCCCTCCCCAACCAAGGCCTCAGGCTGAGCCAGATTGTTTCCACATCCTATTGTTTCGACATCCTATTTGATCCTGAGCTGAGATGCCGACCCCATATCTTCATCATCACAAAGACCATTTACGTTCACCTCTGTAATATCGCCTGTTTCTGCCTTGCCTCAGCCTATCTGCTGCTGAAACTCTCATCCATGCCTTTGTTACCTCCAGACTCGACTATTTCAATGGTCTCCAGGCTGGTCTCCCTCTTCTACCCTCCAAAAACCTAAGCTCGCCCAAAACTCTGCTGCCCATATCCTAGCTCGCACCAAATTGCATTAGCCCACCACCCCTGTGCTCACTAACCTACGTTGGCTCCCAGTCCAGCAATTCCTCACTCCTCCCTATGTCAATAACCTCCACCAGCACTATAACCCACCGAGAACACAAAGTTTCTCCAACTCTGGCCACTTGTACATCGCCTACTTCTAATGGTGGCCGTGCCTTCAGCTGTCTAGGTCCTAAGGTCTGAAATTCCTTCCCTAAACCTCTCCGCCTCTCCACTTCTCTCTCTTCTTTTAACGTGCTTCTTAAAATCTTCCTCCTTGACCAAGCTTTTGGTGTAAATTTTTGCCTGATTACACTCTTGTGAAGCGCCTTGGAATGTTTTACTACTTTAAAGGCATTACATAAATGCAAGTTGTTGTTGTTGGCGCTCATACCTTAGACAAATCTCATAGGCAAGTCCCAATACCCCATTCTTTCCAGAACATCTACTTTGCCTTCAGACCTAGGTAAGCTTTAAGTAGCATAGGTTAAGTTATTTAAAAATAATCTATTTTAAAAAAATCTCTAGTGACAAGGTGATACATTCTTTCAAAGGGTGCGGGTAGGTGACACAGTGAGGTATTCAGCCTATCTGATGTGAGGATTTTGTGTTGTTTGATGTGGACTTTTTGATGCCTGCTCTTAAGAAGGTCTATGGAGCGGGAACTGTCAGAGTGACACTTGCCCAGGAACTGTGAGATAGATAAAGGAATGGACTCGAAATCCTGGATTAGCAGGGTGAATATTTGGTAAAAGACCATAATTGGTTAAAAGTATGAACAGCAAATGAGGGGTAGCTCATGTGCAGACAATACAATTGAAACAAAATTACAGGTAGATTAATTTGGGATTGATAGCCTACTGGGGAATCAATCGTTCTATTGAAACATTAATTGAGCAAAGGCCTCTAGTCCATAACTGTTAACTTGACCAAGATCGAAAGATGTCATGGGGCCTGTTTACAGCTCAAAGCTGCTTTGAGAAACTATGTATGGTAGGAGCATTGTAACTTGCTGTAGCTTTCAAGTACAGTGACAGATAAGCAGAGAATAACAAAATAAAGCTGCTTTGCCCAGCAACATACTTAGAAAGGAAAGCTATAAAACTTCCAGACTTACAGTGACTTTTCAGAAGACCACAAGCAGCATTCAAGGAAGAAGCCGGCAACGAAGAATTAACCTCTTCAAATTTCCCAGAACTAGAACCTGATCACCTTTGGTTCTGAGTTGTATTCCCCGGATAAGATTGTATGACGTCATTATCTAGAAAACTATCACACTTAATGTCAATAAAATTAAAAAATCATATTAAAGTCTTGGTTAATTCTTTTTGAGCCCAATAAATAGGAAAGCCTTACAGACGGTGTCTGCTGAAAGAAAGCGTCCTGCATCAAGAGTGATAATTGGACATATCCAGAACTGCATAAGTTCTGTTATATTATAAATAGTTCTAATGGATTGCATGTAAATACAATTTTAAAGGTTGATACCCTTTTTTGGAGGGAGCATCCTACATTATGTCATTATCTCTTGAAAAGCTCAATGATGCAAGAACAGATTCTATATTCAAATGCCCATTACAAATTTACATTGAGCAACATCACGGCCTTATTTGTCTGATAGTTAGATATGTAACTTACATAAGATATTGTATGAAGGTCAGATTTTGCCTGAAGACTATTTGGTGTAAATTATTGATTATATCACTAAGGGAATTCTGTGTAATATTTAGAATACTGGTGATCAATTGTATATAAATAATGACTGCACCAATGTAATTTTTCATCTCATTTAAGTAGATAGTGTGTTAATATTGTTGAGTAAATCGCTATTTCCATGTGATGAAAGTGCATAAATATCAAGGGATTTAATTTAATTCTTTCTGAATAGGGATTAATTCAAAAAGACATTGTAAAAATGCCATTTGTTTGTTCTTGTTAATATAGTTTAATAGCTTTTTTTTATTCCTTTTCCCACAATTAGTTCATTTCTTTTTTCTTTTCATACCTTCAGAAGTATACACAACAGATTGACACAGTAAGAAACCTTTTCTAATTGAACCTTTTTGTCAAATACATGATGCAAGTCTTCAGATAAACATAGTTAAATTAGATCATGTTGGACTATTGCCAGTACATAGCCATGTCATTATCTAGATTGTATTTGCCTGCTCTATCTTGCTCATGTTCTCTCTCATATTCTGTTTTATTGCTAGCTTCATGTTATGCTACCTCCCACAGTCTTTCCTTCTGCCTGCCATCATCAGGTTTTGCATCATTTATTTGCTACCTCTTGCTTTGTCTTTCTTTTACTATTTTCGACTCTGGATCTGCACTAAACACCTTGGCTGCCCGCCTTGGATTCTCAGTAATAATAAGTCAATGCCCCTCTGTATGATATAAAATCAACAAACTCACAGACCCTACACATCTTGTTTAATATCCAGAGGGATAGACATAAATACTCTTTGACTTTCCAAGATAATCAAACAAACTCCATCCATTACCACATATTAACTATTCAACCTAAGCCTATTGTGACAGCCTTTCCAGGCTCTCTTTGCATAGGAACCATTGTATCCTATATATCAAACCTATATACATCTATTCGTACAACATCTAGTCCCATTCTCAATCAGATATTTTTCTAGCTCCTTGAAGGAGTTCAGTAAGATATCATGAACTGCTTATACTGGGAGTCCATATTCCGTACCTCTGTGTGTATGTCGGATGGTACGAGGGAGGTGGGAAGAGAGAATCATTCTTCTGTCTAACTTTGCCTGAAGTCTGTTGTTTTTAAACCTGTATCCTGTATCCTGTTCTCACAATCTATGACAAATATTCTGCTTATATTTAAAGATCTGGATCACACCCCCCAACTCTCGCCATCTTCTTTTCTATAATGAGACACTTCAGGCCTGTGAGTCTCGTCTAATAACTTTGAGAGATCAACTCTGGAGTCCATCTTATTGTTCTTCTCTGATCCCTCTTCGATGTATCAACATCTTTCTGAAGTTAAGATGGCCAAAACTTCACACAATAAGCGAAATAGTAATACTTGGCATCTATAGAAAGCAAAATTCTCTTGTTTTGAGTTGCAGTCAAAAACCTGTTGCTCACTACCCTTCACCTCTGACTTTTTATATTGAGCACCTTATTCTTTCAATTGCCAAGCCAAATAATCCAACAAGTGAATTTCACAAGCTTCACATGTTGAAGTCAAATACGTAAACTCCAAGTCAGTTCTCTCCACTAGATAGATCTCACCCACAGTTTAGACCTCTCAAAGAATTCCTGCAGCTTTAATATTTCTAAATTTATGTTGACTACTTTTTTTAATCTAGATGTTTAGATGAATATTGAGAGCATGCCATATAATACCATCCTTACAGATTGTTATGGATTCGGGTCTGCCGCAGGTATCTACTCTGGTCCAGTGGTGTCAGTCCCTCCCTTAAGCGGTCTGGTTAATAGCAGCTCTAACAAAAAATGGAATACTTTTAAAACCATCCGTATGCAGAAAGAAGCCATGTATGGCCAAGGTGAAAAGGAGAGCACATAGTGAAGCAAAATCAAATTGGCTAACTGGTCATGTACAAAGACAAATTAGAATAAAGCAGAAATATTTTTGTAGATTTAAGGTAAATCACTCTCAAAAGAATAAGGATGAGTATTGGACTCAGCTGAAGGCAATGGAAGCTGCTATCAAAGCACCCAAAAGGACATTGGAAAAGAGGACAGTATATAGATGTGGTAGTGATGGATAGTTCTTTTTTAGCTATGTTAGGTGTTAGAGGGCCATTGAGGACTGTATGGGGCCATTGAGAGATTCTGGAGGGCAGACTTGGGTGGAGCCACAGGAAATGGCAGAGGTCTTAAGTGGCTGCTTTGCTTTACTACTGATGATGTTGCTAGATTGCCAATGATACCTCATAGAGTTGAGGCTAAAATTGAACGTGTTAAAGCGGGTCCAGACCTAGTCCTTGTTAGAATTAGAGCTCTTAAAACATATTGGCATGCTGGCCTGATGTCATTGATCCTTGGGTGCTCAAAGAATTGAGAGTTGTATTTATATGAGCCAGTTGCTCATATATTTAACAACTCACTGGATCTAGGAATGTTCCCATGGACTGAAGAGAGGCTGTGTGGTTCCTATATTTAAAAAAGGGCAATAAGTCAGAACTAGAAACTATACATCGATTACTTTAACTTCAGTTATAGTTGTTAAAAGGGATCATTAGAGATATGCATTGTATGATCACCTCAAAAGAGCAGGGGTTGTTAAAGAATCTCAGCATGGCTCCTGGGAAAGAAGGTCCTATTTTACTAACTTTATTGAATTTTTTGAGGAACTCCCAAAGTTGTTGGATGATGGAAGCCAGGTCGATATTGTGTATCTAGATTTTTGAAAAAGCATTAATAAAGTGTTGTAAAAAAGGCTGCTAAGTCTTGTTGGAATTGACGGGCACATATGTGGATAAGGAACTCATTGTAGAGTGAAGGCAGTTATTAATAGTGGGAGCCAGTCCTTAACAGAGTCCTGCACGAATTGATATTAGGGGTATTGCTCTTCGCCATCTTTATCAGTGATGTGGATGAAGGCATGGAGGAAGTATTTGTTAGAAAAGCTAGCCTATGTGAAGTTGCATTCAGATTCCATTTTGAACTGAAGACTCCATTTTATGGTTAAAAGGCAGCTTCTTCAGAGATTTGCTGAAACAGCTGGTATCTGGAGGATGTCAATAACAATCTGTAAGATAGATTTGGAAGCTCTTACCTTCTAATAGACTATATGCTTATTTCCTTCTGTACATGTAAGTAGATAAGAGAATTTACGTTATGTCCTGAGACTGTGCCCTGAAGTCTTTTAACTCCTGATACCATGAGACCGAGAGCAAGAGGGGAGTCCAAGAAGTGAGCGCAGTGTAAAAGGAGAGTCCGAGAGCGAGAGCAGAGTCCGAGAGGTGAGCGCAGTGTAAAAGGAGATTCCGAGAGTGGGAGGAGAGTCCGAGAGGTGAGCGCAGTGTGAAAGGAGAATTCGAGAGCAGGAGGAGAGTCCGAGAGCGGGAGGAGAGTCCGAGAGCGGGAGGAGAGTCCGAGAGGTGAGCACAGTGTAAAAGGAGAGTCCGAGAGCGAGCGGAGAGTCCGAGAGGTGAACGCAATGTAAAAGGAGAGCCCGAGAGTGGGAGGAGAGTCCGAGAGGTGAACGCAGTGTAAAAGGAGAGTCCGAGAGTGAGCGGAGAGTCCGAGAGGTGAACGCAGTGTAAAAGGAGAGTCCGAGAGTGAGCGGAGAGTCCGAGAGGTGAACGCAATGTAAAAGGAGAGCCCGAGAGTGGGAGGAGAGTCCGAGAGGTGAACGCAGTGTAAAAGGAGAGTCCGAGAGCGGGAGGAGAGTCCGAGAGGTGAACGCAGTGTAAAAGGAGAGTCCGAGAGCGGGAGGAGAGTCCGAGAGCGGGAGGAGAGTCCGAGAATGGGAGGAGAGTCCGAGAGGTGAGCACAGTGTAAAAGGAGAGTCCGAGAGCGAGCGGAGAGTCCGAGAGGTGAACGCAGTGTAAAAGGAGAGTCCGAGAGTGAGCGGAGAGTCCGAGAGGTGAGCACAGTGTAAAAGGAGAGTCCGAGAATGGGAGGAGAGTCCGAGAGGTGAACGCAGTGTAAAAGGAGAGTCCGAGAGCGGGAGGAGAGTCCAAGAGGTGAGCGCAGTGTAAAAGGAGAGTTAGAGAGCGGGAGGAGAGTCTGAGAGGTGAGCGCAGTGTAAAAGGAGAGTCTGAGAGCGGGAGGAGAGTCCGAGAGGTGAGCGCAGTGTAAAAGGAGAGTCCGAGAGCGGGAGGAGAGTCTGAGAGGTGAGCGCAGTGTAAAAGGAGAGTCCGAGAGCGGGAGGAGAGTCCGAGAGCGGGAGGAGAGTCTGAGAGGTGAGCGCAGTGTAAAAGGAGAGTCTGAGAGCGGGAGGAGAGTCCGAGAGCGGGAGGAGAGTCTGAGAGGTGAGCGCAGTGTAAAAGGAGAGTCCGAGAGCGGGAGGAGAGTTCGAGAGGTGAGCGCAGTGTAAAAGGAGAGTCCGAGAGCGGGAGGAGAGTCTGAGAGTGAGAGGAGAGTCTGAGAGGTGAGCGCGGTGTAAAAGGAGAGTCCAAGAGTGGGAGGAGAGTCCGAGAGATGAGCGCAGTGTAAAAGGAGAGTCCGAGAGTGGGAGGAGAGTCCGAGAGGTGAGCGCAGTGTAAAAGGAGAGTCCCGAGAGCGAGAGGAGAGTCCGAGAGGTGAGCACAGTGTAAAAGGAGAGTCCGAGAGCGGGAGGAGAGTCCGAGAGGTGAGCGCAGTGTAAAAGGAGAGTCCGAGAGTGGGAGGAGAGTCCGAGAGGTGAGCACAGTGTAAAAGGAGAGTCCGAGAGTGGGAGGAGAGTCCGAGAGGTGAGCACAGTGTAAAAGGAGAGTCCGAGAGTGGGAGGAGAGTCCGAGAGGTGAGCGCAGTGTAAAAGGAGAGTCCGAGAGTGGGAGGAGAGTCTGAGAGGTGAGCGCAGTGTAAAAGGAGAGTCCCGAGAGCGAGAGGAGAGTCCGAGAGGTGAGCACAGTGTAAAAGGAGAGTCCGAGAGCGGGAGGAGAGTCCGAGAGTGGGAGGAGAGTCCGAGGGGTGAGCGCAGTGTAAAAGGAGAGTCCGAGAGCGGGAGGAGAGTCTGAGAGGTGAGCGCGGTGTAAAAGGAGAGTCCGAGAGCGGGAGGAGAGTCCGAGAGTGGGAGGAGAGTCCGAGGGGTGAGCGCAGTGTAAAAGGAGAGTCCGAGAGCGGGAGGAGAGTCTGAGAGGTGAGCGCGGTGTAAAAGGAGAGTCCGAGAGCGGGAGGAGAGTCCGAGAGTGGGAGGAGAGTCCGAGGGGTGAGCGCAGTGTAAAAGGAGAGTCCGAGAGCGGGAGGAGAGTCCGAGAGCGGGAGGAGAGTCTGAGAGGTGAGCGCGGTGTAAAAGGAGAGTCCAAGAGTGGGAGGAGAGTCCGAGAGGTGAGCGCAGTGTAAAAGGAGAGTCCGAGAGCGGGAGGAGAGTCTGAGAGGTGAGCGCAGTGTAAAAGGAGAGTCCGAGAGCGGGAGGAGAGTCCGAGAGGTGAGCGCAGTGTAAAAGGAGAGTCCGAGAGCGGGAGGAGAGTCTGAGAGGTGAGCGCAGTGTAAAAGTAGAGTCCGAGAGCGGGAGAAGAATCCGAGAGGTGAGCGCAGTGTAAAAGGAGAGTCAGAGAGCGGGATGAGAGTCCGAGAGGTGAGCGCAGTGTAAAAGGAGAGTCCGAGAGCGGGAGGAGAGTCCGAGAGGTGAGCGCAGTGTAAAAGGAGAGTCCGAGAGGTGAGCGCAGTGTAAAAGGAGAGTCCGAGAGGTGAGCGCAGTGTAAAAGGAGAGTCCGAGAGGTGAGCGCAGTGTAAAAGGAGAGTCCGAGAATGGGAGGAGAGTCTGAGAGGTGAGCGCAGTGTAAAAGTAGAGTCCGAGAGCGGGAGAAGAATCCGAGAGGTGAGCGCAGTGTAAAAGGAGAGTCAGAGAGCGGGATGAGAGTCCGAAAGGTGAGCACAGTGTAAAAGGAGAGTCCGAGAGCGGGAGGAGAGTTCGAGAGGTGAGCACAGTGTAAAAGGAGAGTCCGAGAGCGGGAGGAGAGTTCGAGAGGTGAGCACAGTGTAAAAGGAGAGTCCGAGAGCGGGAGGAGAGTCCGAGAGCGGGAGGAGAGTCCGAGAGGTGAGCGCAGTGTAAAAGGAGAGTCCGAGAGCGGGAGGAGAGTCCGAGAGCGGGAGGAGAGTCCGAGAGGTGAGCGCAGTGTAAAAGGAGAGTCCGAGAGCGGGAGGAGAGTTCGAGAGGTGAGCACAGTGTAAAAGGAGAGTCCGAGAGCGGGAGGAGAGTCCGAGAGCGGGAGTAGAGTCCGAGAGCGGGAGGAGAGTCCGAGAGGTGAGCGCAGTGTAAAAGGAGAGTCCGGAGAGCAGGAACAGGTTCATCACCTTCCCTCTTGACACAGACAAGCAGAATGAGCAAGCATGGGGGTTCGGTCACATTGCTGGCTTCCCCATGGTGCAGGGTGCCATTGACTGCAAGCACATTGCCCTGCGTGCCCCTCATATCAACTCGGCCATCTTCGTCAACCAAAAGGGCTTCCACTCCTTCAACATGCAGCTGATGTGCGACCACACGCATCGAATCATGGAGGTCGATGCCCGCTACCCTGGGAGTAGTCACGACGCCTTCGTCATGCAGCAGTCCAACATGCCAGCTATCTTTCACCCGCCTCGGCAAGTCAAAGGCTGGCTACTGGGCGACAAGGGCTATCCCCTCATGCCGTGGCTCATGACTCCGGTCAGGAACCCACACACACATGCACAGCAGGCCTATAATAAGAGCCACACACATTGTGGAGCACACCATAGGCCTCTTCAAACAACGCTTCCATTGCCTGGACCGGCCTGGAGGAGCCCTGCAGTGCTCTTCTGAGTGGGTAGGTGGTTTGTGGTGGTATGCTACATGCTACACAACCTCGCCATCATGAGGAACAAGCCTTTGCCACCAATGATTGGAGAAGACCCTGAGCCAGAGGTGGACGAGGAGGAGGCTGAGGAGGAAGAGGGGGAGGAGCCGGAAGAGGAAGTGGAGGAAGATGCAAGGGTGCAACAGGAACCACAAGCCTTGTCAATAATGTCAACTACATCCCCCAACTCACCAACAGTCCTACACTCCCTACCTTTCCGCTCCCACAAGACAATCAAATCGCCCTCCATCTGATTGCACATTGGTTTCCCCCTCAGCTCATCACACAAATAAAAACCACCACCAAATGCAAATTTAAAGTCACATTTTACAATGAATAAATGAAATTATGGAAACAGAACAGAACTATTCACCCTTGTGCGACCCCTTAGTGCCTGTTGTTCGTGTGCCTTTACCTATCCTAGTGCTCCTACCAGGTGCTTCTCCAGTGGCTGGAGCATGGGTGGTAGGAGACTGCTGGCCTTCAATGGAAGAGCGTTCAGATGGCCTTGAGGACGACCTCGAGCAGCTCTGGGCTGGGAGGGCCCGGCTTCAGACTGCACCATCTCAGCATGGGCTGCAGCAGTCTGGCCTGGCTGGCCAATAGGCAACAACAGGGGCACTGGCGGAGTGGCAGGGATGGGAGCAGGAACGCTGTCGTCCTGAGATGATGCCACTGCCACTCTCCCCGGGCGGCGCCTCAGTAATACTGGTGATCAGCTGGAGATTGCTGGAGCGCTGTGATGCCCTGGAAGGCCTATTCCACAGTGGTCCCCAGAGCCACGATAGCAGCGGTCTGAGCTTCCATTGCAGCAGTCTGAGCAGTAATCGTGGCTTGCAGACCTTTGATGACATCGGTTTGTGCTGCAATGGAAGCCGCGACATCGGCCATCAGACGCTGCATCATGGTGGGTTCCACAGATGTACTGATGGAGGTGACCACGCAGTCCATGTTGGAAAAGATGGGCTCCAAGCTTTGTGCAAAACATTGTGTCAAGTTGGAGCTGGACCCCCTCATGCTCCTTCTCATTGTGTGCAGGCTTTCTGACAGGCTTCCCAGTACCCCATGCATTTGGTGGTGTACGCCCATCAGCCGTCTTGTGCAGCCTGGCCCATCAAAGTCCTCAAATGGCTCCTCTGCAGCAGAACTAGTGAGCGACCTCGCCCTCCGACGAGCTGGCACCTGTGGTATCCGTTCCCCCCGCCCCGGCTCCTGCGCACTTGTGCCTGGTGTCTCATCACGTGCAGATCCCTCCTCTAACCTAGCCTCTAAAGGAGACGCAGTGTCAGTCTCTGAGCTGGACGATGCGAGTGTCAGATTGAGTGACGGTGTGGCTTCAGTGTCCTCCTCCTCCTCCTCCTCCTTGGATGGTGCCGCCACGTGGTCTTGGGTATCTGCAATGACAAAGGGAAACAATTTGAGTTGTGGAGCGAGGGGAGGAGCAAGTAAGATGTGTGTGCCGACAGGATCTGCAGCACTTGAGTCAGAAAAGATTATGGGAGGAGGGAGATGTGGGAAAGGAGAAGGAGCATTAGGTATGCAGAGACCTCCTTTATTGGGACCTCCAGCGCGACATGTTGTCACGGCTGCAGCGAAGGCCCGCCCAATGATCTGAAGCACTGTCTCCTCTAGGGGGTGAGGACATTTAAGTGTCCCCATCCACCCTCAGGTCTCTCCTGCTGCCGGTTGTTATGTGCCATCTTCTCCTGCAAGACAGAGGACAGTGTGTCAGTGAGCATCTTGCAAGGTGTGTGGGTAATGTGCCTAACATGGTAGAATAGCTGCCAGTGTGTGTGACCTGTGAGTGGTGGTTGTGTGGCCTGCAAGTGTGGTACTATGTGCGGGTGAGATGCAGCATGCCAAGTGCAGCATTGCATATGGATGGGCAGTGTTTGATGATGGGTGTGTGACGGTGCAGTTGGATGGAAGTGCGTGGAGCAGTGGTGCAGTTGGATGGAAGTGCCTCTTGACACTTGCATTCATTCACCTTGACTACTCGTGTCAAATCATTGAACTTCTTTCGGCACTGTACCCAAGTGCGTGGTGCCATGCTCCTTGCATTCACTTCCTGCGCCACAGCCTGCCAATGCGGAGCTGCAGTCTGGGGGGACTCCTGCCACCCTACGGGTACACGTTGGCCCTCCTTTCGTTCACCCCGTGGTGCCCTCTTTCGCGCTGGTCCTGCCATCCTTGCAGCCATCTTTCTCTCTTCCTAGTGAATTGTGCATTTCCTATTTAAAATATGCACCTGCACCTTTAAGAGGTGCAGGCTGCCGATGACGTGCGCTAAGCAGGCCCCATTTCCAACTTCCTCATTCTCCATGCAGCCTCTCAGCAGCGTGGGTAACACTGGCTGCACGGAGATATCATGGTAAGTAGCAGGCAGCACAAAGTTCACGTGCTGCTTGCATAGGGGCCATCAAGTGCGGGGTAATAGCGGATCACACTACCTGCGCCCGATTGGTTTTGTTCTTGATTTTGTTCTAAATTAGACGTACTTTCTATTTGCGGGACTGAATTTTATCTCTTCTGTATACAAATGGGTTAAGGAGAAGAATCGTGATGTACAATCTCCAAGCTGGTATGAGAGAAAATCTACAACATTCTGTCAAAGCCAATTTCTCACCGAAATAACGTTATCCAAAGTATCTTTTACAATACTTTTGCAGTTGTTAGTGTTGTTTCATAACATCTTTAAATTTATATAAAATTGATGTAAAAATAATTAATTATTTGCTATGTGAAGAAAATCTGAGTGTTTGCATACTTATGAAATAAACAGATGAAGTGTTCTCCAAAATATAAATAACAAGTATTGGCATTAATCACCAATGTCTACAGACAATGTCTACAGACCAAGAAGTTTTCACTTAGACTTTTTGGACCATCAGCTGGCTGCACTCTTGGGGAGATTTGTCAACTGCTGGCTGAGAATCTGCAGCCTATCAGGAGAGCAGCATTGTCTGTACCAGTCAAGGTCATCACTGCCTCGAACTTCTTTGTGACTGGACCTTTTCAGTCAGCTTTCGATGACCTATATCACATTAGTCAGACAGCTGCTCATCACTGCATCAAGATGGTTAACAATGCTCTATTCAGGTGGGCTGTACAATTCATATCCTTCCCAATGGAACCAGTGGAACAAAGACAGAGACCTATCGAGTTCTACAGACTGGCACAGTTCCCAAAGATGCAAGGGACAATTGGTGGAACAAATCTGCTACTCATAGCCCTATATGCTACCACCGCCCCCCCACCACCACCAATGATATGAACAGGGAAAGCTTTCATTTTATTAATATCCAGCTGGTGTATGATGCCAAACATCTTATTCTGCATGTCAACGCTAGTTATCTAGTAAGCTGCCATGATGTTTTCCTCATGCGTCAGTCCACCATACCAGCCCTCATGGTGGGTCATATATTAGGATGATTGACTCTAATCAGAGCTCTCACTCTGGAAGACAACAATGTTCTTAGAAGCTGTTTCTGGCAATTTGATACTGCAGAAACCTCCTGGGCTGTTACTGTCTTCAGGCTCTTCTTCAGGTTGTGAGAAACTACTTGCAATGTGTTGCAGTTGTGGGAGGTGGACTCTTTCCATTTGTCCATCATCTTAACCATGTGCATGGAAATAGTCTCCAACGCCTCTACATAAAATTGATACGCCCTACTCATAACTGTTTTGAAGACCGGGCTCCTGAGATATGGGTTCTTAGGCTCCTCAATTAAGTGTAGTTGTTTCTCAACCCTCCAAGGGAAACAACTGCCTCTCTCTCTTATAGTCCTAGGTCCTTATTCTCATGAGTGCTTCATCCAGTTGTAGTCCTTCTGGCTCACTAACTACTTCCTCTCGAGTGGGTGTCTCTGGGCTGTTGGCTGTTCAGGTAACATTCCATGATGGAATGGCAATAGTTCCAAATTTGGATTTGGTCATCAGAGTGGCTGGCTTCTTCCTACAAGACACCCCCCATGATGTGAAACAGAAGACTGTACTTTTCTGTGCACACAGTCACAATCCCTCCTGAAGAAACAGTTGCTAAATCTAAGGGTCCCTCTCAGTAACAGTAACAGTAACAAAGCAGGATTACCACTCCAAGCCCACCCTACATGCTTAATTAGCACTAGCAGCAGATTCACATGGACAGGCAGCATTCCTGCTCCGTTCTAACCCGCCAATGGGAGTAGAATTCAGCCTTTGGTATCATAATGTCGTTGTTCTTTTGCAGAGTTATTCATGGACAAAGATTGGAAAAAATTCTGTGTGCATTTCCCTCTCTGTCTATCTCTCACATACTTCTGTTACTGCCTCTCTATTTTTGGGTTTGTCTTTGAATCTTTCTCAACTCCCTCCCATTGTGTAAGTCTGTCCTCCTGTGCTTAGAAAAAAACTTCAGCCCACTACTGACCCGTTCAAGGCCCCCCTCCAACACTGCCTCCCCTTCTCCCCGCAGCCAGTCTCCTGCTCTCCCCAACTGGCACAATGCCCTGGAGCATCAGTTTGGCGCGAGCAGCTCGCCGGCTGCATGTAAATGAGGCCTTGGCCTCAACAAATGGCTCAGGCCTGACAATAGTAACAGTAGGTGGGTGGCGGGCACACTCCACTCACCAACCGCCTGTTGTGTACCTCAAATCAAAATCAGCCGCAGTATTTCCAACTATGGTGAATGATAACATGAAGTACTTTATATAATGTATTTAATTAGCATTTAGTACCCTGCATACTTATTGACGTTTGTAATTTGTGTCAACTTCCCTTCTTTTATTTCTCTGTTCCGTTTCCATTGAATCAACCCAGTCTCTGTGGTGGCATAAGCAAATATACATCTGAATCATGCAGTCTCCCTAATAATCAAGGATTATACATTGAACAACCTGGTAGTGTTGCAGGAGTTACATGTCCACTCCATTCAATTTTTCTAACAGTATTGTGACAAGTGTTTGACCTTTCCAATCTTGCTAGGGGCCTATGGCCTTTCTCTATGGTGGTCCATGGGACTATTCTTCCGTATTATTTTTGGTAGTACATTTAGTTTTTTTATATCTAAAGCATGCATTGTCCTGGAGTCTAAGAAAGTATTCTACATTTCTGACATCCCTTGCATTGTTCCCTGCTTCAAAATGTTTCTTCCTGGTGGTGTTAGCTGTGTTCACTTCTGCTTCCAGTGGCTAATATATTACTGTACCTTCAAATTGATTTTAGTAGTGTTTTTCTTGAAATATTTTCTGATCAGTGAGATGGATGACGGTGCTATAGGATTTTGTATTGCAGTACTAAGCACTATAAAATTAGATTGGATACAGGTCAGCAGCAATTCTCTCCATGTTATGTCTCAAAGGAGAGGAGGATGGTTGCCTGAAGTTTCTTTGTCCATTATTGTCTGTTAACTACGACTCCTCTGTTGTAGCTTTAGTAAAAGAAATGTACATACTGGTATGAAAACCAATTATAAGAGGTCTTTGATATATTTTATCTCCTATTTTTAATCATGAAAATGATAACTCATGTTTATGAGAGTATTCATTTATTTTTGTAATCTTGGTGCAAGAAAAATTGTATCAAAAAATGTAGAGAGCATAATTAGGAATAGATATAGTGATAGAATGGGTAGTCTTGATGAAACAGAAACTAAGAATAAAAGGAGATAAAAGTCGATGAACAAGTAATTAATATAGAACATTTTAATACTGACAAACTGAAGCTTCTAGCACTAGTCTATGGAGTACAAAGAACTGGAACTTTAGGATTCTGTGTGTACTGAAAGGGTAGGTATAATTCATGGAGAAGTCCAGAACAAGGGGGCATAACCTTAAAATTGGAGTTAGGCCATTCAGGTATGATATCAGGAAACACTTCTTCACACAAAGGGTAGTGGAAATCTGGAAATCTCTCCCAAAAAGCTATTGAGGCTAGATCATTTGAAAATTTCAAAACTGAGATTAATAGATTTTTGTTGGGAAAGGGTATTAAGGTTTACAGAACCAAGGTGGGTAAAAGGAGTTAAGATACAGATTAACCATAATCTAATTGAATGGCGGAACAGGCTCAAGGGGTGGAATGGCCTACTCCTGTTCCTACGTTCCTAATTGTCTTATCGGGGCCCCAGTTAAAACGAAACAATAGGTTTCAGCTTTATATAGCCAGGTTTAAAATGGATAGTAACAGTCAATTACATGTATTGGTAATAGAATTGTGTTGCTTTAAAAGATAATGTTAGAGTTGTCAGAAGAGTATACTTATCTTGAATAAAAGGAGAGCTGGTTTGATTTGGTTGAATACCTGTTACTAAAAGAAAAAAATAATAATTGGGATCCACAATAGCTCATCAGATCAAGATGGAGAAGTTGGTATGGAATTTTAACAAATAAGGAATGCACCAGAGAGGGAGAATTATAATTATGGGGAATTTTAAATTTCATTTTAATGAAATTTGAATAGGGAAAATTAGCCTTCCAAAATGGTTCACAAAACCAACCATGATCTAATATTGAGGGGTATATCTGAAATGGTAGAACATCTGAGGACTTGTGATTGATTATAGGGTCATTAGCTTTGATATTGTGACGAGTTGGCACTAATAATGTTAGTGAGATTTCATGAACTCTGACTTTTAAGAAAACAATGATAGAAGAAAAATTGAGGGAAAACCACCAAAGTGGAATGTTTTCAAGCATATATTAGAGAGGAAATGAACCAAATATGCACTTTCTAGAAGTAGAAAGTAAATATCAAAACTTAGACCTCAATTCTGCAAATAGAAAAGTTAACAATAATCTAGAAAAAATGTTTTCTACAGAAGTGGGAGAGTAGAAAATATATTAAAATAGATCAAGTGCTGCTAAAAAAAGATGCACTGGGGTGAAAATTAGTTAAAAGTTGCAAAGGATCTAAAGGTAACAGAGACTTCTGAGAAATATCTGTATTAGCATAAAAATATTGAAGAACAAGTGAGGCTACTTAAAGATGAGAGATAAATAATGAGAAGAAAATAATGGGCTCAATTTTGAAATGGTGGTGGGTTGGCAGCAGGGGGGGTGAAGGTGCGTGTGGCAAATCCACAAAAACAAAATTTCCCATTTCCAAAGCGATCGCGTGTTGCTTGCTGATGATTCACGTCCTCTCCGGGTTTCACGCCCGGCAGCCAGCCTGATTGACAGACTGGCTGCTGTCAGGAGCTGCAATGCAAGGCAGGGTGAGGGGGGGCAAGAAAGAGTGAGAGGAAGACATCGTCCGGCGCTGGAACGGAAGATCGGGGGGGAGAGGGGAAAATCCGGGGGAGGGGGGAGAGGGGAGAGGGGAAGATGGGGGGAAGAGGGGAAGATCGGGAGGACATCGGGGGGGGGGTGAAGAGGGGAAGATTGGGAGGACATCGGAAGGTTATTGGGGTTGAAGAGGGAGACATCGGGGGAAGATCGTGTGGGGTGAAGATTAGGACACGGAAAGGGAGATATCAAACATCGGAGCATGGTACAAAGGTAGGTTGATTTTGTGTTTTAACTTCCTTCTATGGTTTTTGATGTACTTTATTTTGTTTCTTTTTCCCTGATCCGGCCCTTCATGCCTGATTTCACCAGGCATGAATCAGAAGCGGTGGGCGAGCCGCCCAGGTAAGTAAAAAATCATTATAATCACATAATCAGTCACAAGTAAAGTGACTTAAGTACCTACATTTAGCTCTTTAACTGTCATCCCGCCAGCTTTAATTGCCGGCGGGACTTCCAGTTTCAGGTCACCCACACGCACGCAGGTGCGTCCTTGGGAAACTCGGAAGTCGGCAGTTAGAGCCAGCTTCTGAACCCAAACAGGATTTCTGCGATTTTCAGAGCCCCCCTGCCCCCCAATGCACCCACAATTTCCCTGTAAAATTGAGCCCAATATGTAGCAAATTTGATTTTCAACTGCTTTCACTATAGCAAGCAAAGATTTGCCTTACCCTACGTAGTAATTGATGTTATAGCCAAGATCACAGATAAAATGGAGATGAAGAATAAAATTATTTTTAAAAACCTGTAATGTTTGATTATACATAACACAACAAAACCAGGTAGAATGAGGGAGGAGGAGGAGGGGTATTTGACTTCTGGCTGAAACAGACATGAAGTTGGCAGAGTGGCCTCACACCGAGCTGTTCGCCTGAAGCCAGCTTTGAGAGAACCAAACCATTTTCAGGTTTTTCTGTAGTGGCGTCGAGCAGTCCCTCTAACCGCTAGTGAAGTTTTTTACTGCCTGGTACAAATGGGCAGAGCATGCGTCATGCACACTCCTAAAAATTGCATATTGGTCCTACAATCGACGTAGAACCCCGATTTGCAAACATAAGCAGTCTCTTATCTGAAACAAGTGAGCGTCCTGTTCACCCATTTACAGGCCCACCTGAAAATTGCATCAGGTTGGCTTTGGTCATCTATAGACATATAATGCAGAGATTGGCGAAATTGAAAGAGTTTGCTTTGTGAATCAAATGCATAGAAAGTGGTGTTTTGAATATTCAGAACACTCTGAACAGTCAGTCAAGTCACAGTCAGCAGTTGCAGTTGAGTAGAAGGTGAAAAAGATCTGAGTGCAACGGAGCACCGAGTGAGACAACAAAGAGTTTGGTGAGTGTGGGAGTTCGGTGAAGTGGGGGAAGGAGGTGCTGCTTTGCCTTGCTTTTCCTAACTTTTTCCACAGAGCGGCGGTGGACCTGAGCAGCAGAAGACTGAGAGTGGTGAATAAAAGCAGCAGCAGGCCTGCAACAAGAGAAAACTACTCTGCGACGTCACAGGTGAGGCAGGAGAGTCTGAGAGGTGAGCACAGTATAAAAGGAGAGACCGAGAGTGGGAGGAGAGTCTGAGAGGTGAACGCAGTGTAAATCTAAGGCAAGTCATCGGAGCAGAGCTCGCACCTGTGAACTCCTCCTGCACTATGTGGGAAGTCATGGACACTACCAGTGTCCCTGTCGACCATGTGTGCAGGCAGTGTGTCCAGCTGCAGTTACTGGCTAACCGCATTACGGAGCTGAGCTGCGGGTGGATTCACTGTGGAGCATCCGTGAAGCTGAGACTATCGTGGATAGCACATTCAGTGAGGTGGTCACACCGCAGGTAAAGATTAGGCAGGCAGAAAGGAAATGGGTGACCGCCAGGCAAAGTATAAGGACTAGGCAGGTGGAGCAGGAGTCCCCTGGGGCCATCACCCTCTCAAACAGATATACCGCTTTGGATACTGTTGGGGGAGATGGCTTATCAGGGGAAAGCAGCAAGAGGCAAGTTTGTGCCACCACGGGTGGCTCTGCTGCATAAGAGGGGAGGAAGAAGAGTGGCAGGGCTATAGTGATAGGGGATTCAATTGTAAGGGGAACAGATAGGCGTTTCTGCGACCGCAAACGTGACTCCAGGATGGTATGTTGCCTCCCTGGTGCTAGGGTCAAGGATGTCATGGAACGGCTGCAGGGCATTCTGGAGGGGGAGGGTGAACAGCCAGTAGTCGTGGTCCATATCGGTACCAACGACATAGGTAAAAAAAGGGATGAGGTCCTGCAAGGCGAATTTAAGGAGTTAGGGAGATAAATTAAAAAGCAGGACCTCAAAGATAATGATCTCAGGATTACTACCAGTGCAACGTGCTAGTGAGTATAGGAACAGGAGAATAGACCGGATGAATGCGTGGCTGCAGGGATGGTGTAGGAGGGAGGGATTTAGATTCCTGGGACATTTGGAGCGGTTCTGGGGAAAGTGGGACCTGTACAAGCGGGACGGGTTACACCCGAGCAGGACCGGGACCATTGTCCTCGCGGGGGTGTTTGCTAGTGCTGTTGGGGAAGGTTTAAACTAGAGTGGCAGGGGGATGGGAACCTGAGCGGGGAGTCAGAAGGGAGTAAAGTTGAGAGCAGCAATAGAGGGGAAGATCCAGGGAAAATTTACAATACAAATAGTACAAACAGTTGTTCAAGAACAAGTGAAAGGGAAAAACGTAGAGCAGCAGAAAGAAAGTGTACTTTAGGCACGACAGATCAAGTGAAAACTAGAAGGCGTAAGGCGATTAACCCAGCAACAAAGCTGAAGGTCAGGCTAGGGTGTGTGGCCCAACTAAGAGTTCTATATACAAATGCACGGAGTATAAGGAATAAACTAAATGAACTACAAGTTCAAATTCAAATTGGAGGGTATAACATGATAGCTATTACTGAGACATGGCTGCAAGATGGTCAGGATTGGGAACTAAATATATCGGGTTATAAGGTCGACAGGAGAGATAGGGAAAATGGAAGAGGGGGAGGAGTAGCCTTAATGATTAGAGATGAAATCACTTCAATGATAAAGGAGGAAATAACGAGAGGTAAGCAGCCAACAGAGATCTTATGGGTTGAATTGAGAAATAGGAAAGGATCTAAGACTATCGTGGGAATTGTGTATAGGATCCCTGGCAGCAGCTGTGAAGTGCTAGATTGTATAAATGCAGAGATTAGACAAGCATGTAACAAAGGCATAGTGGTCTTAATGGGGGACTTTAACCTTCACATAGATTGGGGAAAGAAGACTAGCAACTGTCAGAAAGGTAGTGAATTTCTTGAGTGTGTCCGGGATAGTTTTCAACAGCATTATGTCCTAGAGGCAACAAGGGGGCAAGCCATACTAGATTTAATAATGAGCAATGAACCAGATTTAGTTAACAGCTTAACTGTGCGCGAACATCTATCCAATAGCGATCATAACATGATCGAGTTCAAGGTAGTATTTGAAAGGGAAAAAAGTGAATCAGCTGCGAAGATTCTAGACTTGGGTAAGGCCAACTTCAATGGGATGAGACAGAGACTGTCCACAGTAAACTGGGCAAATCTGTTAATGGGTAAAACGACTGATGATCAGTGGGAAATGTTTAAATAAACATTTAACGCGTTACAGAATCGGTTCATACCCCTGAGGGGCAAGAAATCTACTTGCCAAAAAAAACAGCCATAGACAACTAAAGAGGTAAGGGACAGTATAAGACATAAGGAAAGGGCAGACAAAAAGGCAAAAAACGGCACAGATCCTGGCGAATGGGAAAGATACAAAGATCAACAAAGGGTCACAAATCAGATAGTAAGAGCTACAAAAAGAGAGTATGAAAAGAAACTTGCAAGGGATATCAAAACCAATACGAAGAACTTTTATAGTTATATTAGGAAAAAGAGGGTGGTCAGGAACAGTGTTGGCCCCTTAAAAACTGAAAGTGGGGCTATTGTTATTCACAATGGGGAAATGGCGGACATGTTGAATAATTACTTTGCGTCAGTATTTACAGTAGAAAAAGAGGATTGCATGCCGGAAATCCCAAGAAAACTAATATTGAAGCGGGAACAGGGACTCAATAAAATTAACGTAAGTAAAGCAACAGTAATGAAGAAAATAATAGCACTAAAAAGTGACAGATCCCCAGGACCAGATGGTTTCCATCCCAGGTTTTTAAAGGAAGTGGGTGAGCACATTGCAGATGGCCTAACTATAATCTTCCAAAGTTCTCTAGATTCAGGAACTGTCCCTCTAGATTGGAAAATTGCACATGTCACTCTGCTTTTTAAGAAAGGAGAGAGAGGGAAACCTGGGAATTGTAGACCAGTTAGCCTAACATCTGTTGTGGGGAAAATGCTGGAGTCTATAATTAAGGATAGGGTGACTGAACACCTTGAGAATTTTCAGTTAATCAGAGAGAGCCAGCATGGATTTGTGAAAGGTAGGTCATGCCTGATAAATCTGATTGAATTTTTTAAAGAGGTGACTAAAGTAGTGGACAGGGGAATGTCAATGGATGTTATTTATATGGACTACAAGAAGGCATTTGATACGGTCCCACATAAGAGACTGTTAGCTAAGATAGAAGCCCATGGAATCAAGGGAAAAGTACGGACTTGGTTAGGAAATTGGCTGAGCGGTGGGCGACAGAGAGTAGGGATAATGGGTAAGTATTCACATTGGCAGGATGTGACTAGTGGAGTCCCGCAGGGATCTGTCTTGCGGCCTCAATTATTCACAATATTTATTAACGACTTAGATGAAGGCATAGAAAGTCTCATATCTAAGTTTGTCGATGACACAAAGATTGGTGGCATTGTAAGCAGTGTAGATGAAAACATAAAATTACAAAGGGATATTGCTAGATTAGGTGAATGGGCAAAACTGTGGCAAATGGAATTCAATGTAGGCAAATGTGAGGTCATCCACTTTGGATCAAAAAAGGATAGAACAGGGTACTTTCTAAATGGTAAAAAGTTAAAAACAGTGGATTTCCAAAGGAACGTAGGGGTTCAGGTACATAGATCATTGAAGTGTCATGAACAGATGCAGAAAATAATCAATAAGGCTGATGGAATGCTGGCCTTTATATAAGAACATCAGAACATAAGAAATAGGAGCAGGAGTAGGCCAATCGTCCCCTCGAGCCTGCTCCGCCATTCAATAAGATCATGACTGACCTGATCCTAACCTCAAATCTAAAGAACACAAGAAGTGGGAGCATGACCCAGCCACTCAGTCCCTGGGCCCGCTCCGCCACCCACAGGGCCTTGACCGATCCGAAATCAGCTTCATGTCCAATTTCCTGCCCGCTCCCCGTAATCCCTAATTCCCTTTACTTCTAGGAGTAAAGGACTGGCGTACAAGTGGGCAGAAGTTATGCTGCAGCTATACAAAACCCTGGTTAGACCGCACCTGGAGTACTGTGAGCAGTTCTGGGCACCGTACCTTCGGAAGGACATAATGGCCTTGGAGGGAGTGCAGCGTAGGTTTACTAGAATGATACCCGGACTTCAAGGGTTAAGTTACGTGGAGAGATTACACAAATTGGGGTTGTATTCTCTAGAGTTTAGAAAGTTAAGAGGTGATCTGATCGAAGTTTATATGATATTAAGGGGAACAGATAGTTTCTCTCTATCCACCCTGTTTCCGCTGGTTGGGCATTCTAGGAGTAGGGGGCACAGTCTAAAAATTAGAGTCAGACCTTTCAGGTGTGAGATTAGAAAACATTTCTACACACAAAGGGTGGTAGAAGTTTGGAACTCTCTTCCGCAAATGGCAATTGATACTAGCTCAATTGCTAAATTTAAATCTGAGATAGATAGCTTTTTGGCAACCAAAGGTATTAAGGGATATGGGCCAAAGGCAGGTATATGGAGTTAGATCACAGATCAGCCATGATCTTATCAAATGGAGGAGCAGGCACGAGGAGCTGAATGGCCTACTCCTGTTCCTATGTTCCTATCTGGAAAGACCAGGTAGTGAGAGCAAGCGTTACAAGAATTCAGAGAAGTTTCAGAACTCCATTGTCAGAGATCGGCAGATATGTTCAGTGTACCAGGTGTAAGAGTTAAGTTTCTAAGTATGGAAGCAGGTTAATTGCTGAGAGAATGGACAATGGAAGGAGGAAGGAAGACATCATGCGACATCCAGGAAACCAGTCCAAGGATCCCAGAAAGAGGTGAGACAGCTTATGTGCTACCTCAGAAGGACATGGTTGTATAAGCTCTTGAAATCTTTGCAAAAGCTGTGAGCGTATCTGCAATAGGCTCCAGACCTCATTACAGCCTTGGTCCAAACATGGACAAAAGAGCTGAATTCCAGAGGTGAGGTGAGAGTGACTGCCCTTGACATCAAGGCAGCATTTGACTGAGCGTGGCACCAAGGAGTCCCTGTAAAATTGAAGTCAATGGGAATGAAGGGGAAAACTCTCCAGTGGCTGGAGTCATACCTAGCACAATGGAAGATGGTAGCGGTTGTTGGAGGCCAATCATCTCGGCCCCAGGACATTGCTGCAGGAGTTCCTCAGGGCAGTGTTCTAGGCCCAACCATCTTCAGCTGCTTCATCAATGACCTTCCCTCCATCATAAGGTCAGAAATGGGGATGTTCGCTGATGATTGCACAGTGTTCAATTCCATTCGCAACCCCTCAAATAATGAAGCAGTCCAAGCCCGCATGCAGCAAGACCTGGACAACATCCAGGCTTGGGCTCATAAGTGGCAAGTAACATTCGTGCCAGACAAGTGCCAGGCAATGACCATCTCCAATAAGAGAGAGTCTAACCACCTCCCCTTGACATTCAACAGCATTACCATTGCCGAATCCCCCACCATCAACATCCTAGGGGTCACCATTGACCAGAAACTTAACTGGACCAACCATATAAATACTGTGGCTACAAGAGCAGGTCAGAGGCTGGGTATTCTGCAGTGAGTGACTCACCTCCTGACTCCCCACAGCCTTTCCACCATCTACAAGGCACAAGTGAGGAGTGTGATGGAAAAATCCCCACTTGCCTGGATGAGTGCAGCTCCAACAACACGCAAGGAGCTTGACACCATCCAGGACAAAGCAGCCTGCTTGATTGGCACTCCATCCACCACCCTAAATATTCACTCCCTTCACCACCGGCGCACTGTGGCTGCAGTATGTACCATCCATGGGATGCACTGCAGCAACTCGCCAAGGCTTCTTCGACAGCACCTCCCAAACCCGCGACCTCTACTACCTAGAAGGACAAGAGCAGCAGGCACATGGGAACACCACCACCTGTCTGTTCACCTCCAAGTCACACACCATCCCGACTTGGAAATATATCGCCGTTCCTTCATCGTCGCTGGGTCAAAATCCTGGAACTCCCTTCCTAACATCACTGTGGGAGAACCGTCACCACACGGACTGCAGCGGTTCAAGAAGGCGGCTCACCACCACCTTCTCAAGGGCAATTAGGGATGGGCAATAAATGCTGGCCTTGCTAGCGACACCCACATCCCATGAACGAATAAAAAAATAATAGGCTGTACAAACTAGACTCTTCCGATAGACTCCATTATTCAAGGCGGTTAACTTGTCAGCTACACAGGGTCTAATCTAAACTAACCTTGCTGACTTTATGCCAATTTTGGACATTGAGCATGTCAACTTATAATAAATAGGACCCAGTTAATTTGTGCTGCAGTGATATATTGGAACTGCCTTTGTAACCTCAGATAGGGGGAGGGTTTAAACTAATATGGCAATGCGATAGGCACCAGGATGAACCATTAGAGAGGAGAAACAAGGTGCACAGCAGAGAGACAAATAGCACTAGAATAAAGAATAATTCAGAAATAGGAAGAATCAGACAAGGGGCAAAAGCGAGGCAGTCTAAGATGAGTTTGGACTGTGCGTAAATGCACATAGCGTGGTAAGGTTGATGAGCTGCAGACACAAGTCGCCACTTGGGACTATGATGTAGTGGCAATAACAGAGACCTGGCTTAAAGAAGGGGAGGATTGGGAACTTAATATTCCTGGCTACAAGGTATTCAGAAAAGATAGGGAAGGAAAGAAAGGAGGGGGTGGCAGTATTGATCAAAGAAACTATTATAGCACTGGAAAGGGATGATGAGGGGTCAAAGTCAGAATCTATTTGGTTTGAATTAAGGAATAATGGAGGAGCTAATATGTTACTGGGTGTATACTATAGGCCACCAAATAGTGGGAAGGAGATAGAGGAGAACATTTGCAGGCAAATTACAGAAAGATGCAAGAACTATAGAGTAGTGATAATGGGGGACTTCAATTATCCCAATATAGACTTGGATAGTAACAGTATAAAGGACAAAGAGGGGGAGGAATTCCTGAAATATATACAAGAACTTTCTTGATCAGTGTGTTTCCAGCCCAATGAGGAAGAAAGCAGTGCTGGATCTAGTTCTGGGGAATGAAGTGGGGTAGCTGGAGTATGTTTCAGTGGGGGAGCATTTGGGGGACAGTGATCATAATATCATCAGGTTTAGAATAGTTATGAAAAAGGACAAGGAACTATCAAGCCTAAAAATACTTAGCTGGAGGAGGGCTAATTTCAGTGACATAAAAAGGGATCTGGCCCAGCTGGATTGGAATCAAAAATTGATAGGCAAAACGGTAATTGAACAATGGGAGGTCTTCAAGGAAGAGATGGTTTGGGTACAGAGCAGACACATTCCCATTAGAGGAAAAAGAAGGGCAAGCAAAGCTCGAGCTTCCTGAATGATGAAAGATATGGAGATTAAAATAAAACAGAAAAAGGAGACTTATGACAAATGTAAGGTTCATAATAAGAACCAAGCTGAATACAGAAAGTACAGAGGAGGGCTAAAAAAGGAAATAATAGGGGCAAAGAGAGAGTATGAGAATAGATTAATGGCTAACATAAAAGGGAACCCAGAAGTCTTTTATAAACATATAAATAGTGAAAGGATAGTCAAAGGAAGGGTGGGACCGATTAGGGATAAAAAAGGCAATCTTCTTGTGGACGCGGAGAGCATGGCTGAAGCATTAAATGAATACTTCACATCGATCTTCATTAGAGAAGAGGATGCTGCCGAAGTAGCAGTAAAGGAGGGGATAGCAGCAATATTGAATAGGATAAAAATAGATAAAGGACGTACTTAAAAGATTGGCAGTACTCCAAGTCACCCAGTCCAGATGGGATGCATTCTAGGTTACTGAGGGGAGTAAGGGTGGAAATTGCAAAGGATCTGGCCACAATCTTCCAATCCTCCTTAGATATGGGGGCAATGCCAGAGATCTGGAGAATTGCAAATGTCACACCCCTGTTCAAAAAAGGGGAGAGGGATAAGCCTGGCAATTACAGGCCAGTCAGCCTAACGTCGGTAGTGGGGAAAATTTAAGAGACAATAATCCCGGAAAAAATTAATTGGCACTTGGAAAAGTATGGGCTAATAAATGAAAGTCAGCATGGATTTGTTAAAGGCAAATTATGTTTGATTGACTTGATTGAGTTCTTTGATGAAGGAATGGAGAGGGTTGATGAAAGTAATGCAGTTGATGTTATGGACTTTCAAAAGGCATCTGATAAAGTACCACATAATAGACCTCTTGGCAAAATTAGAGCCCATGGGATAAAAGGGACAGTGGCAGCATAAATAAAAAAATTGGCTAAGGGACAGAAAGCAGAGAATAGTGGTGAACGGTTGTTTTTCAGACTGGAGGGAAGAATACAGTGGTGTTCCCCAGGGGTCAGTATGAGGACCTGGACTTGTGTATTGAGGGTATAATTTCAAAGTTTGCAGATGACACAAAACTGGGAAGTGTAGTAAACAATTTGGAGGATAGTACCAGACTTCAGAAGAATATGGTGAAATGGGCAGACACATGGCACATGAAATTTAACGCTGAGAAGAGTGAAGTGATACATTTTGGTAGGAAGAATGATGAGAGGTAATATAAACTAAATGGTAAAATATTAAAGGGAGTGCAGGAACAGAGAAATCTGGCAGTGTAAATAAATCTTTGAAGGTGGCAGGACAAGTTGAGAAGGCTGTTAAAAAAGCATATGGGATCCGTGGCTTTATTAATAGAGGCATATAGAGTACAAAAGCAAGAAAGTTATGCTAAACCTTTATAAAACACAGGTTAGGCCTCACTGTATTCAATTCTGGGCACCACACTTTAAGAAGGATGTCAAGGCCTTATAGAGGATGCAGAAGAGATTTATTAGAATGATACCTGGGATGTTACCCCTCATGGGGGAATCTAAAACTAGGGGGCATAGTCTCAGAATAAGGGGTCGCCCGTTTAAGACGGAAATGAGGAGGAATTTCTTCTCCCAGAGGGTCGTGAATCTTTGGAATTCTTTACCCCAAAAAGCTGTGGAGGCTGAGTCATTGAATACATGCAAGGCTGAATTAAACAAATTTTTGATCAGCAAGGGAGTCAAAGGATATGGGGAAAGGGGAGGAAAGTGGAGTTGAGGTAAAAATCAGATCAACCATGATCTCATTAAATGATGGAGCAGGCTCGAGGGGCCGAATGGCCTACTCCTGCTCCTATCTCTTATGGTCTTATGGTCTTATGAGGGACTCCAGTTATATAGAGAGACTGGAGAAGCTGGGGTTGTTCTCCTTAGAGTAGAGAAGTTTAAGAGGACATTTAATAGAGGTGTTCAAAATTCTGAACGGTTTCGATAGAGTAAATAAGGAGAAATTGTTTCCAGTGGCAGAAGAGTCGATAACCAGAGGACACAGGTTTAAGGTGATTAGCAAAAGAACCAGAGACAACATCTCTGGAATGTATTGCCTGAAATGATGGTGGTAGCAGATTCAATAGTAACTTCCAAAAGGGAATTTGATCAATACTTGAAGGGAAAACATTTACAGGGCTATGGGGAAAGAGCAGAGGTGTGGGACTAATTGGATAGCTCTTTCAAAGAGCCAGCACAGGCACGATGGGCCGAATGGCCTCCTGTTCTGTACTATGTTACTATGATATGAACTCCATCAGTTTATGACATTGACCATAATAGCAACTTCTAAGAAAAAGAGCCCATCTAATGTTGTGTTATTGTGATATACTGGAACTGCTTTTGTAATGTCAGGCACTAATTCCGTCAGTTACCAATATCGACTCTGTGTAACATTAAGATGCTACTAATTATAATTATAATTATAAGTGGGGATGTTTGCTGATGATTGTACAGTGTTCAGTTCCATTCGCAACACCTCAGATAATGAAGCAGTCCGTGCCCGCATGCAGCAAGACCTGGACAACATCCAGGCTTGGGCTGGCGAGTCGCAAGTAACATTCGCGCCAGAGAAATGCCAGGCCATCTCCAACAAGAGATAGTCTAACCACCTCCCCATGACATTCAACTGCATTACCATCGCCAAATCCCCCACCATCAACATCCTGGAGGTCACCATTGACCAGAAACTTAACTGGACCAGCCACATGACTCCCCAAAACCTTCCACCATCTACAAGACACAAGTCAGGAGTGTGATGAAATACTCTCCACTTGCCTGGGTGCTCAGTTTGGGTTCCGCCAGGACCACTTGGCTCCAGACCTCATTACAGCCTTGGTCCAAACATGAACAAAAGAGCTGAATTCGAGAGGTGATGTGAGAGTGACTACCCTTGACATCAAGGCAGCATTTGACCGAGAGTGGCACCAAGGAGCCCTAGTAAAATTGAAGTCAATGGGAATCGGGGAAAACTCTCCAGTGGCTGGAGTCATACCTAGCACAAAGGAAGATAATAGTGGTTGTTGGAGGCCAATCATCTCAGCCCCAGGACATTGCTGCAGGAGTTCCTCAGGGCAGTGTCCTAGGCCCAACCATCTTCAGCTGCTTCATCAATGACCTTCCCTCCATTATAAGGTCAGAAATGGGGATGTTCGCTGATGATTGCACAGTGTTCAGTTCCATTCGCAACCCCTCAGATAATGAAGTAGTCCATGCCCACATGCAGCAAGACCTGGACAACATCCAGGCTTGGGCTGATAAGTGGCAAGTAACATTCGCCATGCAATGACCAACTCCAACAAAAGAGAGTGTAACCACCTCCCCTTAACATTCAACGGCATTACCATCGCCGAATCCCCCATCATCAACATTCTGGGGGTTACCATTGATCAGAAATTTAACTGGACCAGCCAGATAAATACTGTGGCTACAAGAGCAAGTCAGAGGCTGGGTATTCTGCAGCGAGTGACTCACCTCCTAACTCCTCAAAGCCTTTCCATCATCTACAAGGCACAGGTCAGGAGTGTGATGGAATACTCTCCACGTGCCTGGATGAGTGCAGCTCCAACACTCAAGAAGCTCAACACCATCCAGGACAAAGCAGCCCGCTTGATTGGCACCCCATCCACCACCCTAACCATTCACTCCCTTCACCACCGGCGCACTGTGGCTGCAGTGTGTACCACCTACAAGATGCACTGCAGCGACTTGTCAGGGCTTCTTTGACAGCGCCTCCCAGACCCACAACCGCTACCACTTAGAAGGACAAGGGCAGTAGGCACATGGGAACAACACCACCTGCACATTCTCCTTCAAGTCACACATCATCCTGACTTGGAAATATATCGTCGTTCCTTCATCGTCGCTGTGTCAAAATCCTGGAACTCCCTTCCTAACAGCGGTTCAAGAAAGCGGCTCACCACCACCTTCTCAAGGGCAATTAGGGATGGGCAATAAATGCCGGCCTTGCCAGCGACGCCCACATCCCATGAATGAATTAAAAAAAGAAGTCTGTTAATAAAGAAATGTCATTTCATGATTTTATGGTCTGACTTCCTCTTTGAGGACTTTGAGATTAACTCATTCACACAGTAATTTATATTCATCCCTAACAGAGGGTTGGTAGTGTAAATATTTATATGCATTCAGGAATTCGACAGGGACTTGAGTTTGAAGTTGCGTTGCCACTTTTCTATCAATGCACGTTGGAAAGCACTTTGAATTGATGCGAACTTGGTGGCATAAAGGCAGCTTTATATAAAATTCTGAAGCAAAATAAAATACTGCAAACACAGCACAAATCTTCCAAATTTAAAGTAGCTCAATAATTCCAATTGGCTTTTCTGTGTTGAGACTGATGCTTATTCTGTAACAAATCACGAACCAGTGAGTGCAGTGATGCATAATCAGCATGAGTGAGTGGGAAAGCAAGATCATCAATATGCAGGCACAGGAACAATGGCAAGGGAGAGTCAGATTTGAAAAAGTGTAGATATCGGTTTAAATGCCAGCTAATAGCAAATACTTAAAATACTTTCTTGATGCCTTTTATTGGATATTGCTCTAACTTGAACTTCTTTGGAGGCTCCATTTGTGTTTCTTTTTTTTAAAGGTAATTGCCAACAATTAGTATAAAGCATGAGTGCTTTTTCCCAATCACAGCTATAACTACCATAGCTTTTTAATATAAATGCATCATTAAACAAATAGAATGTCACGTTCATGAACTGCATGAGATCTTTTTTAAGAGATGTACCAGAGAAGGAATGAGTATTAATTAGTAAAGACAAAAACATGTTAATCAAGGCACTTACTTGAAATATCCAACAATTCTCTGTCTATATTATTATCCCAGTATTAGCAAAATTTGCTGAGCAATAATTCAAAAGTTTTGATCTTGGAACATCAGATGGACTATGTAATGAAAGGTTACTATTACTTTTGTAAACTCTATAAAAACTGGACAACAAATTGAATGAAAGAAAGACCATGCATTCATATAGCATGTATCACATTCTGAGCAACTGATTGATAGTTTTTGAGGAGGATTTGTTACTGTTATTTAGGTATACATGATAACCAATTTGCTCACAGCAAAGTCCCACAAATAGCAAATGAAATGAATGACCCATTTTTTTTTGTTGGTGTTAGTGTTAGAAATGCTAGCAGGAAAGGTTGTATTAAAGAATCCATTTTCCATTGAGGACTCCATTTTGTGGTTGAAATAGGCAGAATCTGGAGAGTGGCAACAAATGGCTCAGATCTCCAAAGCCACTTGTAAGGTTGATACCGGCTGACGTCATATTATAGTTTTCTGATTCTTTGTGTAGTTCTGACCTTCTGGTAGATAAATCTATCTGTCAACTATATGTTTACGTTTTCTGTACATGTAAAGAGACAGACAGCTTATGCTTTGTCTTGAAACCTGCTTTGAAGCTTTCACCCACTGATCCCACCGAGACAGTGAGTCTTTGGAATGCTGAGATGATGTAAATTATTGTAAACAGGGGTAAAGTTCATGGAATGCAGGACATGAGATAATGGTGCAGCTGAGGAATAAAAGCGAGACCATTTAAAACGATGTTAGGAAGACCAGAAGTGATCACCCTACTACTGAACTTAGCAACTCTAACGTGAGGTCTTCCTCAGTCTTTGCATCATAGTGCGTATTGTCTGTGAATATAATTTCCTCTAATAAATCTAAACGCGTTAGACTCTGCATCTGGAACTCTCATTCCTAGCATTGAGACAATGGGGGGAATTTTAACCCCCAAGAACAGGTGGATTGGGGGTGGGTAGGTAGTGAATATTCCTATATTTTCTAGTGCGACCGCATCCCGGCTCCAATGTGCCCACTTCCAGGTTTAACGTGGGCGCATTTGAATGCGCATGCACAGCCAAAACCCAGACGTTGTGTCCCCAATTACTGCAGGTGGGCGGCTACTTAACACGTCAATTAAGATTGTTCAGTTAGTTCAGGTAGGTGTTTCTTAATTGATTCATAAACAGAAACTAATTTAACATCTCCTGCACAGGTTTCCTGGGGCTTCTGAATCTTGCCAGTGAAACAGAGGTGAGATTCAGCCGCAGTTGATTAGGGCTTTTAAAACTACGATTGACCCATCTCAATAAAAGCTCAGTTATTGCAGCTGGTCTCTCAATTCTCTCAGGCAAACATTTGGCTGAGAGTTCTTCTAGTGTTGAGACTGAGAGTTCTTGTGTTGCAATATCTTTACCAAAAATTTGAAGCCTCTCAAACTGACAAGATCAGGATGGGGGGTGCAATGGGTGTATTCCAGAGGACACCTGAGGAGGAGGAAAATGACCAACCATGGCAGCCACGTTATGCTGTGTTGGGATCTTCAGGTGCACATGAGAGAGTTGCACAACAAGAACCTGGAGATCAGCAAAGAGGGGACCAACAGAGGGGCAGAGGTCGCAGGAGGCACCACCCGCATGAGGGGGTATATGGGCAGAGGCTGAGCTTTCTGGATCTCTCTGAGGAGCAGTGCCTATGCAGGCTCAGATTAAGTCAGCAGGTGGTCTCAGACATCTGCTGACTCCTTGAGGAAGAGCTGCTACCTGCTGGACTGGTGGTTATGCATTGCCCGTCACAGTAAAAGTCACCACTACCCTCAATTTCTTCACCTCTGGGTCCTCCCAATGTGCCACTGGTGACACCTGCAAGATGTCTCAATCGTCTGCACATAAGTGTATAGGCCAAGTGATGGATGGATTGTTTGCCAGGGCGTCCAACTTCCCTCACAACGACAACAGCCAGAATGAGTGGGCAGTGGGTTTTGCCTCCCTGGCTGCTTCCCACAGGTGCAGGATACAATCGATTGCAGACACATGGCAATCGGGGACCACAACATGAACCAGCAGTATTCCTAAACCGAAAGGGCCATGACCCCACCAATGCACAGCTGGTGTGCAACCACAAGAAGCGATCTATGCAGGTGTGCACCAGATTCCCTGGCAGCTGTCATGATGCGTTCATTCTGCGCCAGTCCAACATTCCAGACCTCTTCCAAGCAGGAGTCAGACTTAAGGCCTGGCTCCTTGGAGACAAAGGATACCCCCTGCAGACGTGGCTCATGACACCTGTGAGGAACCCCACCAACAAGGCACAAGAGCAATACAACCAGAGCCATATGACCATCAGTTGTGTCATTGAGCAATCCATAGGCATGTTGAAGATGTGTTTTAGGTGCCTGGACAGGTCTGGAGGTGCCTTTCAGTACTCGCCAGTGAGTGTCTCCAGAATAGACGTGGTGTGCTGCGTCCTATGCAACATAGCTCAGCAGAGAGGTTTACAGGTGGAGGAGGATGAAGGCGCTCGTCAATCGTCCTCTGTTGGTAGCAACATTGAACAAGAGGAGAAGAATGAGGAGGACGAGGAGAAAGACGAATAGGAGGAATATAATGATGATGCTCCCATCGCCAGATCAGCCACGCACATTGCTGCCCGGGATACCTGGGATGCTCTCATCTCTCACAAGTTCTCTTAATAACAGTGGCAAAAGATAGACATTGAGATACTCAGGCTGGCTGGCATAACCAACACTGCCAACAATCGCACCCCCCTCCCCACCCATTTCACAAAACAGTCCTTCAACTACACAAACACTCTTTTCACATCTGCCCAATGGGTACAGTCCCATATTACCAATCATCATGAAGCAAATGAAAGGATGACTTAACACTTGGGACACAATAATGGGCAAGACATGGCAGTGGTGCTAATCAATAAATTTCAGGTGTCAATATAAAAAAAAGGAAACAACACCATAAAATTTCTTCAAACACCCTTGTGCACACCCTTGGTGAGCTACAATTGCATGACCTTACACTTCCCATCGCTTCTATGTGGTGCATCCCCTGTGGCTTCAACAGAGGTAGAGGCAGGCTGTTCAGATACTTGCCCTGACTGCTGAGATGCTTTTGGCCTATGACCTCTGGGTTTTGGAGCCCATGTGGGCCCCGTCTAAGACTGCTTCACCTGCAGCTGTGCAGTGGCAGGATCGGCCATCAGGAGAGGGGGCAGCATTTTTTAAAATTCATTTATGGGATTTGGGAATCGCTGGCAAGGCCAGCATTTATTGCCCATCGCTAATTGCCCTTGAGAAGGTAGTGGTGAGCCGCCTTCTTGAACCGCTGAAGTCCGTGTGGTGAAGGTTCTCCCACAATACTGTTAGGTAGGGAGTTCTTGGATTTTGACCCAGTTACAATGAAGGAACGGCGATATATTTCCAAGTCAGGATGATGTGTGACTTGGAGGGGAACGTGCAGGTGGTGGTGTTCCCATGCGCCTGCTGCCCTTGTCCTTCTAGGTGGTAGCTGTGGGTTTGGGAGGTGCTGTCAAAGAAGCCTTGGCGAGTTGCTGCAGTGCATCTTGTAGATGGTACACACTGCAGCTGGTGGTGAAGGGCATGAATGTTTAAGGTGATGGATAGGGTGCCAATAAAGTGGGCTGCTTTGTCCTGGATGGTGTCGAACTTCGTGAGTGTTGTTGGAGCTGCATTCATCCAGGCAAGTGAAGAGTATTCCATCACACTCCTGAACTCTGCCTTGTAGATGGTGAAAAGGTTTTGGGGAGTCAGGAGGTGAGTCACTCGCTGCAGAATACCCAGCCTCTGACCTGTTCTTGTAGCCACAGTATTTAGATGGCTGGTCGATTTAAGTTTCTGGTCAATGGTGACCCCCAGGATGTTGATGGTGGGGGATTCGACCATGGAGATGCCATTGACTGTCAAGGGGAGATTGTTAGACTCTCTTGTTGGAGATGGCCATTGCCTGGCACTTGTCTGGAACGAATGTTACTTGCACATATCAGCCCAAGCCTGGATGTTGTCCAGGTCTTGCTGCATGCAGACATGGACTGCTTCATTACCTGAGGGGTTGTGAATGGAACTGAACACTGTGCAATCATCAGCAAACTTCCCCACTTCTGACCTTATGACGTAGGGAAGGTCATTGATGAAGCAGCTGAAGATGGTTGGGCCTAGGACACTGCCCTGAGGAACTTCTCAGCAATGTCCTTGGGCTGAGATGACTGGCCTCCAACAACTACTACCATCTTCCTTTGTGCTAGGTATGACTCCAACTAATGGAGAGTTTTCCCCCTGATTCCCATTAACTTCAATTTTATTAGAGCTCCTTGATGCTACACTCTGTCAAATGCTGCCTTGATGTCAAGGGCAGTCACTCTCACCTCACCTCTGGACTTCAACTCTTTTGTCCATGTTTGGATCAAGGCTGTAATGGAGGTCTGGAGCTGAGTGCTCCTGGCGGAACCCAAACTGAGCATCGGTGAGCAGGTTATTGGTGAGTAAGTGCCGCTCAACGATACCTTCCATCACTTTGCTGATGATTGAGAGTAGACTGATGGGGCAGTAATGGCTGGATTGGATTTGTCCTGCTTTTTGTGGACAGGACATACCTGGGCAATTTTCCACTTTGTCGGGCAGATGCCAGCGTTGCAGCTGTACTGGAACAGCTTGGCTAGAGGCGCAGCTAGTTCTGGAGCACAAGTCTTCAGCACTACAGCCGGGATGTTGTCGGGGCCCATAGCCTTTGATGTATCCAGTGCACTCAGCTGTTTCTTGATATCACGTGGAGTGAATCAAATTGGCGGAAGACTGGCTTCTGTGATGGTGGGGATATCGGGAGGAGGCTGAGATGGATCATCCACTCGGCACTTCTAGCTGAAGATGGTTGCAAATGCTTCAGCCTTGTCTTTTGCACTCATGTGCTGGGCTCTGCCATCATTAAGGATGGGGATGTTCACGGAGCCTCCTCCTCCCATTAGTTGTTTAATTGTCCATCACCATTCACGACTGGATGTGGCAGGACTGCAGAGCTTTGATCTGATCCGTTGGATGTGGAATCGCTTAGCTCTGTCTATAGCAAGTTGCTTCCACTGTTTAGCGTGCATGTCGTCCTGCGTTGTAGCTTCACCAGGTTGGCACCTCATTTTTAGGTATGCCTGGTGCTGCTTCTGGCATGCTCTTCTACACTCCTTATTGGACCAAGGTTGATCCCCTGGTTTAATGGTAATGGTACAGTGAGTAATGTACCGGACCATGAGGTTACAGATTGTGGTGGAATACAATTCTGCCGATGCTGATGGCCCACTGCGCCTCATGGATGCCCAGTTTTAAGCTATTAGATCTGTTTTGAATCTATCCCATATAGCACGGTGGTAGTGCTCACAACACAATGGATAATGTCCCCAATGTGAAGATGGGACTTCGTCTCCATGAGGACTGTACGGTGGTCACTCCTCCTAATATGTCATGGACAGATGCATCTGCGACAGGTAGATTGGTGAGGACGAGGTCAAATAGGTTTTTCCCTCGTGTTGGTTCTCTCAAGACCTGCCGCAGGCCCAGTCTGGCAGTTATGTCCTTCAGGACTCAGCCAGCTCATCAGTAATGGTGCTACCGAGCCACTTTTGGTGATGGACAGCATTTCGGATACCGGTTGAGCGGGGCGGGAGGTGGGCACAACAGGTGAGATGTGGGCGTGCTTTGAGTGGAGTTCCCACTTCCATGTCCCCTTTCATCATCATCCCTCTCGCGGACTGTGCCACATCGCTCCCACCACTCTGCTGGACAGCAGCTTGGTGAACATCTGCCATCTTGTAAGACCATGGATGAGGTATCTCTCATACTGTTTAAGGTGGCAGATGTGCTGGCTTCCAAAGTATGCACAGCTTTGGTCATGGCCTGCATGGACTCAACCTCTCCGCTATTGTGGAAAGTGTGCATGGCACATTTTCCAATACCTCGTAAAGGTGCAGCTGTACCTTAATTATTCTCATTCTCAACGATGGCCCCTGGGGTTCAGCATCTATGTCCAGCTGAGCAGAGCTTGGAGAGGAGGGCTTCACCCCGACGAGGACTCTCCACAGTTGCCCCTTCCACCAGTGACTGCTCATGCTCATTTGTGAGTTGTGAACCACCAACTGACTACCCAACTATCCGCCTAACAGGACCCACTGAAGTGCCAGTATCTGCGCTGGTGCATGGCTGTATGTCCTGTGACGGTGCACCCTCAGAAGGAATGAGGTCCTCTGAGAAATCGATGTCATCTATCTCGGCACATCCTTCTTCTAAGCGTGAAGGCCCTGGAAGGCAACTGAAATCAATATGAAATAGTCATGGCAAAGTAACAATCTTACCAATCACCATACTCTGGTTTCTCATAGTTCAGTCATTGATGAAATAAAATCATCCTGTGTGTGAAAGATGTTTAAGTTCTGTCACCAGGCATCTCCGGGATCCCAGTCTCTCCATCTCCGATGGATAGGGATGCAGATGCCCCGTTTATCTCCATGACCTCCTCCTCTGCATCTGTCAGCTGGACTATTTGTGGAGGATCACCTCCAATCCTCGCCCTCACCCTTGTGTTTTGCGCTCTCTTCTTCTACAAGGGACAGACCTGTGAGTGGCTGAAGGTGCCGTATTCACCCGATTGATGTGGCGCATTGGGTGAGGCTGACTATCAGGCAGATGCATCAGAGGGTGACTATCTGACAGATACATCGCATTGCATCAGGATTGGGGTGAGTGGTACTGATGGGTGCATAAATGGGGAGGTGAGGAAGTGCATAGAAAGTGAAGGATGGTTGATGCTGAAACTTAAGTGGGTGTGAAGAGTGAGGTGATGGAGTAGGCTTGCCAAGATAGAGTGAGAGGGGGATGTTGTACGCCACAGGATATGGGTGAATCAGCAACTGTACACACTTTTCCTGACCTGGTTAGGTCATTAAAGTGCTTCTTACACTGCAGCCAAGACCTGGACAACATGTTCCTGTTACTGACCTCTTCTGCCACCTCCAGCCACGCCTTCCTGGTGGCAGAACCAGGCTTCGTCCTCCAATCACTTGGGTAAATGACCTCCCTCCTGGTTCTCACTGCACTCAGCAGTATTTCAAGTGAAGCATCCGTGAACCTGGGTGCTGCCTTTGCTGTCTTGGAATCCATGGCTTCACTTCCTCCTTTCTCCTCCAAAATCCATTTTTGCATTGGTCCTTTAAATAATGGACTCCAGATTCCGCCACACGGGTGGGCAGTGCACCTGCTGCGCAGCTTGGAGACTCGAAACCTGGAAACAAAAATAATTACCTTGAGTTGCGATTGCAGATTCCGACGCACTCATTTATCTTCCCGGTTTCCCATGCAAGAATCTGCCCATCTGCTTACTTCCCGGGATCAAGTAAAGATCATGCCCAATGACTCGCAGCTTGTCCCTCTTGCATATCCAACAGTTAGCTGAGGAAAGAATGTTGGCCATGACAATGGGAGAACTTCCTGTTCTTCTTAAAGAATATAACAGACAAAAATTAAACATCATTTTTTATGGATTATTTGTTAGTACCTTTACCAAATTATTTTTTTCTGAATATGGCACACACAGGGTTAAGTTCAGTTACTATTCATTGTTCATGAATACAAATTATAATCTGGTTAATTTTCACACCTCAGGACCAGACAAGCATGTATGGTTCAGCAAGGCATAGTGTCATTAGAACACAACATAAGAACATAAGAAATTAGAGCAGGAGTAGGCCATTTGGCCACTCGAGCCTGCTCCACCATGCAATATGATCATGGCTGATCTTCTACCTCAACTCCACTTTCCCACCCTAACCCCATATCCCTTGATTCCCTTAGTGTCCAAATACCCATCGATCTCAGTCTTGAATATACTGAATGACTGAGCATCCACGGCCATCTGGGGTGGAGAATTCCAAAGATTCATCACCCTCTGAGGGAAGAAATTTTTCCACATCTCAGTCGTAAATGGCCGACCCCTTATCTTGAGACTATGACCTCTAGTTTTAGACTCTCCAGCCAAGGGAAACAGCCTCTCAGCATCTACCCTGTCAAGCCCTCTAAGAATTTTATACGTTTCAATGAGATCACGTCTCATTCTTCTAAACTCCAGAGAATGTAGACCCATTCTACTCAATCTCTCTTCATAGGACAACCCTCTCATCCCAGGAATCAATCTAGTGAACCTTCGTTGCACCCCCTCTAAGGCAAGTGTATCCTTCCTTAGGTAAAGAGACCAAAACTGTACACGGTACTCCAGGTGTAGTTTCACCAGAGCCCTATATAATTGCAGCATGATCTCTTTACTCTTATACTCCAACCCATTGTTATCTCTGTACTTGGATGGGGACTATCTAACAATAGTAGCTTGGTTATAAAGGGGGTAATTTTCTGTGGGGGTTCTCCCGTTCATTCGCAGAACAACTGCAGAAACACTGAGAGAACAGCATAAATGCTGTATATACTGTTGTTCCGGGGTTTCCATGGCTTTTCTGCCAAAGTTATGCTGGTCAACTGGGAGAACCCCTGTGGAATCCCCAAAATAGAGCCAAGCTATTCACTTTGAATATACTGATCCACAGAAGGTACAGGCTTAGTCCACAAGTATTGTCTGTGTTTGAAAATTGTGAATGAAGGTCGATCTAATGTATTCATGAGGGCTACTTTTTTTAATGTTTCCTTTTCAATGTAGCTTCAAAATATTTTGAATGGTGGCTGATATTGTGTCAGTTGGAAATCAGTCTAAAGCCTACATGGTAGCATTCCCCGTGTAAGAAATGAGTGATTGTGTTTTAATGTTATATGGAGAGGTAGTGCAGGAGAAGCACCTTTGTTCTGACATTATGAGGAGACAAATAAAGATGACAAGTGCTGTAAATTTACTGTTTGTACTGAAAGCTCTTTATTTCCCTGTTTAATAATAAATAGAGTTGACTGTTGATATTACTTGAGCTTCAGTCTAATGGTGTATACCTTTCCACCTACCAAATTCGAGGCAGCATGTGATATTTTGCAATAAGTAGAATACAGTGGCAAGGGTTCACTGTTTAACCACTAGGTCATGTTACATTTACCTTGATATTGTGTAGATAAAGACACTCTAGTTAACAGGGGATGCAAGATCTGCTTCTGGGAGTGGTCACTGACATCAAACCCAAGTAGTATATCTAATGTAAAAAAACAACTATACAGCACGCTCTCAGCAGAACAGTGAAGTCTCAGCCTAGGTTATGTGCTCAAGTTCCAAAATGGCACTTAAACTTACAACCTCTGACCCAGAGGCATGAGTGCTACCACCTGCGATAAGTTGACACTAGCTGGAAGAGCAGAAATCAAAAAATACTTGCCAATGGTAGACTAAGTTGGTCTTCCAGTTCTATTTTTCTGAATCTTGAAATGGTTTCAACATTTACAAACTTTAATAGCATAATTTAGCACTTTCCATTTACTCATATGTTCCTTTAACTTTACACAACCCATTTACTCCAGTCTCGAGCATTAAAAGGCAGCATAATTCATTCTAAAAAAAATGTTTCCCATTGTTGAACATGCCTTTATGGAAGATACAGGTGAGTACTGCTGTAAAATTACAGTAATGCAGACCTATTGTGTATTTCCCATAAATTCTCTCGAACACTTTCTTAGGCTAGTAAATTAAAATAGAATTCTCTATGCTAGTTTGTGCTGTTTTCTGATATTATATGCCAAGGTTATTGCTGATTCAAGACAGTTCAAGATCACCACAGGGTTATAATATAATTAGGCCTTGTGGAATTAATTTTTTTGGAGGGGCAGGGTTGAAGTTTCAATTTGAAACCGAATATTCATTAAAAATATTTTTCTGTCTTTTAATTTTTGTGTTGAATGTCAAATGTGTGAAAGTGGGATACAATTCCCAAGAAGGAAATTAAAATATGAGCATGATGAGCCTCTTGGTTTACAGTTTCCTGATATGATTCTGCAAATGGGAATTTTAAAAATCAGATTAATAGACTTGCAGAAAGCACATTATTCAATTTTGTTTGAGTTTTTAATTTTCCTTTTACATTTTCTCTTTTTTCTGTAATGTTATCTGTTTTCAACATAAGAATATTAACTTCAACATATTTTGTTTGCTGGGGATTTACCACCAAAAAATCATGAAGCCTAAATATAATGTACAAACATGTGTTCATGGACTCCATTTTTAAGAAAGAGCATTTTGATGAACTTTCATAGTGGTAAAACATTAAAGGTGAATTAACTTTAGTAATCATATAAAAAGCTTGAATAATCAGGAAGCAGAGAAAGTAATTTAAATTTTCTCTCCTGCTGTCCTGACAACCATGATTCTGGTATTCGTCAGTTGTGCAACTAGTAGGCGTGTATCAGTGGGTTAAATGACCATGTAGAGCTTCATCGTTGAGCCTGATTCTCTAACTGAAATTTGTATCCAGCGAGGATCTGGAGGGGGAGCGTTCTAAGCAGATCCCACCTGAGATCAGCTGACAGAGTCCAGAACTTAAACCTTGGTCTGTACTGCTCAGATGTGGAGATGCCGGTGATGGACTGGGGTTGACAATTGTAAACAATTTAACAACACCAAGTTATAGTCCAGCAATTTTATTTTAAATTCTCAAGCTTTCGGAGGCTTCCTCCTTCCTCAGGTGAACAAAATGAAATCCTCGAAATGAAATCGCATTTATAATTCACAGAACAATGCTTGGTGATTACAGACAGTTTTTTCAACTGCCCGTTGCCAAGGCAATCAGTGTGCAGACAGACAGGTGTTACCTGCAAGGTCTCAGAATATACAAATCACCAAAAAAAAAACAACAAAAAAAAAAAACAGAGATAGAGAGGTAGAAACAGAAAAGACAGCAACTGACCCGTTATATTAAAAACAGATAACATTTGTTCGCTGGTGGGGTAACGTGTAGCGTGACATGAACCCAAGATCCCGGTTGAGGCCGTCCTCAATTGATAGCCAAGTTCCGCACCCATGAGGACGGCCTCAACCGGGATCTTGGGTTCATGTCACGCTACACGTTACCCCACCAGCAAACAAATGTTATCTGTTTTTAATATAACGGGTCAGTTGCTGTCTTTTCTATGTTTCTACCTCTCTATCTCTGTTTTTTTTTGTTTGTTGTTTTTTTTTTGGTGATTTGTATATTCTGAGACCTTGCAGGTAACACCTGTCTGTCTGCACACTGATTGCCTTGGCAACGGGCAGTTGAAAAAACTGTCTGTAATCACCAAGCATTGTTCTGTGAATTATAAATGCGATTTCATTTCGAGGATTTCATTTCATTCACCTGAGGAAGGAGGAAGCCTCCGAAAGCTTGTAAATTTAAAATAAAATTGCTGGACTATAACTTGGTGTTGTAAAATTGTTTACAATTGTACTGCTCAGAGCTGCCCCATATGGTGCATTTACCAGCTGAACCATCAAGGAAACCATCTTGATCACTTTTTTTAATAAACTGAAAGTTTGTGAGCAAAACCTAGAGTGCTGAGTTTAGAACTGTGCACATAAAATGCTTATAGGTTTGAGCAGAAATGGGGCACAGGAGTTAATTCCATGACCCATATTTGCATAGATTAAGAGAGTTGAGAATTAAGTAGAAACCATTCAGGATTTAAAATACAAGTATGGATGGGCAAGTTGTGTTTGTGCTCATGCATATTCCTAGATGTAATATAATCAATACCCCTTGATCTTTCAAAATTTATTTCTTTCTCCATCCAGTTTCTCCCTTCTCCATTGACTCTTTGCTGGAGTGTTGGTTGCCCTCCTGTACCTCACACAAGTGATCATTTTTCAGGCTTCATAGTGACTGTCAGCAAATCATTTTACCATAGGGGGCGATCACAGCCGAGCCTGATCTTTCCCTCACCAGATATCCAGACATATGTCTCTTTAAGTTCTGCTGGTTAGACCATTCAACACCCAGAAATACTAGTCGGAGCTTCACAAACTTCGACTGGTCTTAATGAATTTAGGAGTTCAGGACGCAGGAGCCTCCTTTTAATATTGAAATGCCAAGAAGATCCGCTTGTAAATGGACGAAACAATGTTGAATTTAGGCCTCGATGTCCTCCCACTGACCCTGCACACAATAGCAGGATCAGCACTGGAGGGCACCAGTGGGCGCAATCCTAGCACAACCTCCCGGGATTGTGTCCCACAGAGTTTCAGGGCCAAACTCTTAGAGGAAATATGATGTGCATTGCTCACTAATCAATTGCTTAATTACCATTCCATTTCCTCATACAATTATTCATATTATTTCAAGCATATAAATAACAAGCAGGACATTAGGATTATTATTGGAACTACCCAACTGCAAAGTTACAATCATTGTTCTACCTGCCCTCCACTAAGAAAGATTTTCAAATCTGCATTTAGTGATATAATCATGAATTGATCATGGTTTGTTGTGGAATAAAACATCAGCAGAGATAGTCAAATTTCTCTATCATAGATATACATGATTTATTCTTTTTGAAGATAGAATACAGTTTGATATAAATCAAACCCACGAAACAAGCTAACAAAACTGCATTCTCCCACAAATCTAAATTTTAATGGACCATAATAAATTAATCTTGAAATAACTTCTACTCTATTGTGTTTCACTTCAGTGTGATATTAATATCTAAAATTAGCTTGACTGGCTTAACTAAAGGCCAAAAGCAGACATTGGGGAGAAATTGGTTTAGGCCCGTTTTCAGGTGTGGAATTGGTGTTGCGTTCATGTGGGAATAAGGAACATTTCAAATTGGTTCCCCCTTTCATTTGCTTGGAATAGTCCTGATGAAAGTTCATCAACATGAAACATTAACCCTACAGTTCTCTCTCCACAGATATTACCTGACCTGATGATTACTTTCAGCATTTCTGTTTTTATTTCAGATTTCTATTATTTTCCTTTTTCCTTTCTGGGTCTGTATAACTCGATATTATTAAGTAATATTTTAAACTCCCCACTCCCCCCCAAAAAAAGTTATTCTGATGTAAATGTAATTGGGATTGATATTCATTATATCTCCTCAGTTTTAAACTGGTGACACAGATTAGCTGCCCATTATAGAAACTGCCCTATTATCATTTACATTGTTTTCAATGGGAATTAAAGTTTCAGATGTGAGCTAACTTAAAAAATCACAAATACATTTTCTGAATATTACATAATAGGTTTATTGGGAAATTCTGGAATATAAAAAATTGTTTTATTTTTGCAATGCTGTGAATCTTCTTATTTAAACCTCTCTGCCTCACTACCTCTCTCTCCTCCTTTAAGATGCTCCTTAAAACCTACCTCTTTGGCCTGTCCTAATACCTCCTTATGTAGCTCGGTATCAAAAAACGCTCCCGTGAAGCGCTTTGGGACGTTTTACTACGTTAAAGGCACTATATAAATGCAAGTTGTAGTTGCTGTTGTTATTTTTTCCAGGTGCTCCTTGATCACGCTTTGCTCTCTGGTCTTCACCAATACTGTATGATGCATTATGTAAGCAGTATGTGGTTGGACCTGGCATCTTACATTTGTTTAATCACCTGGGAGTAGATGTGGGGGGTGGATATGGGGAGATGGTTGACAGGAAATCTTTAATAGTTTATTGTTTTTTTTCCCCCTTGAACTTAACCACTTTTGTAGCAAATAAAGCTAAAAAGCTAAAACTTTTGCTCATTTAGTGTAGTTATTTTTACCAGGATGCAATGGTGTCCAGTCCAACAGTGAACTACAAGAGTAAGGAAGCCTTGCTACAATTGTACAGGGCTTTGGTGAGACCACAACTGGAGTACTGTGTACAGTTTTGGTCTCCTTACCTAAGAAAGGATATACTTGCTTTAGAGGTGGTGCAACAAAGGTTCATTAGATTGATTCCTGGGATGAGAGGGTTGTCCTATGAGGAGAGATTTAGTAGAATGGGCCCATATTGGAGTTTAGAAGAATGAGAGATGATCTCATTGAAACCTATAAAATTCTGAGAGGTCTTGACGGGGTAGATGCTGAGAGGCTGTTTCCCCTGGCTGGATGGTCTAGAACTAGGGGGCATAGTCTCAGAATAAGGGGTGGGTGATTTAAGACTGAGATGAGGAGGCATTTCTTCACTCAGAGGGTGGTGAATCTTTGGAATTCTCTACCCCAGAGGGTTGTGGATGCTCAGTCGTTCAGCATATTCAAGACTGAGATCAATAGATTTTTGGATTCTAAGGAAGTCAAGGGATACGGGGATTGGGCAGGAAAGTGGTGTCGAGGCCAAAGATCAGCCATGATCTTATTTGACGGTGAAGCAGGCTTGAGGGGCCATGTAGCCTACTCCTGCTCCTATTTCTTATGTTCTTATGTTCTTATCATGATGGAGAGATGAGCCACAGATACAGTTGTAGCATTTCTAGTTTAATAAAGAAAATATCTGTTCAGTATTAAGCTGGAAATGTACTTGGAATTCTACCACCAAAATAGTTGCATGCTTTGAAGTCATGATTTAGGAAGCAAAGTCGGCAGATAGGTATGATCAACATCCTTATTTTCAGGCGAGAGCCCATGAGTTCTGGGTTCCACAGCTCTGAAGGCATAGGCAGCCTTCTCCTCAACCTCTGCTGGTAAGGCAACACATCCTCCCCTACTTCCCACTCTTCCAGATTCTCCATGCTTGGTGAATCACCTGATGCCAATTGCTCACTATCACTATCTGATTCTGCCCAGGTGAAGGTTTCCGAGCTGGTGCCTGGGAGAGAAGAAACATGTGCCGCAAGTGGTAACTTGGAGGGGTTTAGGACAAAGCCAGAATGGGGCGGGTTGAGTCAGTTGAATGTGAAGCCTGAGATGCTCCTCCTCCTCCTCCTCAGCATTATGTTCCTCCAGCAGTACTAGATCTGCAGGAAATAATGGCAGAAGATAAGAATAGGTAAGTATGGCCCTTCCCCACCAGGGTAAAGGAGCCCTAAAAGGGGATGGAAGACTGAATGTGTGTGGTGCTGCAGTTACTAGTTCAGTTACCGAGGCACAGTTACTAAGCTGGCGCCATCAAGATGCAGCCACGTTGGCGTCCGCCACAATAATAGCCATGTGCATGCCCATGAGCAGTATGGCCTTGTCCTTGTAACTTTGTCGCTATGTATGCTAATTTCTCCTGAAAAGAGATAAATAAATGATGGTTAAGGCTGGCAGTTAAGGAATGTGTGGCAAGAGGCATAGGGGAGGTGAAGTAAGAAATAAGAACATAAGAATGTAAGAAATAGGAGCAGGAGTAGGCTATCCGGCCCCTCGAGCCTGCTCCGCCATTCAAGAAGATCATAGCTAATCTTCTACCTCAATGCCATTTTCCTGCACTATCCCCATATCCCTTGACGCCTTTAATATCTAGAAATCTATCGATCTCTGTTTTGAATGTACTCAATGACTGAGCCTCCACAGCCCTCTGGGGTAGAGAATTCCAAAGATTCACCACCCTCTGAGTGAAGAAATTTCTCCTCATCTCAGTCCTAAATGGCCTACCCCTTATTCTGAGACTGTGACCCCTGGTTTTAGACTACCCAACCAGAGGAAACATCCTCCCTGCATCTGCTCTGTCAAACTCTGTAAGAATTTTGTATGTTTCAATGAAATCACCTCTCGTTCTTCTAAACTCTAGAGAATACAGGCATAGTCTACTCAATCTCTCCTCATACAACAATCCTGCCATCCCAGGTATCAGTCTGGGATGGCAGTTCTTTGCACTATGGCAAGTATATCCTTTCTTAGGTAAGGAGACCAAAATTGTACACAATACTCCAGGTGTGGTCTCACCAAGGTTCTATATAATTGCAGTAGGACATCTTTACTCATGTACTCAAATCCTCTTGTAATAAAGGCCAACGTACCATTTGCCTTCCTAATTGCTTGATGCATCTGCATGTTAACTTTCAGTGATTCATGTACTAGGACACCCAGGTCCCTTTGAACATCAACATTTCCCAATCTCTCACCATTTAAAAAATACTCTGCATTTCTGTTTTTCCTACCAAAGTGGATAACTTCACATTTTTCCACATTATATTCCATCTGCCATGTTCTTGCCCACTCACTTAGCCTGTCTATATCCCCTTGAAGCCTCTTTGCATCTAAATGTGGGGGAGTAAGTGTGTTACAGTGGAGGAAGGTGTTTTGGGGCTGTTTAAGGTAGTTACTATGTTAGAGGAGCAGTATAGCCATAGTACAAGATAGGGAGATAGACAGAGTGCAATGTGAAGGGTTAGTTGTGTGAATGTTGCTTTAATTGGGTGAAGAGTGTGGTATTACCCAGAGTGGGCAAGGACAAAAGGGAGAACGTGATTAATTTGTTAACTTGTCAGCCCAGGTTAAGTCATTGAAATTCTTTCAGCACTGTTCTGCAGTCCTGGGAATGGGGGAGTTGGCAGTCAGTGCGTGTACTATCTCCCTCCAGATGGCATGGCTGACATTCCTGGGTGGCTTTTTGTATTGCAGACACAGGGGTCTGTGCTTTCAGGCTTCAAACTCATCCAAGAAAGCTTGGAGGTCTTTATCAGAGATGTTCTGGGTCCCTCTCCTGGCGGTAGCTCTGCCCTGTTGCACAGATGGTATTTGACTGGTCATAATGCTGCCAAAATATAATCAAGATATTGGTGAGCAATACACTGAAGCAATTTAAGAGACAAATGAAAGAGAGAAGCAGTCATAGGATCATAGAATCATAAAAATTTATGGCTCAGAGGAGGCCATTCGGCCCATCGTGTCTGTGTCAGCCAAAAAAGAACCATCCAGCCAATCCCACTTTCCAGCTCTTGGTCCATAGCCTTGTAGGTTACGGCACTTCAAGTGCACATCCAAGCACCTTTTAAATGTGGTGAGGGTTTCTGCCTCTACCACCCTTCCAGGCAGTGAGTTCCAGACCCCTACCACCCCCTGGGTGAAAAAATTCTCCTCAGCTCCCCTCTAATCCTTCTACCAATCATTTTAAATCTATGCCCCCTGGTTATTGACCCCTCTGTTAAGGGAAATAGGTCCTTCCTATCTGCTTTATCTAGGCCCCTCATAATTTTAGATACCTCAATTAAATCTCCCCTCAGCCTCCTTTGAAAACAACCCCAGCCTATCCAATCTTTCCTCATAGCTAAAATTCTCCAGTCCTGGCAACATCCTTGTAAATCTTCTCTGTACCCTCTCTAGCGCAATCACATCTTTCCTGTAATATGGTGACCAGAACTGCATGCAGTACTCAAGCTGTGGCCCAACTGGTGCTTTATACAGTTCTAGCATAACCTCCCTGCCTCTGTGCCTCTGTGCCTCGGCTAATAAAGGAACGTATCCCGTATGCCATCTTAACCACCTTATCTACTTGTCCTGCTACCTTCAGGGATCTGTGGACATGCACTCCAAGGCCCCTCTGTTCCTCTACACCTCTCAGTATCCTCCCATTTATTGTGCATTCCCTTGCCTTGTTTGCCCTCCCCAATTGCATTACCTCATACTTCTCTGGATTGAATTCCATGTGTCTCCCTCTAGAGGCCAGTGGCAGGCATAACACATTTAAAATATGTGCTGCGACATTGTAAATCACATTGAAAAAACTCTAGGCTCGAGAGTTAACTCAGTCTAGCAATGGAGAGATTGAAAAAGTACATTTGCGAAGGGAGGAGGGAGGGAGGAGGCTCGTGTGGAGCATAAACACCGGCATAGACCAGTTCGGCCGAACTGCCTGTTTCTGTGCTGTAGTTTCGATGTAACTCGATGTAAGGACATGGAATCCAGTCCAGATCAAAAAGGGAATTTCATTGTTACACTCTTTGGTCGCTTATGGAAGTGACTGACACCACTGAACTCAAGAAGATATCTACAGCTTACCTGAATTCATAGCTCCCTTGTTCCTTGGTAAGCAGTATGCTGTCTTAAAGTGTAATATTTGTGGTGCGATGTTACAGATGGAATATGCAATCCTCAAAGGCCTGTGAAATCAGACATGACTTTTCCTGATCTAAAGTCTAAAAACCAGATCAAGTTGATCCCTTTCGATGTAAATCTATTTTTTCAAGAAGTCAAGCAAACAATATGTTATGTCTTCACAACTCGGTAGACACAATAATGGCAAGAAACACCTGTATTACCTTTACTCTTCCCTGCATTTTAGCAAGACTATGGCTGGAATTATCCAAAACTCTGGTGTAAGACAGCCCCCTGAAAGCGGTTTCACACTTCAAGGCTTTAGTGTGCTTTGCAGTCTCCTAAATGATACTGGCACTTTTCTGTTGATGCACGCCCAAAGCTTCTCTGCACCCACACAAAAGTATCACTATAAGTGTAACCTATAACAACTTGAAATTATATATCAGTGTGACCAATGCGTTCCTCACCTTTCAATCATAGGGATTCCTTATTAGCTGATTTTATTTCGATAGGTTGCCTCTGGATCATCATTTTTACTTAATGAAGGAGTAGGTTCTATTTTAAGCCCTCGGTATTTGAAATAATATCAAAGCAAAGACAAAAAAAAATCCTTTTTCTACCAGAACAATCTGCAAATATTAAGTGGTGTTTTATCATTGTAAATATTGTTTAATACTGCATCAGAATATGAAAATTGGAACTAGTACTGCCAAAGTAATCTACTGCCAGGTGATAAATTGGCATAAAAGTTATGCACAGTGTGATAATAATCCCTTAGATTGTTGCTTCTCAATTTAGGCGGTCAAATTTTGGTTGTAAGGAAACAAGTTAAAAGAGATTCGATTGTTTTAGTTTGTAAATACAGCTGAGAGAATAAAACTCTCTGCTTACTTTAAAGACAGTTATAATTTACTCTTAAAGACAATTCTCAGGCAGTGTAGGACTAAAAGTTCTTGGTTGTGGGGTTCAAAAACCCTTTAACAAAAGACATTTGAAGGAAAGAGTAAACAAAGACATTTGAAAACCTGCAAACACAGTAATGTGGCAAACTGTGTTCTCGCAAATCCTGTTTTTCCCTCATTGACGCTGATGGCATTGGAGAAGTATGAGTTTCGGGGTCGAAGGCATCGTACTGTGGATAGATATCTAGATTATTAAATAAATAAGCTGGATGGATAATATTGAGCTTAAAGCGTTGTCAGGCTTTCAAAACACATAGGCTTTTGGAAGCACAATCTTTTCAACACAGCAGAGGGTAATGTAAGAAAAGGCAACAAGGACATACATCAAAGGCTTCGGATCAGGAAAGCAATGATAGATGTGAAAAAAAGCATGGGCCTCTCATTCCTATCTGGTAATCTGATCAAAAGAACTGGGATTTTCAAAACATCAGATAGTATTGCATCCTGCATATGGTATAAGGGATGGATTTGAAGCCATTAAAGCAATTAAATTTGGAGATGTAGGACCATTAAGAATGTCCGGGTGTAGAAATGTAAGGGGCTACCTCTATATGAAAGGCCATAAACAAAGATAGTAAAGGGGCCTTGTACAATCCATGGTTCGAGCACATGGTCTTTTTTACATTAAAGGGTCTCCAGTCACACGATCAAAGCCTAAACTGACAATCATTGAAATATGTTAATGATTGAGGCATAGCAACAGGGAGCAATTGGACAAAAAGAATGACCCTCTCCAATCACAAGGAACGCACACTGCAGTTGAACATTATGCAAGAAGAAGAGGACCTCGAGGATTGAAGAGCTGATCAACCTTCAGGCCCGATGAGCAAAATCCTTGGTTTAAAGGTTGTATCTGTATTAATGATTTGTCTGATGTGTATATGAATTGTTAAGTCATTACATAATAACGTTGCGAATTATTAAGTGTATAGCGGGATTTTACAAAGGAGAGTCATTTGTATGGTTTGATTTTGCTTCATGAATGCTCGTATGAATGATAGCATCCTTAAATAATTATTTTTGCTTAACGAAACTGAGTGAGGGTAACTTTCTTTGCTTGACTATTCATCCAGCGTCCAAGAATCACACAAAATAAGGAATTCTCTACATGGTGTTGCAGCCAATTTCAAATTTAATGATGAAGGAGGCTGTTTTGTAAGTATGGAGCAGAAAGGGAAATTGGTTGGACTTTAAACACATCAGGATGAAAAACATCCACCCAGCATTTCCTGCTGAAGCACTCAACTTTGACAATTTTGCAAGCAGAAAAATTGAAATTTGTAAAACCTTCCAGTGTTTGGAAATTATCACAAAATCTGGACTAAAAATGCATCACAGTTCCATTTGCTACTGCTGTTCAATAGTAGCTTTGAATATCCAAGATAATAAAAAAAACAGCTTCTGAAACTCACTTTCCCACTCCATCAACGATCGTAAATGAATAATTTGTTTTGGTACAATATGGATGCCAACAAGCAATTTTGTCTCAAACTTTCCACTTCCCAGTGTCAGCCAAAAATGCATTAATGTGCAACCTGTCATACTGTTGATGCAGTCAGGGCAAACTTCAGTGATCTGTCACCCGAAAGGCTGAAATTTAATTTTCAGGTTTATTGGAGATAGATTTTCAGTGAAATGGTACTGTTCTTGAAAAGAATGGCAGGCTAGCAGATGTAGAGAAAAACAGATGCTTAGTTACAGATATAAGAAATAATAGAAGGGAAGGAAAAGAAGAATAGAGATAACAGAAAAAAAGACTTGCATTTATAGAGCATCTTTCATGACATCAGAATGTCCCAAAGTGCTTTACAGCCGATGAAGTACTTTTGAAGTGAAGTCGCTTTTGTAATGTAGGAAATACAGCAGGCAATTTAAGGACAGCGAGGTCCCACAAACAGTAATGAGATAATGATGAGATAAACTGTTTTAGTGATGTTGGTTGAATATTAGGGAGAGAAGAGAAAAAAGATAAAAAAGGTGTAATATTTTATTAGTATTAAGGATTTTTTAGAAAGAAGCCTATAAATTTGGCGATGCAGCACCTGTTTTATGGACGCTGAAAGGCTTACTAAGCCCCCAATATGGCGGGCAGGAAGCAAACGCACATTAGTGAATCAAAAAAATAGACACTAGCAGCGGCCCAATCTTGGTGTCCTTTTCGCCGGCTGGCTGTTCGCACCAAACCAACTCCATTGGAATGAAGTTCAAGGCCCAATATTGGGGTGCCTCGGGTCTCGCCATTCAGGCACAGGGAATGTATCCTGCGCCCCCAGCACACCCAAAAATGACCCTCCTGAATATCTACCCCATACTGTAGGGGTATTACATTAATAAAATTACCTGTGACAAATTCCATGACGTTGACCCTATATAAAGGTAGTGATATAATAAAGTGTAGTTTAAAAGATCAAGCCATTTACTGCTGTCGTTGTGCATAAGCTTGGGCTGTTCTATATGCTACTTGTTTAATTTCTGTAAATAAATTTAATTAATTAATTTGGAATCTGAGTCCAGCGTAAATGTGGTGAGTTGGTAATACTGTCTTGTGGAGTCACTTGGAGAGAAATAAAGTGCAGTGCATGCTAGTAGTCTAGAATTATGAGAGTCCTAAAAGGTATGAGGTCTTTGCAGATGCAATAAATCACAGGACTACACTTTTCTGTTTGGAAAGTTAGGATCTGCTAATGGGAAGTGTGACTAGACTGTTGTAAGAGGAAACAACTCATTAGAATACCTTAAAATTACATCACAGTGATGGCAGTGAGTTGTGAGAGATGCAGATACCATCATACTACTCCTAATATAATACACCCCATCCACCACCCTAAACATTCACTCCCTTCACCACCGGTGCACAGTGGCTGCAGTGTGTACCATCCACAGGATGCACTGCAGCAACTCGCCAAGGCTTCTTCGACAGCACCTCCCAGACCCGCGACCTCTACCACCCAGAAGGACAAGAGCAGCAGGTACATGGGAACAACACCACCTGCACGTTCCCCTCCAAGTTACACACCACCCCGACTTGGAAATATATCGCCGTTCCTTCATTGTCGCTGGGTCAAAATCCTGGAACTCCCTTCCTAACAGCACTGTGGGAGAACCTTCACCACACGGATTGCAACGGTTCAAGAAGGTGGCTCACCACCACCTTCTCAAGGGCAATTAGGGATGGGCAATAAATGCCGGCCTCGCCAGCGATGCCCACATCCCATGAATAAATTTTAAAAAATCTCAGGAACATTACTGTGATAAGAGATTCTTGAACCTCATAGTGTCGGGTGATTTTTTTCCTTTAAAAAAAAGGGTGTCTCATGGGTACATAATTCCCTGGAGATGGATGGTGCTGTAAGGACTAGCTTTAAAGTAATTCTTCAACCTTTTTGAATTGTCTTTACCTTTACCTTTTTACATGAACTGTTTATGAGCTACATGTCAGTTTGGTAGAGATCGATGAAAACTTACAGCTGAACAATCTGTAGCTACAGTTTACGTGAAATCTATAATCCTTGCCTCCAAAAAGTAGAGTTTTGCATACTGTGTATTTTTCAAGTTGTTTCAGTAAATTTTTTGGATTAAAAACAGTTGAGGTCATGTTTCTAGAACAGGAGTAGACCATTTACCCATCAAGCTCACTTCGCCATTTCGTTAGCTTTGGAAGCTTATTATACTTTTAATCTTACTTCCCGAATAAGTATCCATCTTCCTTTTCAATGTCTCAATTGATTCTGCATCTATGGCCACAACCTGGCATTCCTTTGCGTGATCATTTTTTTCCTGGAGGCACTTTTAACTGGCTTATTCCTAATTTTAAGATTAAGGCCCCGAAATTCCTGGGTCCTTAATTTGCTGGTGGAATTGTGGTGGGGTGGGATTTCCGTCCACTGATATCCAAAGGATGCTGACTCCATCAGAAATTCTAGGGTCATCTATTTTGCATAATGCTCGGTGGGACAAGGATATGAGGCCTGCCAGCAGCAGGCCAGACATGCTGGGTGAGGGGGGGGGGGAAGGGGTGGAAAATTTGGAAACGATTGGAAGCAACTCTGTCCTGACAGTGGGGTGAAGCACGAGTGCAGCTTTCTCATTTAAAGGGTTCCATCTATTTAAAGAGCTGAGTAGGCTATGTTAAGAGGGAATGCAATGGTAGCTGCAGAAGGAGGAAAAATGGTGGGAATCAAATTTTCCTAGGGCTGGCAATGAAATTCTGTTGTCAGAAATCAGAGAAAGTGAAGATGTTCTTGATGGAATAGTTGGGAAGGCAGCAACCTGGATCATGTGGAAGGAGGTGGCTATGGCTGTGAATGGCGTCTCCAGCATCCCAAGAACCATCTGACAGTGTCAGTAAAAATGAATTGACCTCACAAAGTCATGAAAGGTAAATGAGTTGTTAGCTGAATAACAGGAAAGGGTGCTGAAACACAGAGGCAAACGCATATTCACTGCCTCAATATTCAAGCTGTGCCGTTTGGGGCAACAAGTGGCAGCTTGTTCCTTCCACCAGAAGCACTATGATCTGGCATCACTTATGTCAGTTGTCTCACATCTGTAATGCTAGCACACTGAGGTCCTTGTTCACTTCCACCTTACTGAATCCTGACAGACTGTGACCTGAGGCTGCTGCAACCAGTTAACACAATGCATTCCTTCTACAGCAGAAGGTAGTATGTAATGATAGGGAGCAGTAGGCCACTGGATGAGAAACTGCAGCCATTTGACATATTAGGAATAAATTTAACATACTGATGGGAACTCAGCGGGGGGGGCTGAATAGTTATGAGGGAAACCCGGAAAAATTTTGCGTGCATTGTTTCGATCAATCACGACTTAATGTGACTTCCGGGGTTTTGCGTCTCCAAGCTATGCAGCGGGCGTACTGCGCACCTGAATGGCGTGCTAGGAGCTGGAGTATTTAAAGGGTCATTGCAACCATGGATTTTAAGGGAGAAAGGAGGAATTTGAAGAAATGCAGCAACAAAGGACTAAGCCAGCACCCCGGTTTAATGATTCTGCGCTTGAGTTGCTATTGGCTGGTGTGAGGAGCAGAAGGGACATGTTGTACCCGAGTGATAGGAGGAAGCACCCTGCCTCTGCCACCAAGAAGGCCTGGTTCAAGGTGGCAGAAGAGCTGAGCAGCAGGAGCACCATGGTAAGGACATGGGTGCAGTGCAGGAAGAGCTTTAATGACCTAACCAGGTCAGGAAAAGTAAGCACATTTACTGATTCAGCTACATTCTGTGGTGTACATTCCCTCCCCCACTCTGTCCTGCCATGCCTACCCCATAACATCACTCATCACACCCACTTAAGTCTCATTATCAACTTACCTTCATTTTCTGTGCACTTCCTCACTTCCCGTGATACAGAATCAGTTTATACCCCTGAGGGGTAAGGGACAGTATAAGACATAAGGAAAGGGCATACAAAAAGGCAAAGAATGGCACAGATCCTGGTGAATGGGAAAGGTACAAAGATCAACAAAGGGTCACAAAACAGATAGTAAGAGCTAGAAAAAGAGAGTATGAAAAGAAACTTGCGAGGGATATCAAAACCAATACAAGGAACTTTTGTTGTTATAGTAGGAAAAAGAGGGTGGTCAGGAGCAGTGCAGGCCCCTTAAAAACTGAAAATGGGGATATTGTCATTGACAATGGAGAAATGGCAGATAAGTTGAACAATTACTTTGCATCAGTATTTACAGTAGAAAAAGAGGCTAGTATGCCAGAAATCCCAAGAAAACTAATATTGAATCGGGGACAGGGACTCAATAAAATTAACATAAGTAAAGCAAAGAGTAATGAAGAAAATAATAGCACTAAAGAGTGACAAATCCCCAGGACCAGATGGTTTCCATCCCAGGGTTTTAAAGGAAATAGGTGAGCACATTGCAGATGCTCGAAGTATAATCTTTCAAAGTTCTCTAGAATCAGGAACTGTCCCTCTAGATTGGAAAATTGCACATGTCACTCCGCTTTTTAAGAAAGGAGAGAGAGGGAAACCAGGGAATTATAGACCAGTTAGCCTAACATCTGTTGTGGGGAAAATGCTGGAGTCTATAATTAAGGATAGGGTGACAGAACACCTCAAGAATTTTCAGTTAATCAGAGAGAGCCAGCATGGATTTGTGAAAGGTAGGTTGTGCCTGACAAACCTGATTGGATTTTTTGAAGAGGTGACTAAAGTAATGGACAGGGGAATGTCAATGGATGTTATTTATATGGACTTCTAGAAGGCATTTGATACGGTCCCACAAAAGAGACTGTTAGCTAAGATAGAAGCCCATGGAATCGAGAGAAAAGTACGGACTTGGTTAGGAAGTTGGCTGAGCGAAAGACAACAGAGAGTAGGGATAATGGGTAAGTACTCACATTGGCAGGATGTGACTAGTGGAGTCCCGCAGGGATCTGTCTTGGGGCCTCAATTATTCACCATATTTATTAACGACTTAGATGAAGGCATAGAAAGTCTCATATTTCAGTTTGTCGATGACACAAAGATTGGTGGCATTGTAAGCAGTGTAGATGAAAACATAAAATTACAAAGGGATATTTATAGATTAGGAGAATGGGCAAAACTGTGGCAAATGGAATTCAATGTAGACAAATGTGAGGTCATCCACTTTGGATCAAAAAAGGATAGAACAGGGTACTTTCTAAATGGTAAAAAGTTAAAAACAGTGGATGTCCAAAGGGACTTAGGGGTTCAGGTACATAGATCATTGAACTGTCATGAACAGGCGCAGAAAATAATCAATAAGGCTAATGGAATGCTGGCCTTTATATCTGGAGGACTAGAGTACAAGGGGGCAGAAGTTATGCTGCAGCTATACAAGACCCTGGTTAGACCACACCTGGAGTACTGTGAGCAGTTCTGGGCACCGCAACTTCGGAAGGACGTATTGGCCTTGGAGGGAGTGCAGCGTAGGTTTACAAGAATGATATCTGGACTTCAAGAGTTAAGTTACGAGGAGAGATTACACAAATTGGGGTTGTATTCTCTAGAGTTTAGAAGGTTAAGGGGTGATCTGATCGAAGTTTATAAGATACTAAGGGGAACAGATAGGGTGGATAGAGAGAAATTATTTCCGTTGGTTGGGGATTCTCGGAGTCAGGGGCACAGTCTAAAAATTAGAGCCAGACTTTTCAGGATTGAGATTAGAAAACATTTCTACACACAAAGGGTGGTAGAAGTTTGGAACTCTCTTCCGCAAATGGCAATTGATACTAGCTCAATTGCTAAATTTAAATGTGAAATAGATATTTTTTTGGCAACCAAAGGTATTAAGGGATATGGGCCAAAAGCAGGTATATGGAGTTAGATCACAGATCAGCCATGATCTTATCAAATGGCGGAGCAGGCACGAGGGGCTGAATGGCCTACTCCTGTTCCTATGTTCCTATGTTCCCCACCACTCCCACTCACCCCAATCCTGATGCAATGTCATGAACCTGTCTGATACTCGACTTTTAATACATCTCTTTCATTGTCAGCCTCACCCAGAGCACTGCATCCATTGGGTGTCCATGTCGCCTTCATTCACTCATACATCTGTTCTTTCTCCCCTTCTAGGGGAAGAGAGTGCAAAATGCATGGGAGAGGAGTAAGTCTGGAGGGTGGGATCACCACAAATTGTGCCCTGACAGAGGCGGAGGACTGGCCTTACAGCTCAGTCTCACATTGGAATGCCTGGCCATCGGAGCTGCCAAGACTGACACACTGCAAATGTTTGGTGACAGTACTTTAACATCCTTCACACACATCATGAATTGATGTTATCAACGATTGACCTGTTGCACACTTCAGTATGCCCTCTGCAAACTGACTTCTGCGATGATTCTTAATATTGCTTTATGTTCTCTCCAAGGGACTTCAAGGATTGATGAAGAGGCACGCATCATGGAAGAGGGCGATTCCTCAGAGGAGCTCCATTCCGCTGAGGACGCACCATCACATCATAACCAGCCATGCACCAGCGTAGATACTCCACTTCGGTGGGTCCTATTAGGCAGAGAGTTGGGTTGTTATCTGGTGATTCACCACTAACAAGTGAGCACGAGCAGACACTGGTGGCAGGGGCAGCTGTGGAGAGTCCGCGTCGGGGGGGTGCACTCCTTTCCAAGCTCTGCTCAGCTTGATACAGATGCTGAACCCCAGGGGCCATCGTTGAGATTGATAATGATAGAAGTACAGCTGCATCATTGCGAGGTACTGGAAGATGTGCCATGCACAGTCTCCACATTAGCGGAGAGGATGGAGGAGTCCACCTCCAGCATTAGTGGACTGGTGGCACAGGTAAGGGTGGGAATATCTATGATGGAGAGAATGGCAGCCTTCATTCAGCTTCAAGCATGGCTTAGAAATGAGTCCATTCAGGCTATGACAACAGCCGTGCGGACTGGGGATGTCAAATTTTCTGCGGCCTTAAACAGTCAGACAGGTACTTTAGCCGTGGCCTTTGAATGCGTCACAGATGTGCTCCAAGCTGTTGTCCAGCAGAATGGTAGGAGTGATGAGGCTGTGGCCCTGGAGAGGGATGATAGCAAAAGGAGACATGGAAGTGGGGATTCCACTCAAAGTCTCACCCGTTGCTCCCCGCTCAACCAGTACCTGCAATGCTGCCTCCTCTCCAGATGGCCGTGTCTGCCCCTGCATAGATGCAGGTGGAGCAGTCTTTGGCGGGGCCTTCAAGGCTCCAAAATCCAGAGGGCCTAGGCCGAAAGCACCTCAGCAGTCGAGGCAGGGACCTACGAACATACGAATTAAGAGCACGAGTAGGCCATTCGGCCCCTTGAGCCTGCTCTGCCATTTGATAAGATCATGGCTGATCTGATTGTGACCTCAGCCCTACTTTCCCGTCTACCTACTATAACCTTTGACTCCCTTATTAATCAGGAATCTATCTAACTCATCCTTAAAAATATTCAATGACCCTACCACCACTGCTCTCTGGGGAAGGGAGTTCCATAGACTCACAACCCTCTGAAAGAAAAAATTTCTCCTCATCTCCGTCTTAAATGGGAGACCCCTTATTTTTAAACTGTGGCCTCTAGTTCTAGTCTCTCCCACAAGGGGAAACGTCCCCTCAGCATCTACCCCTTCTAGTCCCCTCAGGATCTTGTATGTTTCAATAAGATCACCTCTCATTCTTCTAAACTCCAGTGTATACAGGCCCAACTTGTCCAACCTTTCCTCATAAGATAACCTCCTCATCCCAGGAATCAGTCGAGTGAACCTTCTCTGAATCGCCTCCAAAGCAATTATGTCCTTTCTTAAATAAGGAAACCAAAAGTGCACGCAGTATTCTAGATGTGGTCTCACCAATGCCCAGTACAACTGTAGTAAAACATCCCTACTTTTATATTCCATTCCCCTTGCAATAAATGACAACATTCCATTTGCCTTCCTAATCACCTGCTATACCTGCATACTAACTTTTTGTGATTCATGTACTTGCGACCTGAGCAACCTGCCACTACCTCTGCTGAAGCCACACCTTATGCAGCATGTAGAAGCAGTAGGAAGAGGAAGGCTAAGGTTTTGTGATCACCACGGGTGTCTGACACAATGTCATGGTTTTCATTTATATTTGTTTTTTATTACATGCATATTAAATGTTGTAATTGTCACCACCACTGCTATGTTTTGTCCATTCTTGAGTCCCTTTTTTGAAAGGGCCCATTCATGTGCTTCATCATGAACACTAAGACATGATGCCACCCATTGGGCACGTTCACAATGGGTGTATGTGTGGTTGAAGGACTGTTTTGTGCAAGTGGAGGCGGGATGGGCTGGTGTCCGTGGTGGTGGTTGTTTCAGGTGGTCTGAGTAGTTCACTATCTTCAGTTTGCAGATCTCCTTATGAGAACCTGTTAGATATGAATGACTCCCTGGCATCACGAACAACCATATATGCCGCTGCTCTGCCAATGTGTTGCCCATCTTCCTCCTCCTCCTTCTCCTCCTTCTACTCATCGTTTTCTTCAATGTTTTAGTCAGATGCAGATGCTTCATGAGCGCGTTGAAGCTCCTCCACCTGTAACCCCCTCTGTTGAGTGATGTTGTGCAGGACGCAACACACAACTATTATGCTGCACACCCTCGCTGGTGAGTACTGAAGGGCATCCCCAGATTGATCCAGGCACCTGAAGTGCAACTTCAGCATTCCAATGGCTGGTTCGACGACAGACCTGGTGGTGATGTGACTGTCATTGTACCGCTGCTGTGCCTCATTGGTGGGGTTTCTCACAGGTGTCATGAGCCAATTTTGCAAGGGGTATCCCTGGTCTCCAAGGAGCCATCCTTTAAGTCAGTCTTGTGCATGGAAGAGGGCTGGGATGTTGGACTCACGCAAAATGAGGGGATCATGGCAGCTGCCAGGGAATTTGGCACACCCCTTCAGAAACCTCCTCTGGTGGCCCCAAACCAGCAGTGCATTGATGGAGTGATATTCCTTTCGGTTGATGAACAGTCCTGGCTCATGCCCAGGTCCTTGGATTACTACATGTGTACAATCAATTGCTCCTGTATCCGTGGAAAGCCAGCCAGAGAGTTGAAACCTACTGCCCTCTCAGTCTGGCTGTGTCATCGCAGGGGAAGTTGACGTAGTGGGATGCCCTGGCAAACATGCCATCCGTGACCTGTCGTATACACTTATGAACAGATGTTTGAGAGATCCTGGTGTTGTCACTGGTGGCACCCTGGAAGGATCCAGTGGTGAAGAAATTGAGGGCAGTGGTGACTTTAACTGCAACAGGCAATGCATGGCCACCAGGCCCAGCAGGAGCAGCTCTGCATGAAGGAGCATGCAGATGTGTGGGACCACCTGGTGACTCAATCTGAGCATGTGTAGACACTGCTCCTCAGAGAGGTCCAGGAAGCTCAGCCTCTGCCTGTAGAACCTCTCACGTGGGCAGTGCCTCCTGCGACCTTGGCCCCTCCGTTGGTCCCCTTTTTCCTCTTCTCCAGGTCCTTGTTGCACACCATTGTCTTGTGTGCCTGCAGATCCCAAAACTGCACGATGTGCCTGCCGTGGATGGTGACGTGCCTTCTCCTCAGATGTACTGTAAAATAAATCCACTGTGCCCCAATCCTGATGTTATCAGTTTGAGGGGTCCAAAATGTAGGTAAATATTTCTGAGAACACAAGAATTCTGAACAAAGAAATCTCAGTCTAAACACAATGAACTCCCAGCCAAATGTTTGACTGTGACAACTGATTGCCCTGCTGCAAAAACACATCTTTTATTCAGAAGTGTCAATCACTGGTTTAAAGGTCCAAATGAGGGCCGGCTGCAACTCATCTCCGTTTCCATTGCGTGTTTCAGAGGCCATGGGAGACATGTTCAGGAGAAGTTAAAATGGTTTGTGTAACTCAATACACAAAGTTAATCCCCTTAAGTGGTTTAAAGGCCTAAATTGGCCCTTTAAATATTGGCCCTTTAAATATTGGATATGAAAGTTTTTGTGGATACTTACTCTGACATAAGACTTGTCCGACGCTTAAAGAGAGATATATCTGAGAGGGGTCGTGATATTGTTGGTGTCATCAAACAGTACAACTGGTTTGTCAAATCTGCCTTTGAGCAGTACATGGAGTCGACCATACAGCTGTCAGACATTGTAATTCCTCGAGGTGGAGAAAATTTTGTTGCCCTTGACCTGATTGTCCAGCATGTCCATAGTCAGCTGGAAAAACGTGAAATCACTGTAAGAGCAGCTCTGGCATCTGCCCACCAAGGACAACCACTGCCAGACAAGCTAAGTGTCCTTGAAAGCACCCCACAGGTTAGAGGAATGCACACAATTATCAGAAATAAAGACACGAGCCAAGATGAGTTCATCTTCTACTCAAAGAGATTAAGTGCCGGCGGGACTTCCAGGTGTCAGAAACACACACGCATCCAAACACGTCTGAATCAAACCCAGAAGTTGGCGCGTTGGAGCCGGGATTCGGTCCTGCTCTGAAAACGGAGGATTTATACTTCCCATCTGCCCCCAACCCACCCATTCTTGGGGGGTTAAAATTTACCCCATTAAGTCAGCATGAAGAGAAACATTGGCAATGACAGAAATCAATTCTGGTATAAGAGCTGGGGCAGAAGATATGGAAGTTATTCTGCCTTCAGTGGGTGTGTGGTAGATGTACCCTTTTAATACAATGTTTCTATGTTTTCTTCAATTCCTCTAGTTACATAGGAACATAGGAACAGGAATAGGCCATTCAGCCCCTAGAGGCCGTTCTGCCATTCAATGAGATCATGGGTGATCTGTATCCTAACTCCATTTACCTGCCTTGGCTACATATCCCTTGATACCCTTGGCTAGCAAAAATCTATCAATCTCAGATTTAAAATTATTAATTGAGCTAGCATCTACTGCTTTTTGTGGGAGTTCCACACGTCTACCGTGTTTCCTAACTTCTCTCCTGAATGGCCTGGCTCTGATTTTAAGGTTATGTCCCCTTGTCCTAGACTCCCCCACCAGCGGAAAAATTTTCCCTCTATCTGACCTATCACTTCCTTTCAAAATCCTAAAAACCTCAATCAAATCACCCCTTAACCGTCTATATTCCAGGGAGTACAAGCCTCGTTTATATAATCTGTCCTCATAATTTAACTCTTGGAGCCCTGGTAACATTCTGGTGAATCTGCGCTGCACTCCTTCCAAGGCCAATATATCCTTTGTAAAGTGCGGTGCCCAGAACTGTACATAGTACTCCAGATCTGGTCTAACCAGGACTTTGTATAGCTGTAGCAAAACTTCCTCCCATTTATATTTTAGCCCTCTAGTTATAAAGGCTAACGTTCCATTAGCCTTTTTGATTACTTTTTATGCCTGACTACTACATTTTAGTGATCTGTGTACATGGGCGCCTAAATCTTCTTCTACCTCCACTGTTCCTAGCTTTTCACCATTTAAAAAATACACATATCTGTTCTTTTTTGGTCCAAAATGGATGACCTCATACTTACCTACATTGAAATCCATCTGCCACAGTTTTCTTCACTCACTAACTCCACCAGTTATCAGCCATAAGAAATCTATAAAATTGCTGTTTAAGCTAAAATGCTGCTTATGCAGACTCGGGTTAACAGAACTGTTTCTTCCTCCAGAGGTTACAAGCCAGAAAATAGAAAAGAATATTATTGACCAATAGATTGCTGTCCACTCTATTCCTGTGTAAGAATGGACAGGCACCTGTTACTGCCATCCAACACACTACTCCAGGGAACAGTAGGCGAGGCCCGACTTGCTAAAATGGTTGACCACATATGCACCACTAATCGTACAAAACCTTGGGAAGTCCAGGGGTCAAGTTAAAAGGTATTTGGATAAGAAAGCCCAACCATCTGAGTAAGAGGTGGGAGATGTGGTTATGGTACTTGATTATGGGAAGAAGGATCATTCCCATTCACCCAAGTGGAAAGGACCCTTCTCTATAGTAGACAAAGTGAGCCCCATGGTATATTTGTTACAGTTTACAGGGAAGAATAAACGAAAGCATATACATTATCACCATATTGAGAGAGCACAACCTGATGTACCGACTGATAAGTAACCCAGATACTGTGCTTGATTTATTCTCAGGTCTGACCAGAGCCAACCATCATGCAAATGATCCAGGTTAATTTTCATGTCGGTAGTCTACTTGACCCTTGGCTTGGTCCCTGCCCAGCGGACCCTCGTAACGACGGACTTCGCATACTTCCTCCTCCGGACCGGAGCTATACGGATGGTTGGAATACGTCATCTCCGCTAAAGGTTCGGACAACAACACTGTGACTGTAGCGGAGGCTCTCCACTGATTATAGAATGCAAAATTATTCCTAGTTCCGAATATATGTGGCCATTCTCAACCGCAGGACACAGGGACTGCCATACGATCACTGTTGGCAATGAAAAAAAGATGATGTGCGTCGGATCAAAGATAAAAAAGGAGAATGAGGTTGTTATGCGAGATTATGTTATCCTGCCAAGATGGCAAGTCAAGCAGGTGATCCTCTCAATCTCCTGCCCTGAACACTGGAATGTTAAGGGGGACGACAGGGTCAGCATCTCTGCCTCCTCCTATGGCCTCCCGTATGGTGTCATCCCCAAGCCAAGTGGCCAGGCCCAGTTAGTATGGCAGCTCCATTTTCCCTATGTCCATAAATGATATGAGGGACAATACAGCTGCACCGACACGATTCGTAACCTGAGAGGAACTCTTTAGTGGCACAACTCCAATAGGAATACCATCCTGTTGAAGTGAGGTGCAATGGTGCTGTGTTAATGAGCAGACCAGATAACGGGTTAGTGATTCAGCCCACCCACCAAATTGTACATACAAATGTACATTATGAGATTGTCCCCGTTATTGTTGATTTAAGCAATGTAACGCTTCCACAAGGCTTGTGTGATGTACACAATTCTGAATGGACTTAGGCCATGCTTAAACAGAAATGGGAATGGTTTCACAAGCACACTGTAGGAAAGGAATGGGAGGGAGAACGAGGAGACTATCAGGCAGAGGCGGCCTGCCGATGGAGATCTGCCACCGACTGGTCGGCGGGAGGAGCCGCTACGGGGACAGTCTTTAATTGTCTGAATATAGAGAACCAATATTACAATCAGGGAAAACGAACAAAACAACTGAAGGAGTTGCTGTCTAAGATGAACAAAGGTGCCAGGGGCATGATTGACGAGAGCTTAAAGGATCTTTTATCATTCAAAGAAATTGCCCAGGTTGTCCACACTGCCTGAGACAAAATCAATGAGATCATAAGCAACCAGGCCGTTATTGCCTCCAATGCCTCACGGGCAGTGGTATGTAGCATGTACCTGTCTCACTGGCAGGAGATGATAGAGAAAGGATTAAAGGATCTGGTTACAGGTAAATTGCCTAGCTGGGTGATCAATGAACAACTGATTAAGAGGCTGCCCGGATAGCCCAACCTCTGCCTCGTCAGGTGAATCGCGCAGGTACACGTAGTTGAAGTGCTCTGTGAACAGACCCAGGCCAACAGGCGGGCACTTTGGACTATTAATCAAACTCCTTCGACTCGGCAACCAAATCGGCCAACCACTCTTTACCATCCAGTACGATGGGCAACTTGAGGGCGCCACACTGAAGGAGTATCTTCACCCTCCATCTCATCTGGTTCAAGGAGAGCGATGGGGGCTGTGAATCTTCAGCTATGCGTCCAACGAGGTGACGCCTGGACTTGTGAGACCAACCACACTCAGGATCAGCAGTCTTGTGGCTACACCTTTGCTGATAAGTCACCCGTTTGTGATGTGCAAATCATATCCCATTGGCAGGGGACTAACATCGCCTATCACGGTGACGGGGTATATTGCTACACTACTACCAAACTCAGCTTTCACTATCGGCGCAGGGCGATCAGGCATAATGTCACGAGGCTACAAATTCACGGGAACTTGAAAAGGGAGTCATTGCCCGTTTTGGCCATCCCTTTGCCTTACTATCATTTGGTTCGCAAAGCGCAACTGACAGGAGTGCCACCTCCCAGCGTCATCTAGTTAAGCTTCAGCAGGGCAACGAGGCAGCAGAAAAGGACATTCCAGCTCTTGGGGCCAATCACGGTGGCAGAAACCATTCAATGCTGGAGAAACCCCTATGGCATGCCTGGCATCCTATGTGTTTCTTGTAGTCCCAGCAGTCTGTGTGCTTGCTATGGCTATCACCTGCTGCCAGCAACAATACCTCTTACAAAGGCTCCGGCATAGAACACGGTCAGTATAAGTACAGGTGATTGTAAGCAGTCAGTAGGAGAGGAAGAAGCTACACAGAAGAAGGAAACACCAGAGCAAGTCAAGCATCTCTACTCAGAAGAAAACGGGTAATTTTGTTCTGTTCTTATAACAATGGCTTGGGCATTGTAATTGTTTTAATTTGTGCTTGGTTTGATCACCTCAATAAAGAACTCTTCACCGCCCACAAGGTGTCAGGGTCGGATTTATTGCACCTGGCAACACTGGTGCCCGCTCACCCATCCTGTGATTCATCCTCTCCCTTGCACTCAACATTCGGGGGTTTACAGATAATGAAGATGGTGTGGAAATGAAACCAGATGTACCTGAGTGGAGGCTTAAGAAACATCAGACCCTGGCAATAGAGCACACAAATGGTGATCTCAGGGGTCTTGCCACGAAATGAAGAATACTAGCAGAGAATCAAATTTATATGGAGGTTCTATGCAGCCTCTCCCAAAATGTGCAGCAGATGGTTGTATCTCGGGTGGCATGCAGAACAAGTGTTAGAATAGGGTAGAAAAATATTTGCATGGTCACAAGGTGTGATCATGGTGAAAAAAACAAGTAATATTTTTGTAAATGGTTGTAATAAATCACTACATTCATTGATGTAAGGATTGATTGGTTATCTCACAGGACAACAGGGAACAGATATTGTGCCGATGTTGAGGTTCATAATTATGATGTGATGGCTCACTATGAGGAGTAAGGATGTTATTTAGACTGTAGAGAGTTTGGTGAGATGAAGCTGCTTTTTAATGGGTTAAGACTTCAAAGAATATTGCTGTAGGCATCTGTGAAGATGTCTTGAATGAGTTTGGCTATCAGCTCTATAGCAGCACCAGCCAGCGTACCTGCTTTATGTTCTTCATAGACCTGCTCTTTGACATCAGAAGGATCATTATCAGCTTCTCTGGCATCCTCTAGGACATCTATCATCAGATTTTTTTCTGATAATAAAGTTGTGAAGCACACAACAATGCTACCACAATTCGAGGGATGGACTGACAAAGTATAAAAATATCTTGATAGGTCCCAGCATATCAGGAATTCACATGCAGGAAAGTATGTGTATTTAGGGAATGGAAGTGGTCAATATAAATATGGGGTTTAACATTTGGGGCCCACAAAGCCACATTGGTGCAATCAATAATCCCTACAACCTTGGGGACAGCGACATTCTGAAAAACAATCTCCCAGTCACCTGTCTAAGACCCCTGTCAAAGTGCATAAACTGAGCGGCCCTAGAATAGAAAGCATTAGTGATTTGCTTTATACCAGAATGTGCAGTGAAGTGGTTGACCCGGCAAAAGTCTCTTGTGGCTCCCAGGAAAGAGCCTGTTGCATAAAAGTGTGAAGCCACTTTGTCTGCCACAATTATATCTCCTGTGCTGCGGACCATGGTTGCAGATCTGGTGAGAGCAATGAACAGTGCTTTTCTAAAGCATCATGACTGTAGCACCGTCTCCTAAGACACATCTCATGTACGATTTCTTGGAAAGTGTGCCTGCGTCGATTTGTACCACAGGTTACGGTTCTCTGATACTGCCAGATTAACCTGGCTTCCCTTACAGCCTCCTGCTGCCTTTCCACCAACATATCTATCATGTACAGTGCAATGTTTAATAGGAAACCCCTTTTGCAGCCTTTCGAAAGTTGCTCCCTAATTTCTTTTAACTACAAAGATTTTCATTGGTGTTGGAGAATCTAGGTGAAGCCTCCTTGAGTACAGCAGAGAAAAAAAACTTTTTAAATAGCTCCAGTCAATCCCAAGAAATGTCCAGTAATCTGGAAATGCAATCTCACCGTCAGCAGCTTTGCTTTAAACAAGAACTTCCATCTTGGTGAGAAGTGCAGCTGCATCTATTTATAGTGGTTTACAATGAGACGAACACATAGGAAGATGGAAGTTGTGGATATTAGGAAAGATTACATCATCCCGTTCTAACTCTGTGATTTATATATGACTGCTCACCCTGAAAACTGCCAGAATTTATGACGCCACACTTCTCCGGGAGATCTGGGTCCACCCCAAATTCCTGTCCTGACAAAGGAACAAATCTGAATTATGCCCTCTCTCAATTGAGGAATTTGGTGCTCTGGATCCCTTTGTTAATAGTGTTAGTTTAGTGCCACTCCAGGACCTCAGCATAATCTGGGCTGGGACACTACAGTGTAGAATTAACGAAGGACACATAATCAAGGCCGACACCCTGCAGTGCAGTATTAATGGGGATTTACAGTATCAAAGGTGCAATCTTTTGGATGAGACATTGAACCAGAATCCTGTCTGCCTGTTCAGGTGGATGTGAAAGATCCCATGACACTATTTGAAGAAGAGCAGGGAGTTCTCTTGATAGCCTAGCCAGCATTCCACCTTTAAACAACTCCAACAAAAGCAGATCTTGCTGTGCTTAAATTGGCTGCCAAATTTGCCAAATATTGTTCAAAAACAATTCATCATATGCAAAGCATTTTGGGATGTTCTGGGGGCATGATAAGGTGTTACATAAATGCAAATTATTTTTCCTCATTTTATTTCTATCCTTTCTTGTTTTAGATTCCCTTAATAGATGGAAGTATCTTTCCCTATCTACTTTGTGAAATCCTTTCATTATTTTAAATACCTCAATCAGATCATCCTTTAACCTCCTCATCTTTAGAGAATACATCCCAAGTTTGCTCAATGTCTCATCATAGCTAAGTCCTTTTCATCCTAGGTGTCATCCTAGTGAATCATTGCTGGACTCCCTCAAAGACTAGTATATCCTTCTCAAAATGAGGTCCCAAAACTGATTACACAGTATTCTAAATAAGATCTGACTATTGCTCTGTATAACTGCAGCAATAATTCCTTACTTTCATATTCTACAGCTCCTGTGAATAAACTCAGCATCCCATTAGTCTTTTTAATTGTTTTTTGCAGCTGTGAGACAGTTTTTTATGACTTATGTAGCTGAGCCTCAAAATCCCTCTGTTACCATCCCTTGGGCTTTCCTGGTTAGACTTTATTCCCATCTGCTGTTCTTATGGTCAAAGCGTGCTACTAATCCCTAGGGTTCATGACCCATCACTGCCCACCAGTCCAAGAATATCCCTTTTATCAAGCTTGTCTCTGCTTTCTCCCCATCATCCAATTTCTTATCCATACCATGAGGTTGCTTCCAGTTTCATATGCTGTAATTTTAGAGAGTAATTTCTTATGCAGAACCTTGTTCCTGAAGACCCATGAATGTGACATCCATTGATCCTCCTTCATTTACCACTTCAATGACTCTGTCAAAGACCTCTAGCAGGTTAGATGTAACCAACCTTTCAGAAGCCGTTCTGATTCTTTTTTCAGGTGCTCACATACTCTGTCCCTGGTGATGGATTTTAGCAATGATCTTATTACTAATTCTAAGCACACTAGTCTGTCATTTCCTCCTTTTAAAATAATGTAATGTTTGCTACCTTCCAATCCTCTGGTATTATCCCCAAGTCAATCAATTCTTTAACAGTTATGTTAAAAGGAAATTGCTACCCAGAATAAAAATGTTTGACAAATCTTTTTTTCTCCTATTTGGAAGAGAGAAGACCCTTGGATCATTTTCATCACAATGGTGTCATGGATTCTAACTGATTCCATTATGTATTTCAATATGATTAGATCATCACATAGCCATTTCTAAACATTTTTTGATTTGCTTACAAACTTTTTCATGAAGAATGCATCCCTTTAAAATACATTTGTGGCCTGTTGTCACTGCTGATGTACTTTTTAAATTGGGTTCTGCATCAATAATAAGATAGATTTGAACAGATGGCAAAGGATCATGGTACAAATCCATTTAAAAAGACAGACTAGTAATCACTCATCTGGATCTCTCATTTCTCTCTTTCTCTCCAATTACCTTGTACCCAAATACTGGTATATAAAGGTTCTGGCTCTCTAGTGGGCCCAACATAGTTACAATGACTGTCAAATATTAAAAGGGTGTCTTGGTGTTTATGAGGAGAAGTTCTTGGAAGAACTGGGAACAGCCTATTTTAAAAACTCCATTTTGGAGCCATAAAATTTACCACTATGAAAGTTTGTTTTGCAATAAATGTGAGATCTCTAGCAGCGCAAAGCTTGTTATGCAGTTTTTACTGGTAGTGGTAAGGAGGGTTTGATTAAAAATATCTATCAAACTTTGGTAGATGAATAAAAAGTGAACTGTTCACAAATTGTAGGAGAGAAAAGAACTGGACATTAAGGAATCAGTTGAAAGAGTCTTAAGGAAGAGATGAAAATGAAAATGCCTTGCCATCTCTGAATATATGTTATGTATAAATAAGGGAGACTTCCCCTACCCTCAGATTAAACAGAAGATAATTATGTTGGAAATCCAGCGACTCACTCAAAGGGCAGAAAAAGTTTGTCTTAAAGCATGAATGAGTTGGTTAAGATGCAGACAGGGAGGGAACCATTTGCAATTTGACAGGTGAAGCTGAGTAGTTCACAGCAAGGACATCTATATAGAAGAAAATTAAGATGGCAAGACAATTCTCAAGGTAACGCTGAAAGCAGCTGAAACTATGACAGTACGATGGGACCATAAACTTGATATATCATCTTCAAAACAACATACTGAGGCACATAAGGGAAAAATCACATAAACCAAAAGGTTCAATAGGAAGAGCGTTTGCAAGGTATAAGTTGGACAGGAAACCTAGCAAACATATGTAACAGAAAAATTATGTTTGGTTGGTGAGTCGAATGCCGGTTTAAATGTCAGGTTCAACATAAGAAGTGTGACTTATGTCACTTATACTAATTTATAAAAGAAGATCAGCAGGGGATATTTCCTTTCCCTTCCCATAGTTTAAACAGAAAAAATTGCCTGGGAGCACCAAAGACTCACTTGAAGTCGGAGGTAAAATGCCCAAAGGCAGGAGCCAATTGATCACAGTGCAGACCTGGAAGGTAATCCCTGAGATTAGACAGGTAGCGCTGAGGAGTCCATAGCACACCTGCAGAAATGAGAACCACAGTTCTGTGAAAATCTAATTTGGTACCACTGATGTGTGTTATGGCTGCAATGGTGTCCAGGACATTGGGCTCAATTTTAAAACTGAGCTGGGAAGGGGGCGGGGTGTCAAATTGAGGTCGGGAAACCCATTAGTATGAGTTTCCCAGAAGTCCTTACCATTTTCACGTAAGGACGTCTTTTTTTTTTCAGTTTCCCGTCCAACCGACTAGCCAGATTGACAGGCTGGTCTCAGACAGAATGGGAGATCAACCAGGGAGAGGACATCTTCAGGTAAGTCTACAGGTAAGTCTTTGTTTGCATGAATTGGGCGGGGGGGGGGGGGACACGGGGGCATGGATGGGCATGGGGGCATGGGGCAAGGGTGGGCACAGGGGCATAGGTTGGCACAGGGTCATGAGTCATGGGGGATGTGATCGGGGGTCAGCCACTGGGGAGGTGTCGGGATCGGGGGTCATTGCAGGGGTCCGCGATCGTTGAGGGGGAGGATCGGGGGTCGGGAGTCGGAGGATCGGGGTCGGGGGTTGGGTAGAGGATTGGGGTCGGGAGGAGGATTGAGGTCGGGGGTCCGTGGGAGGATCAGGGTCGGGGGTCGGGGGGAAGGATCAGGGTTGGGGATCGGGGGTCCGCAATCAGGGGGAGGGGTTCTGCGATCGGGGGGGGAAGGGAGGTCGGCGATTGGGGAGGGGGGCCCGCAATCGGGGGTTGGGGGTCCACGATCAATGGTGGGGAGCTGTGCAGGTAAACTTGTTGGGCCTGGAGGAAGCACTTCTGCTCCTTCGGGCCCACAAGCTGTGTCTTTCTAGACACCTACCTGTTGGTCTCGGGCCTTCTCACCTTCTTTCACAAGGCTTGAAACAGAAGGCCTGGGAATCCTGGCCCCCTGGGGTTGAAATTGGGAAGTCCAGAAAAATGGAGGCCTGAAGCCTCCTTGAAAGGTTTTAAGGCCCGACCCGCCTCCTTGGAGCAGGTTGATCGCCCGCCCCACTTCCCACCCTGGTGAAAACCGGAAATGGGTGGGTTGGAAGCGGGTTGGGGGCGGGTCTGATATGGTGGCAATTTTCAATGCCCCCCGCCCCAACTCAGCTGTTTTTCACTTTGAAAATCAAGCCCATTGTGTCCGTTCCTTCTGTTAAATTGGAGCTGGCAAAATTCTAATTCACTGTCATTCACAGTTAATTCTATGACTGTATACGAACATAAGAACATAAGAAATAGGAGCAGGAGTAGGCCAATCGGCCCCTCGAGCCTGCTCCACCATTCAATAAGATCATGGCTGATCTGATCCTAACCTCAAATCTAAATTCATGTCCAATTTCCTGCCCGCTCCCCGTAACCCCTAATTCCCTTTACTTCTAGGAAACTGTCTATTTCTGTTTTAAATTTATTTAATGATGTAGCTTCCACAGCTTCCTGGGGCAGCAAATTCCACAGATCTACTACCCTCTGAGTGAAAAAGTTTCTCCTCATCTCAGTTTTGAAAGAGCAGCCCCTTAGTCTAAGATTATGCCCCCTAGTTCTAGTTTCACCCATCCTTGGGAACATCCTTACCGCATCCACCCGATCAAGCCCCTTCACAATCTTATATGTTTCAATAAGATCGCCAAGTATTGGCAGCTCTAGTTAGGAACATCTCGTACAGAATGACAGATTGGTCTAAGAGACAGGTTTCTGATGCCTACATCTTCTTTAATGAGTTTAATGACTTTTTTGGACTGGTGCATTCTCTTCAGACCGATCCATGGACAGCACATTAACTCAAAGAAACATAGTTGGTAGTGCTGTGGTCCACTACCAAATCCTAAGTCAAACAATATAAAATGTGCGTCATGAGGAAAATTGGGATCAAGGGGCAAGCTGAAAACATGCATGCACATGTCCCAACATAAGGTATATTGTGAACTAATGAAGATTCACAAAAAAATGTGGGTCTATATTTTTCCATTATTGGCAACACACAATGATATAAGTGTAATTATCTTGCTGGTGTGCACCAGGTATAAAGAAAATTGTCAAGTCTTCATAAGCAGAACCAGTTTTTTTTGAAGTCACCAAAGTTGACACATTCCTAGAAATCTTTCTGGAGGCTTCTAGTATAAAAAAGAAATCACACCTTTTGATATATACAAAGTTTCTTATGAGTTTCACACTTTAAAGATAAAATAGAGGCAATACTGGACTAGAAAGATCTGTAATAGTAGGTAGAAGTAGTGAGGAAGTTTCAAACTCCTGTGAGTCTGCCTAGGCAATGTGAAAATAAAGTAGAATCCAAAGGCAGGAAAACTGAGTGACCCAGTGCAGTGAGCACCAATGGCACACCTACAAAAGGACACCAGACAATATGGTGTTAACAGTGACACATTCTGCCATGTACTGATATTGCTGTCAATATTGCTGATTTAGGTCTGTGACGTTTATTTTGGATGAAGATGTTTCCCTTGATCTTAGAATCAAGCAACACCGAGGCAGCTACTTCTCTCGCATATTGTCAGATTTCAGCTAGACAAATGAGGGTACTCAAAAATGCTTTATTGGACACCATTATGGTGTCGCCTGGCTTTTTCACGACAGTTACAATTAGACTCAATGCTGAAGAGTCTATCTGGAAATAAATAGTTATAACAGCATACAGTCTTTCTATTCTTCTTAGATCTATGATATTTACATTTTTTTCCCAACTGTTAAAAACTTAAGAAGCAGAATTATTCTGCACTGGAGCTGCAGTTACATAGAGTTACACATTTGGCCCAACTGGCTTATGCTGATGTTTATGCTCTACACAAGCGTCCTCCCACCATAATTCATCTAACCCTATCAGCATAACCTTCTGTTCCTTTTTCCCTCTTGGACCTATCTAGCTTCCCCTTAAATGCATCTAGGTTATTGGCCTCAACCCCTCCATGTGGTAGCAAGTTCTACATTCTCTGGGTAAAGATGTGTCTCCTGAATTCCTTATTGGATTTATTAGTGACTATCTTTATTATTATATTAAACACAGTAAGCACACATATATTCAAAATAAATTTTACTTCACACTGGCAATTTACCAGATTCAGTCCAATCAAAATTTAAATGTGCGACTCCATGTTTTTTTTAATTTTGAAAGCTTGGAATATTGATAATCACCCCACAGAGCCTTAACTCTCTCAAATTGTTTTAATACTCTTGAGTGTCATGATAATTTTGAATGTTAATAGCCAATTGGATACATCAGCAGACATAATTGCAGCAATTAAATAAATCGTTTTGAGTTACTTTAATTTCTGCAGCCTCCTTCATTCTTTCATTGGTTTCTACTATGGTAGAGCGATAAAGCATTATGTTGTAGTAATGATCTTTTAATAGATCAACTTCTCCTCAGACAGCCGGGTGTGATATTTCCCAAAGGACCCAATTTGTTGCAGTACTTACTTCCTTCAGGATAGAAGTCCATGTAGCATAAAGAGGTTCTGCATGCAGAGGGCAGTAATGTGTGCCAGATTAAGATATGCTTTGCCTTTATTGTTATATTCATTTGGATTTATTTCAAAAAATAATGTTATGGCACAAGACCTGCAGCAAATCTGTTGTAGTGTCCAATGATAGTTGAACAAGTTGTCAAACTGCACCATTATACAGTGAAATCTGTAAATTAGGGACACCTAAGGGATTTGCATCAGATGACCTTTATTTGTAGGTGTCTCTATTTTCAAAATGGTCATTGTATGTACTGTATGTACAGTAAGCACAATAGTTTTAGCCAGGTTGTATGAAGATATTCATCAGTTGCCCAGATAAGCTTGTTCATATGGTACTTAGCTGATTGATAAATTTTACCCGGTAAACACAGTACAGTACCAATAAATCCATGTAAACAAATCTTTTATTAAATGGTATTTTTATTTTCATATAAATAAAACGCACGCTGTACATTCATTATTCAACAGTCACTGAATGAGATAGTCAGTAATTGATGCCTGAACAGCATGGGCTTTTGACTCCACGTAGCGGCCAGTTGCATCAGATTCAGCCGCATTAATGTGGTTAAACAATGAGTTGTAGCCCTAGTGGGAGGCAAATAACTGAATTTTGGATAGCATTGAAAATACTTCTTGGAATGTGGGAATTTCCTCAGATGTGGGGTCGGGTGCTTGCTTCTCTTCTGGGTCATCACTGACGTCTTCATCACAGGCTGTGGCACTTGGGCGAGCATAGGAGTCGATTAAATCTTGCTCCCAGTACTCGGTCAGGGATTCCTCAATAGGAACTTCATTGTCAAAGGAGACAAACTCCTCTGCTGCCATAGTGGTGGGCAGGGCAAGGGAGGACAGCAGGGGAGCGAGGTCGTTGGTGGCAGGTGGCTCTCCAATTTCTTCTACACTGACGGTGAAGCTGCAGTTGGTGAAGCAATTGGTGACAGTGGGTGGCATGACTTGCTGCGCTGCAGAGGCAATCCAACGGCAGGCATCGAGCACGCTGACTTGGCGAGTGAAATCACTGGCAGGCGATGAGAATTGCGAGGTGGATGCAGACTGTGAATCGATCTTGGTGATGACAGAGTTCAGCAGACGCTTGCGGTAGTGGGTTTTGATGGTCTTGGTTATGCCTTGGTTGAGGAATTGAAGAATGTAGGTGGTGTTGGGTGGGAAGAACCCTAGCTTGATGTTGGAAAGACGGTGAATAGCAGGGTGAGAGGGGGCATTGTCCATAAACAGAATAGCCTTGCGTTTTTGGCAGCCCATTTGACTGTTGAAGTCCTTAACCCAGGAAGTGAAGATCACACTGGTCATCCAGGCCTTCTTGTTGTGCTCCCAGATGACAGGAAGGGTGGATAAGTACAGGTTATGAAATCATCTGGGCTTAGCAGCACGGCCGATGACCAGAGGCTTGGTGAACTCCCCCACAACATTGCAGCAGAGGGCAGCTGTGTTACAGTCCTTGGAATTTTTGCCTCCTTTACACTGCTCACCAGAGATGGTGAGGGACTTGTCAGGCAAGGCCCGGAAAAACATGCCGCTCTCGTCCATATTAAAGTTGTCCTTTGGTTCATATGAGTTAACCAGGGATGCAAAACGCTGCTTCCAGTCACTGACAACATTGGGGTCGACGCTGGCACTCTCGCCTGAGATGACTTGGAATGAGATGGAGTGACGGTTGCGGAATGACTCCAGCCACCAATTGGAGGCCTTGAACATGGTTATAACTAGGGACTGGGTGTGCTGGAGGCCTTCTTGTTGAAGGAGTGTTGCAGAGATGGGGATGGATTGTGACCGAGCACACTGGAAAGCTCCCACACCATGGTATTCACTGTGGACAGGTCAGATCTGTAGCAGGGATGTTTTCTGGCAGCAAAGCAGTGGGATTTATATGCATCAAGAAGCTCATGTTTACGCTTCAAGATTCTGGAAACTTGCGTTTTACCACATGAGAAGGCCTTTACCAACTGATGAACGCTTTGGCTGCCACACTCGTGCTGATTAATGAGCTTGATTTTTTGATCCAGTGACAACTCATTACGCTTGTGCTTAGCCGCCATTTTCTCAAATCTTTCCTGGTAAAAATTTACCAAGCTTGAAGAACCAGCTGAGATTATAATCAGCACTTAATCAGCAGTGGCTGATTAGTAATTAGATTGAGTGGTATTGTGAGAGTGCATACTAAAGTTCTTGTTCATCTGAATATTTCTTTGGCTGTGCTAGTAATACAACGCTGTTTCTAGGTACTTATTTTTGTAAAGTAGCAATGTGAGTGGACAGTAGTGGTGAGAACACATTTCCTGTTCAGTTTTAAAGCTCCAAAATTCAGAAAACAGAAAGCAGATTTTGAAGATCCAATCTTAACATCCAGGAGGCGATTTTTAACTTATGGCCGCGCGTTTTGTACTGGAAAAATGGTCTCTGAATTATGGGGTGGCGATTCTGCTCACCCGATGTCCATCAGAAGTGCACTGGCGTCATTTTGACTGGGGTGCATTTTAACCGTCCATGGTGCACGCATAATACATACATGAAATCGAAGGTCCTGCGCCAATTTCAGCACCCCTTCGCCATATTCAACTTCCTCAGCACTAGATTCGCCCATTCTAAAACCTGCCGAAAAGTCCTGGGAGGGAACAATCAGGAGGGATGCTGTATCAGCATTATTAAAAGGAATACTTAGCTGGAGTTAGGTAAGTACCAGATTTGTCGATGTTAACTGCTTTTGTGCCTATTTATGGCTGTGTTGGCTGCTGCAGCTGACGGCAGCGTTTGTGGCAAGTTTGGCAAGTTACATTTTGGAGCTGGGAGAGAACCTCTGCCCAGAAGCTCCTGCACAAATTTGCACTGACAACATGAATGTGCTTTTTCAGTCTGCTATTGTGGCTGGAAGATAAGAGGAGGAAAAGCAGCAAGCAGGAGTGGAGATACCTACAATTGCAGGGAGAAATGGGTATGGTAGCATAGTGGTTATATTACTGGACTAGTAATCCAGAAGCTTGGACTAATAATCCTGAGCCATGCATTCAAATCCTGCCATAGTAGCTGGGGAATTTAATTTCAATTAATTAAATAAAATCTGGAATAAAAAGCTAGTATCAGTAATGGTGACCATGAAACCACCGGATTGACATAAAAACCCATCTGGTTCACTAATGCCCTTTAGGGAAGGAAACCTGCCATCCTTATTCGATCTGGCCTATATGTGACTCTATACCCACAGCAATGTGGTTGATTCTTAACTGCCCTCTGAAATGGCCTAGCAAGCCACTCAGTTGTATAATTCCGCTACAAGAAGTCAGAATAAGAATAAGACCGGACAGACCACCTGGCATCGGACCACGAGGCACCGGACAAGGCAAAGGCAAACCTAGCCCAGTCGACCCTACAAAGTCCTCCTCATTAACATCTGGAGACTTGTGCCAAAATTGGGAGAGCTGTCCCACAGACTAGTCAAGCAACAGCCTGACATAGCCATGCTCACAGAATCATACCTTTCAGTCAATGTCCCAGACTCCTCCATCACCATCCCTGGGTATGTCCGGAGCCATCAGAGGTGACAACACAGCGGTAAACAGTCAGGAGGGAGTGGCCCTGTGAGTCCTCAACATTGACTCTGCACGTTATGAAATCTCATGGGCAAGGAAACCTCCTGCTGATTACCACTTACCACTCTCCTTCAGCTGATGAATCAGTACTCCTCCATGTTGAGCACCACTTGGAGGAAGCGCTGAGGGTAGCAAGGGCACAGAATGTACTCTGGGTGGGGGAGTTCAATGTCCATCACCAAGAGTGGCTCGATAGCACAACAACTGGCCGAGTCCTGAAGGACATTGTTGCCATATTAGGCCTGCGGCAGGTGGTGAGAGAACCAACACAAGGGAAAAATCTACTTGACCTCATCCTCACCAATCTACCTGTCGCAGATGCATCAGTCCATGACAATATTGGTAGGAGTGACCATGGCACAGTCCTCGTGGTGACGAAGTCCCATCTTCGCACTGGGGACACCATCCATCGTGTTGTGTTTCTCTACCACCGTGCTAAATGGAATAGACTCAAAACAGAGCTAGCAGCTCAAAACTGGGCATCCATGAGACACTGTGGGCCATCAGCAGCAGAATTGTATTCCACCACAATTTGTAACCTTATGGCCCAGCACATCCCCTCACTCTACCATAACCAACAAGCCAGGGAATCAACCCTGGTTCAATAAGGAGTGTAGAAGAGCATGCCAGGACCAGCATCAGGCCTACCTAAAAATGAGGTGCTAACCTGGCGAATCTACAACACAGGACTACATGCATGCTAACCAATGGAAGCAGCATGCTATAGACAGAGCTAAGCGATCTCACATCCAATGGATCAGATCAAAGCTCTGCAGTCCTGCAACATCCACTTGTGACTGGTGGTGGGCAATTAAAAAATGAACGGGAGGAGAAGCCTCCATGAACATCCCCATCCTCAATGATGGCAGAGTCCAGCACGTGATTGCAAAAGACAAAGTTGAAGAATTTGCAACTGTATTCAGCCAGAAGTGCCGAGTGGATGATCCAACTCGGCTTCCTCCCAATATCCCCACCATCACAGAAGCCAGTCTTCAGCCAATTCGATTCACTCCACATGGTATCAGGAAACAGCTGAGTGCACTGGATACAGCAAAGGCTATGGGCACCGACAACATCTCGGCTGTAGTGCTTCAGAACTAGCCTCTAACCAAGTTGTTCCAGTACAGCTACAACACTGGCATTTACCCAACAAAGTGGAAAATTGCCCAGGTATGTTCTGTCCACAAAAAAGCAGGACAAATCCAATCCAGCCAATTACTAGCCCCATCAGTCTACTCTCAATCATCAGCAAAATGATGGAAGGTGTCGTCGACAGTGCTATCAAGCGGCACTTACTCACCAATAACCTGCTCACCGATGCTCAGTTTGGGTTCTGCCAGGACCACTCAGCTCCAGACCTCATTATAGCCTTGGTCCAAACATGGACAAAAGTGCTGAATTCCAGAGGTGTGGTGAGAGTGACTGCCCTTGACATCAAGGCAGCATTTGACCGAGTTTGGAAACAAGGAGCCCTATTAAAATTGAAGTCGTTGGGAATCAGGAGGAAAACTCTCCAGTGGCTGGAGTCATACTTAGCACAAAAGAAGATGGTATTGGTTGTTGGAAGCCAACCACCTCAGCCCCACGACATCGCTGCAGGAGTTCATCAGGGCATTGTCCTAGGCCCAGCCATCTTCAGCTGTTTCATCAATGACCTTCCCTCCATCGTAAGGTCAGAAGTGGGGATGTTCGCTGATGATTGCACAGTGTTCAGTTCCATTCGCAACCCCTCAGATAATGAAGCAGTCCGTGCCTGCATGCAGCAAGACCTGGACAACATCCAGGCTTGAGCTGATAAGTGGCAAATAACATTTGTGGCAGACAAGTGCCAGGCAATGACCATCTCCAACAAGAGAGAGTCTAACCACCTCCACTTGACTTTAAACGGCATTACCATTGCTGAATCCCCCACCATCAACATCCTGGGGGTCACCATCGACCAGAAGCTAAGCTGGACCAGCCACATGAATACTGTGGCTACAAGAGCAGGTCAGAGGCTGGATATTCTGCAGCGAGTGACTCACCTCCTGACTCCTCAAAGCCTTTCTACCATCCACAGGGCACAAGTCAGAAGTGCGATGGAATACTCTCCACTTGCCTGGATGAGTGCAGCTCCAACAACACTCAAGAAGCTCGACAGCATCCAGTACAAAGCAACCCATTTGATTGGCACTCCTTCCACCATCTTAAACATTCACTCCCTCCACCTCCGGCGCACCGTGGCTGCAGTGTGTACTATCTACAAGATGCACTGCAGTAACTTGTCAAGGCTTCTTCAACAGCTCCTCCCAAACCCACAACCTCTACCACCTAGAAGGACAAGGGCAGCAGCTCATGGGAACAACACCACCTGCACATTCTCCTCCAAATCACACACCATCCTGACTTAGAAATATCTCTCCATTCCATCATCATCGCTGGGTCAAAATCCTAGAACTCCCTACCTACCAGCACTGTGGGAGAACCTTCACCACACGGACTGCAGCGATTCAAGAAGGCGGCTCACCACCACCTTCTCAAGGGCAATTAGGGATGGGCAATAAATGCTGACCTTGCCAGTGATGCCCACATCCCATGAATGAATTAAAAAAAAGAAAATGTGTAGGAGGGAGGGCACAAGAAGCCTTACCCTATATAAGTTTACAAGAGAAGAAATTTGTACTTCCAGTTAAGTGAGGAGCAGTGTATCTGGCAGCTGCACTTTACCAGGCAGGTTATTACAGAGCTATGTCACCAGATGCAAAAGCAACTGGAGCCCAACACCAGTTTACACACTTCATTGCCTGTGGCTCTGAAGGTGACCGTGGCCCTGAATTTCTATGACTCAGGGTCATTCCAGGCTGCAGCAGGTAAAATAAGCAACATTAGTGAATTTGTAGGTAGTAGGCTTCTGTCTGCCATGCCCTGCTACTCATCGTCAGGTTGGCTGCTATCCTGTATATCCTGGACTTCAGAAAAACTAAAAGATACAAAACAGTATAGGGACACGTATAAAACACATGCAGAAAAGACAGGATATCAAGGGAAAGAGAGACTTATAGAAAGAGTCATACAGAAAAAGTTGAAGACAAACAGAAAGACAGTGAGTGAGATGGAAAGAGATAAAGAATAGGAGAAGGGAAGAGAGATTTGATGCTTTTTTTCATGTACGATGTCCAGGAGATTAACTGGTTCAATTTCAAAACTAGTTCATTTAACATTGAATCTTCAATTTGTGAGGAAGATCATGTTTTCCAAGTTTAAAGAAGTTATGGCCTAGAAATCTGGAGTTTAAAGAAGTTATGGCCTAGAGATCACGACCAGAATCGGGCGTGCAAGGGGCGAGGCGCGATTGCACATGCCAGTTAAAGTGCATGCAGTAGCATGCAAAATTCACTACTCACACTGCACATTGCCTGCATGCCTATCATGGGGCTGGATATTGGGCATCTATGATGCTACTTAAAGGCCAGTGGCACCTCTTAATGGGGTGGTACATTCTGGCTGCACAAAACAAGGAAGAAGTTGGTGAACAAATGGCTGAAGGGGGAAGCGAGTGGGCACCAAGGTTCACAGATGGTGCACTGGAGGCCTTGGTGCAGGCAGTGGAGAGCAAGAGGAGCATTCTCCTCCCCCCATCCTCTTTGCCAGCACAACTTCCTTTCGTAATATGGTGAGCGCTGCATTTCCAGCCAAAAATGTGCGCACACTTCCTTCCCGTCATATTGGGGGCTTAGTAGACTTGTTGGCACCCAACTTTATATTCTCTGCTTCTACTTAACTAAAGCAACTTAACATTTCTTACACTTTCTAACATAACACTCTTAAATACTCTGTTAACTTTCAAAGATCTTTGTTTGAATTATGAGGATTCTCTTCTGAAACCTTCTTTGAAAACCTTTCAAAAACCTTTTGATTTATGCGAATGATGTCTGAATTTAAATACATTAAGCTGATATTGAACATGACATCAGGCAATGTGGCCAATCAAAGTGATTTGTTTGGATCACTTTCAAAGGTGTCATTTAACCAAATAGAGATGTCTTGGACGTCATAGAGCAGATTATCCTGTTCACTGTACCTGGGGCATCAGTGTTCTCCAAGTGCAGTGAAGAGGAAAAAGGGACTGTTACATTAGGTCTTTGCAACCCCTGCACCACCCTGGAATTTCCTGCACCTATAGCAGCATTCCTGTTGTAGTGAAGCAGGAAAGGCCATTCCCAGCCTCCTGCCTCATTGTAAAGTAGGGGTGCCTTAAAACACCTGGTGCAAGGGCCTGCTCCGGGGCCTAAGGGCCAGAGAGTCTGCGGAGATCATGGTGGCAGGTTAAAGACTTCTCAGGCAAGTTGGCTAACTTCTGAACCCGCCCCAAACAATTTAAAGAAGTCAGGGCCTTCTGGCCATTGTGCTCCCGTAGCCAGAAGTGCAGCTGTAGGTATGAGAGGCCTACGGCTATGCTCCCACTTCTTTCCCATTGTTCAGTTGCAATCCCAGTAAATGGCCAATTTTGGAACAGCATGGGATCATTGGTCATTTCAGGTGCCCATAGAGGAAAATCAGCCCCTATAATTGCTAGATTTTAAATAATTTCACTGAAATCTCATTTTCATTCATTTTTTTCTCCCAATATGTTAATCATCAGCTAGAAAGTCTTGGCACTAAGCTTTTTTTTTAAGACAATAATGTCATTCAAATAAACTGACAAATTTATTTCTGTAAATCACTTTAAAAGTATAAATCAACCACATAGCTTAGAAGTAAATTGTCAAGTTTAACTTATCTATCTTTCAGTAAGTTAGCATGCTGTACTGGAAGTACACAATGCCATCAGCCGTAAGACTCTGGCGTCTTATTTCTATCCATGATGCAAGGTTGCACAACCCAAAGGAGTTTTATTTGAAAAATTAAATTGGGGTCCTATGCCCTAATGTAATTTTCAGGTACCAATTTGCAGAGCGTGCACCTGCCTCTCTGTGTAGAGTACTGTTATTTGGACAGAACTCTGAAATTACATAAATTCAAGTTTATGGTTGGACTTAAGACAGCTTTCCTACTGGGGAGGACCCATTGGCCCAGAATTTGCTGTAACCGGCCAAAGAACGGCACCCGCCATTAGTTAGTCTTGCTCATGCCCATTTAATTTCCATGAGATTTTGCACTGCAAGTTGCTGTGAGTGGGAAATGGAAACAATGTGGCACCCTCTACAGGGCATCTGGGATCTGTGCGAACAGGGCAAGCAACTGTGTGTCTCCTTAACCAAGCAGATTGAAAGATTGTTTAATAAACAGCACAGAGTCTGAACAAGAAAGTTAAGTTAGAATAGTGAATTCAATGTCAAATCGGGTACAGAAAGAGAAATAAAGAGAGGGAAAGAAAGATTGGATTAAGAGAGAGCGAGAAAAGAAACAGAAAGATAAAGTAAAAAAAAATGTTAATTTTAAATTTTTTTAAAATCTCCAACAACAATTGAAACCTGAAGGAATGAGACTCCACACTTATAATAGTTCATTTTCAGTGCCAGAGAAATTGTTTGGCAGTAATTAACACTAATCATGCCATTAAAAAGGTACTTAGATTGAAATGGACAAGCCCTATCTTTCTGCAGCAAGTTTAGTTCATATCTACCATGCAAGTACAGGAACTTCATGCCATTCAATGCATTTGAATGTTTTCCCTTCTTATCGACAGTCACAGAAATATTTTATGGTGATTGTTTTCTACAATCCACAGAGACAGAAAAAATCTCTTGAAAAATATTTTACTTCAGTACATTTTTACTTCAGTAGAAGTAAAATCAATGCATTACAAAATGAACATTTTAAAAAGTTTGTTTAACTGAAAACTAGGAAAAGGATCCATATCTTGGAAGTAACATGTTTTGAAATATCTTTTGGACCGTGTACAATATCCTCAAAGATGTAATAGAAAAACATCGAGAAACTGAAAATCTAATAAAGAATAGTCAGCACGGATTTCAAAAGGGAAGGTCATGCTTGACTAAACTCATTGAATTCTTTGAAGTAGTAACAGAAAGGGTAGACAAGGGCAATGCAGTAGCTGTAATATATTTGGATTTTCAAAAGTCCTTCGATAAGGTACCGCATAGTAGACTCATGACTAAGGTCAGAGCATGTGGAGTCATGGGACAAGTAGCAGAATGGATAGCAAGCTGGCTACAAAACAGAAAACAGAGAGTAGAGGTTAAAGGTAGTTACTCAGACTGGCAAAAGGTGGGAAGTGGTGTTCCACAAGGAGTGGCACTATTGTTCACCATTTACCTAAATGATTTGGACTCGGGAATCGGAAGTACATTTTCAAAATTTGCGGACGGCACCAAATTGGGAGGTATAGTTAATACTGAGGAGGACTGTGACAAAATATAGGAAGACATTAATAAACTTGCAGAATGGGTGTGTAATTGGCAAATGAATTTCAATATAGGTAAGTGTGAGGTGGTGCACTTTGATAGGAAGAATATGGAGGCCACATACAACTTGGAAAATAAGAGTCTACATGGGATAGAGGAGTAGAGGGATCTAGGGGTAAAGATACATAAATCTCTAAAAGTAGCGACGTAGGTTAATAAGGCCATAAAAAAAGTGAACAAAGCAGTGGGGTTCATTTCCAGAGGGGTAGAATTGAAAAGCAGGGAAGTTATGTTAAACTTGTATAGAACCTTGGTTAAACCACACGTGCTCCCTCATATTTGAATTTATTTGAAAAAGCTGCATTAATTTCCACAGATTCCTGGCCACATTGTTAGAAGAAGCGGTATTACATAGAATTACATAGAACTTACATCACAGAAACAGGCCATTCGGCCCAACAGGTCTATGCCAGTGTTTATGCTGCACATGAGCCTCCTCCCACCCTACTTCATCTAACCCCATCAGCATATCCTTCTATTCCTTTCTCCTAGAAATGTAATTACAAGCATAATGATGAATGAAATCACTTCTCAAGGGGAGAACAGATCTCTGCTGTAAGGAGGAGAGAAACTGACAATATCTATTTTTTCTCTAATATAATTCTAATTAGATGGAGATAAAGGATTATTGAGACACAGCAAAGTACTGCATTAAACTTGTCAATAGTTTAAAACTTTATGTACAATATTGAACCATACTTGGAATTGTATTGAGTATTGAATGAAGAAAATGATTGCTACAATCCATTTTATTTAATGATCTTATTAGTATGATTCAATAAGTGGAAGGATAACAGTAATTGAAAAATATTTCTGTTCCTTTGAGAAAGTTAAATATTAACTAATGAGTACATTACAGTCAATGTTGAAAGCTTATTGTATTATCAGTCATAAAATAATGATTTATGTTATGTCCAATATTGACATTTTCCAAACCAGTAATGAAATATGTTTCTGTTAACATATTTAGGGGGTGATTTTCAATTTATGGTTGCCTGTTTTGAGCTGAAAAACTGGGCACAAGGCCTTTGAATTTTGGGTAGGGATTTTGCTTGCCCAGTGTCCACCTGAAGTGCGCCTGACATCATTTTGAGTTGGATGCAGTTTACTCATGTTGGGCTCCCGTCCTGAACCAGCGGATGTCTAATATATATATGTAAGTGAGGGTCTCTTGCCTGTTTCAGCATCCTATCACCATTTTCAACTTCCTCAGCACTGGATTCGCCTATTCTAAAACCTGCCCGCAAATCCTGGGCAGGGACAGTCAGAGGAGGTGCTGTACCAGCGTTATTTAAAGGGATCCTTAGCTGCAGTTAGGTAAGTACCTGATTCATCGTTTTAAACTGTGGTCTCCTGTGCCTATTTCTGGCCGTGTTGGCTACTGCAGCATTTGAGACAAGTTATTTTCTGGGAGAGAATTTCTGCCCAGGGGCTTCTGCACAAACTTCGTCTGGCAAGACGGATGTGCTGTTCAGCCTGCTATTGTGGCTGGAAGACCGGGAGGAGGAAGAGCAGCAAGGAAGAGTGGAGATAACGGCAGCTACAGGGAGAAGAGGGTGAAGGAGGGGAGGTTACATATGGCCTTACCCCACATGAGTTTACAGGACAAGAATGTCGGGGAGCAGTGTGTCTGCCAGCTCTGCTTCACCAGGGAGGAGGTTATCGAACTCAGGTTATGTCACCAACTACAGCCCAGCACCAGGTCACAGACCTCATTGCCTGTAGCTCTGAAGATTACTGTGGCCATGAATTTCTACCTCAGGGTCATTCCAGGCTGCAGCAGGTGACATAAGCAACATTAGTCAATTTGCGGTGCATACCTGCATCATGCAAGTTACTGATGCAGTCTTTGTCATAGCAAATGAGTTCATATCCTCCCCTGCGGAGGTAGAAAACAGGAAGACAGGGCACTGAGCTTCACCAGAATTGTAGGGTTATCTCAGGTACAGGGCGTAGTTGACTGTACCCACATTGCCTTGCATGCCACATAACATGACCCCGGAGTATACATGAACTGGAAGGGCTTCAACTTGCTGAACAAGCAAATGGTGTGCGATGACAGACAGCGCATCATACAGACCTGTGCCTGGTTTCCAGGCAGTTGTCATGATGCCTTTATCCTGCACCAGTCTGCAATCCCACCTCTCTTTTACCCAAATCATTGGGTGACAGGTGGGCTGCTTGTACACAAGGGATATCCGTTGAACACGTCAGGAATCTGTGCACTGATGTAGAGGAGTGATACTACTGTCAAGCATACAAAAAGGAATTGGAATTGACTTTAATCAAGTAAATTAACAGCCATTAGGATTTTAGCTATTAAAGTTGATGTATTAAACTTTAAATATGATTTTCAAGAATCAATTACATAAAATGGAAACCACATTCATTTTTTGTTTTTATTAGATTTGGGCTAGCCAATTTTTCTTAGCCAATACAATTTATTGTAGGGACTCTATTCCTACACTTACCACAGAAAACTTAGAGAACAAAAGATTGGGGTACTTACTGTACAAAGTAATACTCCATCACCTTAAACAACATGATTTTTCCCTCAGAAAGATGCCATTTCAGATTTCCATTCCCATCCTGTGCTGCTTTGGTAACATAATTTATGGGGTGATCAACCTACATTTTAATGGGATTATGCTTTGGGCATCCTGAAGGCTGATCCAGAGGTAACCAACCTTATGAAAACCAATACAAGTTACACACCTAGCGATGTCTTGCAGGTAGAGGTTTTTCAAGAATGTTGCACCTTTTTGTGCCTAGATTGCCTCCAGGTTGGTCAAAAGTGTAAGCTGAAATCACTGCAAACCATCCATTTCAGCAGATTGCTATAGTTGCTATAGATTTGAAATTACACTTGCTGATTAGTTGAGCCAAGATGTTTTTCTTTGTTTGCCCAGACCTCATCCATCAGGAGCTTCTTTGTGAAAATGAGGTTTCCTCCCTCTGGAACTCCTGCCTGATTCTACTATTTTATATCTGCTTTGTATTCTACTGATCTTAGTCTTAATGTTGCCTCTTTATGGAATTCCATGACTAAATTAAATTCTATACTTCTGCTTGTCATTTGTGCCTCATTTAAATTTTGCACGTGACTAGAGAATCCAAAAAATGCCACGGCTCTAAGTGTGCTATTGAGGAGAAAAGAATGCTAAGAATTCATCATGTTTGCACCAATGTAATTAAAAAGAATAGAGCTTAGCCTCTAAGCTGAAAAGTATTTAAATCAATGTTAATTTGTAACGAAGATATAGTGAATGGTAGTGGCACTGGGGATTCGAAAAGTGGTGGTATTTAAATTATGGCTGGATATCAGCAGTATGGAAAGCCTGTCTCACCATGGTCACCATCCCTCCTGGTGTACATGAGGACATCAAATCATTACATTTGTTTTGTTAAATTAATAAAAATCTGCAAATTTTTACAGGGGCTACAGTTAGTTATGGTATATTGTGCCAATAATATTACCTCAATATGAAACCCGCTCAAGGCTGCAAATAAGATGGCATCTCTAATATTGCTTTTGGTCTTCTGTTTGTGTATGTGTTTTTTAATCATAAGTTTAGGATGCAAATCTGCATTCAACAGCATTAATTTCCTGAAGTATAGCCTTTAGTTATTTTAAACTCCTTTATTGTAAATTGGATAGAAATTGCTACATTCCAGCTACCTGTTAGTGATGCATTTTGAATCTGCTTCCAATTCTAATTTCCTGACTACCCACTAAAATGATTTTCAGTCATCTGTGGAGTGATTTACATTCACTTCATTTGAAATTGATCATATATCTCGTTGTGAGTACCTTTAAGAAAGGATTAAAGACAAATGACTAGGAAAGCTTACAAATTTACTGTAGAATGCAAAAATGAAAATAGCAATTTGTAGAAGCATTTAAATCATAATTTTATAGGGGGTGGTGGTGGGTGTCAGCTTCATCTCTGACTTCTGAGCGGTTCGAATCGCTCCCACTCCCTGGGTTCTGGACCTTGGACTTATTTGGGGGTTGTGACAAAGTGCAGCAGACAACTGGTTTTGGTGCAAGAAACTTTGACCTTTATTCAAGAGAGAAAATACAACACAACAATCTTAACACTCTAATAAAATGGGGAACACTTTGGTACACACGAGGGAAATTACAGTAGAAAGATACCTCACCCCTCCCAATCCCACTGTACTAGCTAAGTTGGACTCTAAAGGGCCAGAGATAATGCTCACCAAACGAATCCTTGACAGTAATTCACCCAGAGGTAAGTCAGAAATAGATTGTAGAGTGGAAACTTTGCGGATCTTTGGTTTTCTCCCGAGTTGGTTTTCTTTGGTCGCAGTGGCCCAATATTACCCGGTTGGTTTGTGGTAATATTCGGTTGGTTGTTTCGTAAGGCCCTTGTTGCCGTGAGGTGTCTGATGGTCACTGGGGCTGTTGCTCTGGTTTCTTCTTGTGTGTCGGCCTGCTTCTAGAGCTGCTGACCTTCCCTGTCGAACTGCTTTCCTGTTGCCCCTCGCCTTGTTGAACTGTTGTCTCCCGAGCTGTTGAACAATCCTTTGCCCTTGCAGGTCTGGCTGACCGGTTCTCCCACATAGGGTTCGCTGGCCTCGCCGGAAGCCGGTCTCCTTCCAGAGACAGGCAGAACAAGACAAGCAGTACACAAGCGCCAGCAAGAACCAGAGAGAGAGAGCAAGAGAGGTTTCGAGTTTCCACTTCTATATCCCTCTCTTACAATGGTCTTCGTCACTTTAAAAAAAACATTTCATGTCTGTTTAAACAGTTCTTACAAAGTCCTTCAGAATCTTTGATGGCTTTTTGATGGTCCCTCATCATGTTGCAATTGCTTCTCCCGATGGGTCATTGTTAATTCCGATTTTTAGAGCTTGTCACACAAGGCTTCCTTTTGTATCCAATGTCCTAGGTGTTGATCGGTTTTGCTTTAAAACGAAGACATGGCCCCACCATGTCTGGAGCAGTTGCCTCTTTCAATAGCAGTGAGTGTTTGACCACCTGCTGTAGGTTTTGCATTAAAACAGAGACATGTCTGAAGCAGTAATTCTCCCACATTCCACTGTGTGTGTTGTTGAATTCGTCTGGTGACCTCTCACCTATCCTTCCATCTTAGGATTTCAGTCAATGGCCAAAGTTTTCCATACTCAGGGAAAAGGTCAATTTCTTTAGGGTTTTTCTCCGAGTTTTTCAAGTTCTTCTTGAGCCTCATCTCTCAATTAACTAATCATGCAACCTAATTTAAAACTACACTGAAAATTTCATCATCTATGATGCAAAATTTAGTGTAAAATACACAGGTACAAAATATATACAAAGGACTTCCTGTGGTGTTGCTCATGGGGAGTTGGAAGTTATACTGTTGCAAGGGGAGGTGAGTGTTGGGGGGGTGGGGTGGGGGAGAGATTTGGGAGAGGAGCGTACATTTCTGCTGAAAGTGCTGAAAGAATTTGGAAAGGAGATTGTGAGACCACTATCTGCATATTTAAGCAGCCTCTTGCTGGAAGTGAGCATTTGGGCTGGTCGCCCATTTATAATCCTGCCTGAAAATTGCATCAGGCAGTCCTTGGGCATCAATGGGCAGCCGAAGTGATCCAGCCTCCGATTTACAACTGCCGGCTGCCCATTTTTCAGGTGAGAAGACGGGCGGCTGGCAGTTGAAAATTGTCCATATGGAATTCTAGCCCATCAGGTCCAAGTGTGACAAAAATTTGCATAGAGAAAAGACGTCTAAAGTATGAATGATCAAATGTGTGCTACACATGATATATATGTTAATGGCTCTCCTGTAGTGTTGCTCATGATGAGTCAGAAGTTACACTGTTTCAAGGGGGTGTTTTGGTATGGAAATGACAGCAGAGTGTAAATCTCCAGTGAAAAAATTTGTAAAGACATTTATAAGTGATCTTTCTGAAGACAGTGAAGTGTTTTATGACCAGTATTTTCCTTACCAACTACAGGTCGATAAATAAATTTGTTCCCTCGTGAACCATACTTATCCTCACACAACACATAGATTTTTGGGGACCGATTTCATTGGGCAGGAGGCAGGCAATGTGAGCCCGCTGCTCGCCCAATGGAATCACTCTGCGGCACGGCCAATTTTCATCTTCTTTACAGTATCACTGCACTTCTGGCATTTAATGCAGTAAGATCAGTTTTTCCTACAATGTTTTACAGTAAATTTGAATAGATTTTTGTGTTAATACAAGAAAAAAACCCATGTTAATTCTGGCTCACTGGTAAAGCAGGAAAGATTTGATGGCTCAGCGAATGTCATACCTGAAATATATAAAAGGGAGTTTGAAAATGGTGACTAGTTACTTCTGAAAATGGTTGAAGACCAGTATTTTGACATATCAGGAAGTAAAACAGTACTATCAATGCTTGTAGTATTACTTAGAAAAATAAGATTTAAATTAATGAAATACATTAGGGGTAAACTTCAAATTCAGTTAGGGTGCAAAGCGGGCAGAAAATCGGGGTGGGGGGTGTATAACATGTAGCCAATCCCTTATCACATGTTTATGCCCCCAGCGAAGTTGAATTTTACCCCAGTACTATTTTGATTCTCATTTGAGACATGACATAACTAACTCTAGCCAAGCTGTTCCAGTACAGCTACAACACTGGCATCTACCCGACAATGTGGAAAATTGCCCAGGTATATCCTGTCCACAAAAAGCAGGACAAATCCAATCCGGCCAATTGCCACCCCATCAGTCTACTCTCAATCATCAGCAAAGTGATGGAAGGTGTCGTCGACAGTGCTATCAAGCTGCACTTACTCACCGATGCTCAGTTTGGGTTCCGCCAGGACCACTCGGCTCCAGACCTCATTACAGCCTTGGTCCAAACATGGATAAAAGAGCTGAATTCCAGAGGTGAGGTGAGAGTGACTGCCCTTGACATCAAGGCAACATTTGACCGAGTGTGGCACCAAGGAGCCCTAGTAAAATTGAAGTCAATGGGAATCAGGGGGAAAACTCTCCAGTGGCTGGAGTCATACCTGGCACAAAGGAAGATGGTAGTGGTTGTTGGAGGCCAATCATCCCAGCCCCAGGGCATTGCTGCAGGAGTTCCTCAGGGCAGTGTCCTAGGCCCAACCATCTTCAGCTGCTTCATCAATGACCTTCCCTCCATCATAAGGTCAGAAATGGGGATGTTCGCTGATGATTGCACAGTGTTCAGTTCCATTCGCAACTCCTCAAATAATGAAGCAGTCCGAGCCCGCATGCAGCAAGACCTGGACAACATCCAGGCTTGGGCTCATACGTGGCAAGTAACATTGCGCCAGACAAGTGCCAGGCAATGAACATCTCCAACAAGAGAGAGTCTAACCACCTCCCCTTGACATTCAACGGCATTACCATCGCCGAATCCCCCACCATCAACATCCTGGGGGTCACCATTGACCAGAAACTTAACTGGACCAGCCATATAAATACTGTGGCTACCAGAGCAGGTCAGAGGCTGGGTATTCTGCAGTGAGTGACTCACCTCCTGACTCCCCAAAGCCTTTCAACCATCTACAAGGCACAAGTCAGGAGTGTGATGGAATACTCTCCACTTGCCTGGATGAGTGCAGCTCCAACAACACTCAAGAAGCTCGACACCATCCAGGACAAAGCAGCCCACAACCTCTACCACCTAGAAGGACAAGGGCAGCAGCTCATGGGAACAACACCACCTGCACATTCTCCTCCAAATCACAAACCATCCCGACTTGGAACTATATCGCCGTTCCTTCATCGTCGCTGGGTCGAAATCCTGGAACTCCCTTCCTAACAGCACTGTGAGAGAACCTTCACCACACGGACTGCAGTGGTTCAAGATGGCAGCTCACCACCACCTTCTCAAGGGCAATTAGGGATGGGCAATAAATGCCAGCCTCACCAGCGACACCCACATCCCATGAACGAATAAAAAAAATACATAGAAATAAAAAAATTATATTTCATTATCCTCCATGACATATCCTCTATATATTTTGCATGCTACTCCAGTTAGTTTTTATATCCAGTTTATACAGACAAATTAATGTTCCAGCAGAGCTACTACAAGTTTGCCATTTTCAGGCACTGATTTTATTTGTTATAGAATTTGTGCTGTTGAAATTCACTTTGAGCAGAATTTTAAAGAGTGTTACAAGCTTCAGTCTGCCTTAGATATTCTCTTGGGTGTAGTGGCATTGGTCACTCTCAGAAGCTATCAGAGCCTCTTATGTCCAGGAGTATGCCCATACTTCCCAATGTGTAATTATACAATGGCATAATCCAGAATATAACTCCTTGTGATCTATACTGGAGGAGATGCCCTCAAGTACACTCCTCCAATCTCTCAGTCAGTAGACTAAAATGCACTTTAGTGAGACAAGGCCCGATACAAAGCATTTAATATTCTTAAATACATCATGTCAATTCTTTGGTTCCCAGAAGACCTGCAGTTGGCTTCTCCTCAGTGGAGTATAATTAAGGCACAAAATACAATTATTAGTCCTTCACTCCCATGAGTTGAGGACTGTCCATTCTTCCTGAAAAGTGATTGTAGTCTTATATCTTCTTTCACTTTTTAAAATTGTTTGGATGATCTCTCTCTCCATTTAAGAATACAAATACTGTCCCTGCCGCCATTCTGAAGAATTAGGATTAAGAAAATGGACGGAATTTCCATCTTTTGAGTGGAGTGGTGAGGGGGTGGAGGGGGGACGGGGGGCTCTGACCTGCTATAAACAAAATCTATTTTCCTGGATTAGGCTACTTAGGCTTGCAGAAAGGGCTTCTAGTGGGATTCCAGCTGCTGAGAGAGAGGCCGCAGCTGCAAGTTAATGAAATTGGACGATATCGCAATGGACATCTACCACTTCTCTTAAAGAGGCAGAAGATCTCCGAAGATGAAAAAATCCGCAATTTTTGTAGGCGTCAGCCATGATGGAGGCCTACAAAGAAAAGTGCTGAGGCCTATTTGATGGGAGAATAGGCCCTCTCTGCCAATTGGGAGAGGCCATTACCAGTGCAAACAATGGCTATGCCACCATCCACCAGGCAGTCCAGAGAACAGCGGTAAGAGGGGAAGGTGGGAGGAAAATGGGCTGGGACACCACTGGCAATTAAATGTGGCTGGCAGGGAAGGAATGACCAGTGGTAGATTCAGTAGGGGCAAGCGGAGAAAATTCCAGATTGGGGTGAAGAGGTGGTGGTAGACTTCACTGTCTTATTTTCCTGCCTTTTCTACTGCTATCTGTCTGATTTGGATGGGATAGTGGAGGAAAACTCAACCCAATAATCTCCACTTTATTTATTCATCCCAGAATTCAACGAAAAACACAGGAAACAAAAGAGATAAATAACGATTTAACTGTCATATGTGACCCCCTACGACGTTTGCACAAAGAAAGCAGCTTGCCTCGTGTCAGCTAATTGATTGAAATGGAGTGTAATGTGCAATTATACATTTTTTGCTATCACTTTATGCATGCCACTTAACAAATGCTATCATTGCAGTTGTTTATAAAAATTGTGCATTGCCTGTAAATCCTAAAACTCTTTTATAACCGATTCATAGAAATTCTCACTATCAGTTATAAAACTGTCCTTTCACCTCAGTATTTGTAATGTGATCCCATCAAAATAGATGAGAAAAAGGAATCTTTACTTTGAAGACTGTTAAAAGCAACCAAATTGTTTTGAGTATATTTCCATTGGACAAAAAATCCCTTCATATCATGCACAGAGTCCACAATTTCACAAAATGTGAATTTAGTGACAGAATATATCTATGTAATCGATAATATTCTAATACCAGAGCTGTGGTACAATAATAGGTTAATTTAGGACAGATCTCTACACATTCCTTTGATTTGCAATGAACATGACTTACAGGTTTAGGGTTTTCCTTAGATGTTTTATTGAGGTTGTCGGTGTTGGTCATTCCCATAAGCGGTGTGCACGTACTGCCCTCAAACTATATGGGGTCCCTCACATGTGTCATCGTGTGAACTTCTCCAATCTTTGTGAAGGCAGACTGAGAGTTGGTTGATGAAATCAGGTCAGATACAAATCACTAAACTGCTGTATTTCACAGACAACAAGTGAACATACAGAGTGACAGTCAAAGCAAATTATACTTACTTAACTCAATCTCACTTTTCACCTTGAAAAATTGGAAAAAATAATAAACCATGTGCCCCTTCCCTTTGGCTGGCTTCCTTACTTGTTTTTGCCATGCCTTTTTCTCCAGAGAACTTCTAATCGCAATGCCTGACCTCCTGCATTTTTAGCTTCTAGCTCTGGCACAAGAGCTATTTTTCAGTCCTTTTGTTCCAAAACCTGACTGCCTCCTGAACATGGATTTTCCCTTCTTTTCTGTTAACTCTGATCTCAGGAAGCAAAGGGGTGGTGTCTCTAACACCTGCCTGAGCAGGAATTTAGCAAAAGGCCTCTCAAGCAGGCTAACTAACCGGTGTCTCCCTCAGACACCCAATCCCATACCCACATGAATGGAATTGCTCTCACTACAATGGTTATGAATATTTGTTGGCCACCTGCAATGACATGACAAATTGCTTAGCATCCCTGCTCATCCTGGCTAATTAGTCTGAACAGATCCTCGAATCAATTTGGAATAGACTGTGAGTTGTGGCTTCACCTAAACTGTCCCATCTGGCCTTTCCTTTTAAACCTGTGAAAATTCTGTGATGAAAAATAGATTTAAAGTGGAGACGAATTCTGAACTCTGAAATGGCTCTATTATTAATTTATATCATGCTTAGATGAATATCTCATTGCATTTACAAGAGTTAGAGGCCTACCATATTATTGGTGCATTACCAATGGGCCAAAACCTGGATTTTTTGCTCCTGGCCATTTATTGTAGCAGCGTAAAATGGGTAACCAGTTGTGGAGAATGGGCTGGCGATTCTGCGTCAACATAATTTCTGTCAGCCCTGAATGGTTAAGAACTGGAGCAAATCCTGTCTGAAAGGTCAAGTGCAAATAACATTCAATTCTTTGGTGTAAGCTCATTTGCATAATTATTCAGAGCATCAGGCGGAGACTCAAATTAATTTATTGAGAACTTGAGTGGTGGGGGACAAAATTGCATAAATGTCAGATTTAAAAGATTATGGACAGTTAAAGGGAAGTATCACAATGGGGAGACAACAATTACGAAAGCTTTTAGAGAAACTTAAAAGTTATCTTAACAATTAGCAGCCTTTGCCAAGAATGAAGGAACAGAGAATAAAGTGGCAGGTAAAAATGAAGGAAATGTGAACGTAAGTGGAGGTATAAGTCTGCAGTGAAGTGATGGAGCAGTTGGGGTAATACTGAATAAGTGTTTGCAAGGATGGTTGCCCTCTGTGCAAAAGCACTGCACCAGCTCCATAGGTCAATATAGCAGAATGTGTGCAAGGATGTGCAGGCCATAGCTGACCAGTAGTGTCCTAGTATGAGTCATCCTTTTGCTGCATGATAACCACAGGGGCCCCTACAGCAATTGCAAATGCTCTGCCTCAGTCCTCATGATCATCAGCAAGTGGGTGTCCCATGGCCTACAGAAATAGTTTGTGATGACTTTGCGACTGTGGCTAGTCAGGCAACGCTGGCTATTGCTCACCTTGGCATGCTTTCTTTTATGCTGCACAATGTAAAGCGTGACATAGTGTGATTGGGATGCTTCTGTAGAACCATCAGCATTATGGTTAGTCAAGTATTCATGCATCATTGTGAAGCCACCAGATGTCCGCGGGCACAGCTTCCTTTGGAAAGGGGACCCTCCAACGGCACTGTATTTGCCAAACTGAGGCAATTTCACTTCTTCTGCAAATGCAGGTATGTCGGTACTGGAAGGAAGACACTGTGCACCTTGCAGGAAATGTCATCCTTCTGTAAATCCTCCTATTCTTCTGTACTTGTGAAATGAAAGTTCCCATTAGGAAACCCACTGTCGGCCAGGAAGGGGAGTTGGGAAATATAATAATTAACAACTAGTACACAGGCTCAGAGAAAGCAGAAGTGCCAAGTACAAAATGTCCAAAATGGCTATGAAATGGCCTCAAAAACCTTAGCTTCAAAATCTTTCACATTAAGTGACCACCATATGACAGGTCCAACTATAGCAACCCTGGACCCCGGGTTTCCTGGGTGTGCTTTAGACTTGGCAACCAACATGCCCTGTAACTTCAAGCAGGAGATTCAATGCTGGCCTAAAGCCTGATCAGCAAGTTGTGGGGTATAAAATGACTGCCATCTCATTTTATGGTACACCCAATCTTTGCCTGATTTCAAGAACAGATGACATGTATTGAACCCCTTGTTTCTGACTCAATTTTGGTGATTCCTGTTTTGCTGTTCTCAATTATTTTTCTAACTGCCTTTGTGCCATTTGCTATGGAGGTGACAGTTCCCAGCTCTGCCTTCTGCCTCCTATTTTCAGTCAGGGAACAATAGATTTCAGATTTGGAATTCACCTCTATTTTACATTTGGGAAGGAGAAGAATTGGAGGAGCATAGCATGGCATTTACAGCACAGAAACAGGCCATTTGGCCCAACTTATCTATGCCGGTGTTTATACTCCACACGAGCCTCCTCCCACCCTACTTCATCTAACCCTGTACGAACATACCGAACATACGAATTAAGAGCAGGGATAGGTCATTCGGCCCCTCGAGCCTGCTCTGCCATTTGATAAGATCATGGCTGATCTGATTGTGACCTCAACCTTACTTTCCCGTCTACCTACTATAACCTTTGACTCCCTTGTTAATCAGGAATCTATCTAACTAAGCCTTAAAAATATTCAATGACCCCGCCTCCACCGCTCTCTGGGGAAGGGAGTTCCACAGACTCATGACCCTCTGAGGGAAAAAAATTCTCCTCATCTCCGTCTTAAATGGGAGACCCCTTATTTTTAATCTGTGGCCCCTAGTTCTAGTCTCTCCCACAAGGGGAAACATCCTCTCAGCATCTACCCATTCTAGTCCCCTCAGGATCTTATATGTTTCAATAAGATCACCTCTCATTCTTCTAACCTCCAATGTATACAGGCCCAACTTGTCCAGCCTTTCCTCTTAAGATAACCCCCTCAACCCAGGAATCAGTCGAGTGAACCTTCTCTAAACCGCCTCCAAAGCAATTATGCCCTTTCTTAAATAAGGAGACCAAAACTGCACACAGTATTCTAGACTTGGTCTCACCAATGCCCTGTACAACTGTAGCATAGTACCCAACCTGTGGTACCGCCACACCAGAATAAAGAGAGATGTTGGTGGAGGCAGGGCTTCACAAAGGAAGCCATCAATGAGTTATAATACACATGTTGCAATCTGAATTACAGCCCACCTCCACTATAGGCACTACCATATCAGCGGCTAGGAAGGTCACAACTACCCTGAGCTATTATGCTTTGGAGTCATTCCAGGCTGTCAAAAGGGACGTAATTGATATTTGCTAATCAACTGTGCACAGAGGTATTAAGCAAGTCTCAGATGCATTGTTAACTGGAGCAAGCAATTTTATCTCCTTCCCCATCAATAATCAGTGGCACCATGACAGGGTATTGCACTCTTACAGATAGGCAGGATTCCTGAACATCCAAGGAGCAATAGATTGCTTCCAAGTACATGCTCCCTTAATTAACATCACCATCTATGTTACTAAGAAAGGATTCCACTCTCTCATTTAGAATCAGCAGCACCATATGCAAGTGAATGCCACAATGCATTTATTTTAAGGTAATCTAGCTCTTTTACAACCTGAAAGAAAAGTATCAGGGTGGCTCCTGGGAGATCAAAGCTGTTCTTTGCAGGTCAGCTCTTGAAGTCAGTACTGATACAATGAATCCCATACAATCACCAGCAATATAATTGAGAACACCATACTGAAGACACACTTCAGGCACCTGGATCAACCTGGGTCCATATTGCAACATAATCTGTCTAGAGGCTCAAGGATTCTGGTTGCATGCTGCTTGCTGCACAATTTAGCCTTACTGAGAGGCTTCATCGTGGAGGCCCCAAATGAGGAAGGCCACTACAGGGCAGCAGGGGGATCAGCCAGAGCAGTCTGAAGAGGATGCAGAGGAGAACCTATTATTGGCTGCAAAAAATAAATATTGTTTTACTCTCATAAAGGAGGCCATCACTTGGATTTCCACATCTGACCATTGCATTAAGAATATTGTCCACAACTTTCTCTTCCTTCCACAAAATGCCATCAACTACAGTACCTTCTCAATACTCAACAACTCATTAGGCTACCCTTTATGCTAATTTATGAGAGCAACTTTCACATCTATCCAAAAACAAAGACCGTGAAATTCCACGGGGCTGCATCCGTTCCGCCAGCATTACTTTGCCGGAAGTATGGTATAAATGGGGTTTCTGCAGCACTTCCAGTAGCGAACACTGGCAGAGCGGGAGCAGCTCTGAGGAATTTCCTGGCCAAAGTCTTCACACAAGTATAGTGCCAGTAAAACATTATTGACAACCCATACTGTGTGTGATCGTACATGCGCAGAAGCTTACTTCTTCTTGCCACTGTGCTTTGATTTGTGACAATATATGAAGTATGAACTCTTGACCCTAATCTAAATACTTCTCCTCAGTGTTAATTAAGTGGCAGGAGTGTGTTATGTGGCTGTTTTCCTGCTTATGCACTACCACCAGCTGCTTCTACTCATTCGTGCTCATTGTGTCAGCCAGTGTACTTCCTTTCCTTTATTCTCAAACTCCCACAGGATGGATGTCTCTGAGCTGGTACTTGGGAGGGATAGAGTGAGCAACAGCATCTGCTGCCAAATGTTGGGAATATCCGATGCTGAGGCACTTGCTCTTCCTCTTGTTATGGCACATCCAGTGTGGGAAAAGAGTAAAAGAGGTTACGTGTTTTACTGAGGAGTCACCTCATTTATCACTTTCAGTAGAAGGAGTGATATGAGGGTTTCATGTCAATTGATGCAGAATATTATAGGAAAAGCATGCCAGGAGCAGCACCAGGCGTACCTAAAAATGAGGTGCCAACCTGGTGAAGCTACAACTCGGCACTACATGCATGCTAAACAGCGGAAGCAACATGCTACAGACAGAGCTAAGCGATTCCACAACCAACGGATCAGATCAAAGCTCTGCAGTCCTGCCACATCCAGTCGTGAATGGTGGTGGATAATTAAACAACTAACGTGAGGAGGAGGCTCTGTAAACATCCCCATCCTCAATGATGACGGAGTCCAGCACGTGAGTGCAAAAGACAAGGCTGAAACGTTTGCAAACATCTACAGCCAGAAGTGCCGAGTGGACGATCCATCTCGGCCTCCTCCCAATATCCTCACCATCACAGAAGCCAGTCCTCAGCCAATTTGATTCACTCCACGTGATATCAGGAAACGGCTGAGTGCATTGGATACAGCAAAGGCTATGGGCTCCGACAACATCCCGGCTGTAGTTCTGAAGACTTGTGCTCCAGAATTAGCTGCGCCTCTAGCCAAGCTGTTCCAGTACAGCTACAACACTGGCATCTACCCGACAATGTGGAAAATTGCCCAGGTATGTCCTGTCCACAAAAAGCAGGACAAATCCAATCCGGCCCATTAACGCCCCATCAGTCTACTCTCAATCATCAGCAAAGTGATGGAAGGTGTCGTCGACAGTGCTATCAAGCAGCACTTACTCACCAATAACCTGCTCACCGATGCTCAGTTTGGGTTCCGCCAGGACCACTCGGCTCCAGACCTCATTACAGCCTTAGTCCAAACATGAACAAAAGAGCTGAATTCCAGAGGTGAGGTGAGAGTGACATCAAGGCAGCATTTAACCGAGTGTGGCACCAAGGAGCCCTAGTAAAATTGAAGTCAATGGGAATCAGGGGGAAAACTCTCCAGTGGCTGGAGTCATACCTAGCACAAAGGAAGATGGTAGTGGTTGTTGGAGGCCAATCGTCTCAGCCCCAGGACATTGTTACAGGAGTTCCTCAGGGCAGTGTCCTAGTCCCAACCATCTTCAGCTGCTTCATCAATGACCTCCCCTCCATCATAAGGTCAGAAATGGGGATGTTCGCTGATGATTGCACAGTGTTCAGTTCCATTCGCAACCCCTCAAATAATGAAGCAGTCCAAGCCCACATGCAGCAAGACCTGGACAACACCCAGGCTTGGGCTGATAAGTGGCAAGTAACATTTGCGTCAGACAAGTGCCAGGCAATGACCATCTCCAACAAGAGAGAGTCTAACCACCTCCCCGTGACATTCAACAGAATTACCATTGCCGAATCCCCCACCATCAACATCCTGGGGGTCACCATTGACCAGAAACTTAACTGGACCAGCCATATAAATACTGTGGCTACAAGAGCAAGTCAGAGGCTGGGTATTGTGCGGCGAATGACTCACCTCCTGACTCCCCAAAGCCTTTCCACCATCTGCAAGGCACAAGTCAGGACTGTGACGGAATACTCTCCACTTGCCTGGATGAGTGCAGCTCCAACAACACTCAAGAAGCTCGACACCATCCAGGACAAAGCAGTTCGCTTGATTGACATCCCATCCACCCCCATAAACATTCACTCCCTTCATCACCGGCGCACTGTGGCTGCAGTGTGTACCATCCTCAGGATGCACTGCAGCAACTCGCCAAGGCTTCTTCGACAGCACCTCCCAAACCAACGACCTCTATCACCTAGAAGGACAAGGGCAGCAGGTACATGGGAACAACACCACCTGCACGTTCCCCTCCAAGTCACACACCATTCCGACTTGAAAATATATTACCATTCCTTCATTGTCGCTGGGTCAAAATCCTGGAACTCCCTTCCTAACAGCACTGTGGGAGAACCTTCACCACACGGACTGCAGCGGTTCAAGAAGGCAGCTTACCACCACCTTCTCAAGGGCAATTAGGGATGGGCAATAAATGCTGGCCTCGCCAGCGAAGCCCACACCCCACGAACGAATAAAAAAAATCAGCGGAAGAGATAGAAGAGAAGCAGAGTGCAATAATGGGCCTTCAAATTGCATATGCTCTCCTATTGCCCTAGCTCCAATATCCCCTGTGGTTTCCCTTCAGGATCTACAAGGCTTACTCCTCATAGGATCTTACCTTTATTATTAAAATGAGACTGACCCCAAAAATTAAGGCACGGTTAGCCCACATGTCACTAAGCAAGCACCATTCTCAACCATGGTACTTCCAGCAGGCATTGCACCCCATCGGAAAATCTGGGCTCAAGTGTCAATAATGTATTTTAATTGATGTGAAAACTTGGACTAGGTGTGCTAAAAGAGGTTGTTTGCTGCTTTCAGTTATTTTGTTTGTGCCGAACAAAAGGGATAGGCTGTTGTATGCCAGCTGTAAAATCACACATCATTGCATCACTACATATAAATTGACTGTGTACAGCTCACCAGTCTGTTGAATACATTAGTTTGTCATCCGCTAACCTCTTTCACACGGATCACCAGTCAAACCTTCCTGGAGTTCTTTGATGGTTAGTACTGAATTGTTCAGGCAGTGTTGAATGCCACTGTGACTAATGTGCCTCTTCTCTGGATCTGATGCTATAGATAAACCTTTTCCCAAAATTCTACTTCAAGTACTATTTAGAGTTTTGTCATAAAGAGAACAATTGTACTAACCCATTTTAACTATGTATAATTTAAGCGTTTTTCAGTTGCTCTTTTATTGAATGCTTCTGAAATGAAAAGGTCCTGAAATTCCTCGAGGGTTCCACTGCTCTCCCACAATACTTCTGGTAGGAGACAAGTGAAACTTCCAGGAAAATGGCGGAACCCATTTGGGCTAGGTCTCCACTCTTTCTGGGAGTTTCTTGATTTTCTTATAAGCGTCAGAACCTCCGCCCCTTACAAGGCAAATTAAAGCAATGGGACAGAGCCAAGGGTAGTAACTCCCTATCCAGGAGTTCTGTTTAAGCTGGGCTGGGAGCTAGCGCATCAGTGAAGGCCAACATATTGAGTGAATAACAGCTCCAGTGATTTCCTTTCACGCCTGAATATTGTGCTGTATGTCCTAATATACTGCCTTTTTGACATGCTTCCCCAGTGGCTGGATCATGGCAGGTGATAGCTGCTGTATTTCAGTCAAATGCTCTTGCGATGACCCAGCTATAGGCTGCACCACTTCAACAGCTGCAGCTGTAAACTGCCACTGTCTAGCTCTCTAGCACTTGTTCAGTCAGTGAATGATTGTATGAGGGTGGGAGGTGGTGGCGGGGGGGGGGGGGAGAGTGCAAAGGTACTGAGGCATTCTCATCAACGTCATCTATGCCATTCCATGCCTAGGCCAGCTACTGGACTCTGTCTCAACATGCCTATTTTGAGAGCAAACTCAAAGAGAGCAAAGTCTTATTGATGCGATCTCCCACAAGAAAGAGATGGTGGAGCCCGAGGTCTGCATGTTAACAGTATGAGCATTCCTGAGAGACGCTATCATTGGTGTGACAGACTGTAATGGGGGACTCCAGGTGGCCCTGGACTGACCATGCGCTCCATCGTGAATTATAGAGTTTCTATACTGTGCATCGGAACTCTACATATGTGGATTATTGAATGCTCCACACTTGTGACCATGTGCTAAAACCTCCTAGGCACACTTTCCAATGTTGGCAGCAATCTATTATGCTCAGAATGAATCCTTTTAAAAACAGGTCTCCAAGGTCTGTATTCATATCCTCTTCAGCATAGAGTGCACATGAGCTGCCCCTCCAGCTAGCTGTTTCCTTTTCCTATTGTGCCACCATCACTTGCTCCTGCTCACTTGTCCTCCATTTATTAACAAGTACATTCCCTTCAAAGTCACTGTCTAAATTCCACAGAATGGTTATTGTTAAGCTCGTGTTTGACAGGGTTAGAATTGATAATGTTGTATTTGAGTTGTGTTTTCTTCAGGCATATAACTGGACTCACATTTGATCCATGTGGAAGACCTAGAGAAAGATAAGAGGGACAAGAGAAAGGATACAATTTTGATGGCAACAGTTCTTTTTCTGCACAATATCAGACAAGGAATGAATGTTCACTTTGTGATTTGGTTTCAATGAGTGAAGCAGTAACTGAATGAATGGCTAAAAAAAGAAAGAACAGGAAAAGTTGGCCAACAACCATAAGCTGAGACCATACAACTTATTTCACCATCCCCTGTTTCCTTTATATTCTCCTTGCCTTGAAGCTCTTGCGCTGCCTCCTCAAAAAATGCCAGTGGATTGAATTTGAGGTGTCCACATCCTGTGTGGCTTCTCTCCCTCTTGTTATAATCAGTCTTCTCCTATAAGAAGAGCAGAAGTTGTTCAATTATTGACATTGGCACAAGAGTGTTCAGCCATTGCCATGTGTCAGCTTGCTACCCATAATCTAATTGACAACAGGAGGAAGCATCATGTTCTTACAGTAGATGGAAGAAGTTGTCAGCATTTTTAGGATGTCAGGAAAGGCAAAATGCAGGTGCAGTAAGTCTTCCCTACTGCATAATAGGTAAACATGAGAAGCTTTCAAGATACTGTTAGATTGTATGGGTGTGATGGTACAGGTCATGCCCTTCACAGTTGAATCAATAAAGGATGTGAGTACAATTTATTGGGCCGGATTTTGCTCTGAAAATAACAGCGAGCCTAACAGCGCTCACCCTATTTCAAGACAAGTGGTGGACCAACTTGCTGAACCAGATGCCCTGCTCCTCTGTAAGCTTTGCGAGAACGACATCTCACCAGCTAACTCACTGTTCAAATGAATGCAATGGCGTGAAGTTCCTGCACTGACCTGATGGATTCAAACTAATCTCGCCAAAAAAAGGTACATCAAGTTATTTCAGTCTAAGCACACTTTTAACGGCTTAATGATTGCCAAACAATCTCTTTGGCACTGAAAATTAACTTTTTCAAGTGTGGAGTCTCATTCCTTCAGATTTTAATTGTTGTTGGACAATTAAAGAAAAAGAAAATATATTTTTATATTTTTATTTTTTCTTTCTGTCTCTTTTATCTCTGTCTCTTAATTCAATATTTCTGACAAAAGGTCATCAACCTGAAACATTAACTATGTGTCTTTCTCCATAGATGCTGCCTAACTTGCTGAATATTTCGAGCATTTTCTGTTTTTATTTCTTATCCTCTCTTTATTTCGCTTTCTGTACCTGATCTGACATTGAATTCACTGTTCTAACTTACACTTCCTGGTTCTGACTCTTCGCTGTTCATCAGATGTTTTTATCTGATTGGTTATGGGGATAGACAGTTGCTTGCCCGATTCACACAAGTCCCAGCTGCCCTCTAGAGGGCGCCGTTTTGGATTCAGCGCCCCATGAAAGGAACTTGCTGTGAAAAAGAACAAGAAAAGTTTATGGGCAAGTGCAAGTCTAATGAGCAGCGACCGCCATTAGCTCGCCACTCAGAGGAAAATCCGGGCCAATACCTTTGCACACTGTTGAATTCATTGGGCCCGATGTTAGCAGGGCTGCGGGTTCTCGGCGGGGGGGCTATCGGGCGGGTGGGTAACGCGCCCGGTGAAATTAGTCAGTTTCCCGTGCGATTGTAGGATCCAATCCACTAATTGGATCCACTTACCTGTTCCTCCGGGTTCCCCACTGCTGATCTGCGCGTCGGGCGGGCTGCGCATGCGCAGTAAGCTCTGTCAGCTGGAGGCGCTCTATTTAAAGGGGCAGTCCTCCACTGACAGATGCTGCAACAAATAGCAAAAATTACAGCATGGAGCAGCCCAGGGGGAAGGCTGCTCCCAGTTCAATGATGCCTCACTCCAGGTATCAATACATGGGGTGAGGAGGAGGGGGAGGACAGAGATCTTCCTCCCGGCGGGCGGGAGGAAGCGGCCTGCCTCTGCCACCAGGAAGGCCTGGCTCGAGGTGGCAGAGGAGGTCACCAGCGCAACCAACATATCGCCCACCTGCATACATTGCAGGAGGCGCTCCAATGACCTCAGTAGGTCAGCCAAAGTGAGTACACGTAGTCTTTCCCCTACACTCTGTCTGCCACATCACTGCCCTCACCCCACATCTCCTTCAGCACTGCCAACACTACTCTGTCACATCACCCCTCATACCCATTCAAACCTCATCCTCATCTTACCTGCACCTACTCACCTCGCCAGTACTCATCCCGCCACTACCACTCAACACAATCCTCATACAATCTCATGGCTCTCTCTTATACTCACCCTCTCGTGCATCTCTTTCACGGCCAGCCTCACTCAACCTGCCACTACCTGTGCTGCAGCCACAGGGCATGCATCACATATGTGCAGTAGGCAGCGTAAGGCAAACATGTCGTGAGCATGAAGGGGATGCACAAGGGTGTCTGAGGGTTTGTCATGGGTGTTACTTATATTGAATTTCTGAACAACTCACATCACATATTATATTGGCACCACTACTGCCACGTCTTCGCAAATCCTGTCTTGTTTGTGCAATAATGCCCTCTCCTGAGGATCACTATGAGGACCCACAACTGATGCCACCCATTGTGTCACTGCAGAGTGGGTGGAGGTGTATTTGCAGGGCTCTTTTGTGCAGACGACTGAGAGACACCCTGGAAGGATGCGGAGGAGAAGTTGTCGAGGGCAGTGGTGACTTTGACAGCGACAGGTAAGAAGATGGTGCTCGGGCCAGCCGGGAGCAGCTCGGCATGAAAGAGGCTGCAGATGTCCACGACTACATGTCGAGTGACTCTGAGCCTCCGTGTGCACTGCTGCTCAGAGAGGTCCAGGAAGCTGAGCCTCAGTCTGTGGACCCTGTGGCGAGGGTAGTGCCCTCTGCGACACATCTCTCTCTGCAGTAGCCCTCCCTCCTGCTGGTGGATGTGTCACAGCACTCTGTTGTGGAGCTCCACGTGTCAGAGGTGGACGGCGTGGACGGCGAGGCTGGTGAGGCAGGTGATGCTGTTCGCCCTCCGAGGAGGTCATGACTGCAGCTACAGCGGCCCCCATCCGCAAGATGTACATCTTTCAAGAGGTCCGCAAGGTAGGTACATGTCTCTGGACCCCAGGGTAAGTGTGCAGATTGGTGACTTTGACTATCAGGAGGAGGGTGGTGGAGGCCAAACTTTGTCCCAAGTGACTGAGTGGCCTCCTGCAATGGGTGAGAGTCTCCCCCCTCCCAACCTGTCAAATGGACCTTTGCAGCTGCCACAGGCTGACAGCTGCAACACGTCCATTTGACCTGGGAGTGTTTCCCCCAGTGTGGGAAACAGTCCCAGTTTGCTCTAAAATCCCACACAATGGGCTCGATTTTAGGGTCGGGTTTCCGGCGGGTTTCCAGCGGGGGGGCCCCGAAAATCCCGATCTCCGATCACGTGACCGGATTCGGACGAAATCCCGGCCACTTCCGGGTACCGCGCTGACGTGCGGGGCTGCGCGCGCAAGCCCCGCTGGTGGGAATCCCGCAGGCAATTAAAGCCAGCGGGGTTCCACTTGAGAGTACTTAACTTGCTCGTTGTGGTCAGTTAATGAGCTGAAGCAGCTGTCAAAAGAGGAAGTGTGGGATTTTACGGTCAAAGCAGTCAGTTTCCCACACTGGGGGAAACAGGACCCTTCAAACCAGGCGTGTTGCAGCCAGCAGCCTGTGCCAGGTGCCAAGGTGCGCTCCACGGGGGAGCGCCCTCACCCACGCAGGAGGCCACCGCGTCACATAGGGCAACCCCTGCCCTCCACCAACCCCCGCCAAGCCAGAGGACAGACCGACACGAAACCGCAGCCCCAGTCCGAGGACCCACCCACCTACCCTGCACAACCCCTCACACCAACACCTGCCAGATGGGTGGTGCGTTGACATCGTCGGAGGACGAACAGGATGACCAGCCCCAGCAGCCTCGCAGTCCACGCCGTCCGCCTCGGAGAGGTGGGGCCCCCCAACACGGTGCTGCGGCACACCCACCTGCACAGCAGGAGGGAGGGCAACCGCAGAGAGAGATGCGTCGCAGGAGGCACTACCCTCCGCACAGGGTGTACAGAGCGAGGCTCAGCTTCATGGACCTCTCCGAGGAGCAGTGCATACGGAGGCTCAGAGTCAATCGCCAGGTAGTCGCCGACATCTGCAGCCTCCTTAACGACGAGCTGCTCCCTGATGGACCAAGCAGCATCTTCTTACCTGTCGCCGTCAAAGTCACCACTGCCCTCAACTTCTTCGCATCTGGTTCCTTCCAGGGTGCCACCGGGGACATCACCGGGGTCTGTCAGTCCTCTGCACACAAGTGCATAAGGCAGGTCACCGATGGGTTGTTCCGCAGGGCCTCCCACTACATCAACTTCGCCATGGACGAGCGCAGCCAGATGGAGAGGGCGGTTGGATTCCATGCCATGGCCGGCTTCCCACGGGTGCAGGGTGTAATCGACTGCACCCACATCGCAATACGGGCACCTCCGCATGAGCCAGGGCTGTTCATCAACAGGAAGGGGTATCACTCCATGAACGCCCAGCTCATCTGTGACCACCGCCAGAGATTCCTACACGTGTGCGCCAGATACCCCGGCAGCTGCCACGATGCCTTCGTCCTCAGGGAGTCCGCCGTCCCGCCCATCCTGCAGGCACCCAACGCCGGCAACGGCTGGCTCCTCGGCGACAAGGGGTATCCCCTCCACACGTGGCTCATGACACCTCTGAGGAACCCCATCACCGAGCCGGAGCGTCGGTACAATGACAGCCACACTGCTACCAGGTCTACAATTGAGCAGACCATAGGGCTTCTCAAGATGCGCTTCAGGTGCCTTGATCGTTCTGGGGGAGCGCTCCAATACACACCATTCAGAGTGGGACGAATCATAGTTGTCTGCTGTGCCCTGCACAACATGGCCCAACAGAGAGGGGTGCCGCTGGAGGAGGCCCCATCCACACCCGCCACCCACATTGAGGAAGGCGAGGGCGAGGAGGAGGAGGAGGAGGAGGAGGAGGAGGAGGAGGCGGAGGAGGAGGAGGAGGACGCGCCCGAGGATGTTGGACGACCCATGCGCCGAGCCGCGACTCACCGGGATGGTCGCCGGGCCAGGGACGCACTCATACGTCAACGGTTCTCCTAGAGTCAGACACTGCGAGGCGCTCGCATCTCCTCACCTGCACATGCGAGCGGCCATACCAGCCCCCTCCACTGAAGAGTGCTGCCAGTAATCCTGCACCCACAGCAGTGTGCCCAATGGGTGGCAGCAGGTGTTCGCCGTCATGATGGCCTCCACGGAACGCAACTACTGCACAAGCCGCGGAAGAATGGACGAGAGGTGGCAGGAGTGGTGAGAATAGACTATTTAATATGTGGAATGTGACATCATTTAAGAAACAAAGTACAAAATAATAAACACCCTGGTGTATTCCCTTTGTGATTATAAGGCCTTTGGAATTCTTCTCCGGGAACCCCTACGTGGTGCTACCCCTGTGGCTCCAGCAGAGGTAGTGGCAGGTTGCTCGTCTTCTTGCCTTGACCGGGTAGATGCTTTTGGCGGACGGCCCCTGGGTTTCGGTGCCCGTGAGGGCACCTCCACAGACTGCTCCTCCTGCACCGGGGCAGGGGCAGACTCGGCCACCTGGAGAGGAGGCACCATTGCGGGTGCTGGTTGAGAGGTGGGCGACGGGTGGGACGTGGGGACGCCTTGAGAGGCGTCCCCGCTTCCATGTCCCCGGTCACCATCATCCCTCTCTTGGCCTCGGCCCACATCACCCCTTCCACCCTGCTGGACGGCAGTTTGGATGGCATGTGTGAGGCCTTGCAAGGCCACCCCTAGTGTATCCCTCAGCCTGTTGGTGGCGTCGGAATGTTGCTCACCCTGAATCCGTACAGACGTTGTGAGGGCCTGCAAGGACTCGAAGTGGAGCTGTGCGTGACGCTCGAGGGAGGCCAGCCTGTCCTCCACCGCAGACAGTCCCGCACCTACCTGCGACACTGTGTCGTCGGTACCCTCCTGTGCCTGCGCCACCAATGCCCACATGCAGGAGGTGGACTCCTCCATCGCCTGCGCTATTGTGGACAATGCGCGCGGCACCTCTGCCAGCACCTCAGCAATTAGCTGGTGGCCCTCGACGACTCTCCTTTTCTCTGGTGGCCCCCTGGGTTCAGCATCTGGGTCCGGCTGAGCAGAGCCTGGAGATGAGTGCTCCCTCCGTCGCGGACCCTCCGCGGCTGCCCCTGCCACCAGGGTCTGCTCATGCTCACTCGTGCGCAGTGACTCACCAAGTGCTACCCCAACTAGTTGGCGAGGGGGACCCACCGAGGTGCGTGTCTCTGCGCTGGTGGATGGTTGGCTCTGATGTGACGATGCACCCTCAGAGACCGCCATGTCCTCTGAGGAATCGCCCTCCATGCTCGCTTGATCCAAAGACGCACCTGCAAGAGAACAGAGGGCACTTTGAGGCATGTGGACCAACTTGACAGTGCGCCTGATGGCAGGTGATGATACGGTCACTCGCGATCATGGGTGTTGAGTGTCAGCTTTCCCTTACCGCCCATTTCGGCAGCGACACACTCGCCATCGGCCACCGACAGGCAATGTCGCGTGCGGGCGAGGTCGAGCGCCTCCACCTCTGCGTCGGTGAGCTCCACCACTTGCGGCGGCCCACCTCCGGTGCGTGCCCTTTCGCGGTTGTTCTTGCTCCTCTTCTCCTGTGAAGGCAAAACACAGATGTGTGAGTGGGTGCGTCTTGCATCGTGAGACGCATCGAGCATCGGTGTGGTTGGGTTGAGCGTGGCGCGGAACGGATGGGAGGAAGTGTGGGCCACGTGCCCATCCCATTGCATGGGGATTGGGGTGTGTGGTAGTGTTCGGGTGGGGTCAGGGACGGTGGGTACTTGCGTGCACGGCGAGGATGGTGAATGAGTGGCTGTGAGGATTGCTGATGGAGCGCAGTGGTGGCTGTGCAGGAGGGGGTTGTGATCTGCTTGGCGTGATGGTGGGGACGGGATGTGGGAGGGTGCGTTGGTGTACTCACCTTGCCAGACCTAGTCAGGTCATTGAAGCGCTTGCGGCACTGCTCCCAAGTCCTTGGGGTGTTGCCCCTGCTGCTCACCTCCGCCGCCACCTCTGCCCATGCCTTCCTGGTTGCGGCGGCAGGGAACTTGCGCCCATCCTCAGGGAAGAGTGTTTCCCTCCTCCTCCTCACGCCCTCCAGCATCAGCTGCAGTGCCAGATCTGAAAAACGGGGCGCAGCCTTTCCCCTTGGTTGAGCCATTCTCCCAGACCTCTGGCTTGCAGGAGGAGGGGCTTTGGGAGACTGCCCCTTTAACTGGAGCTCCTACATCGCGTCGACGGTACTGCGCATGCGCAGCCGGCCGGCACGCAGCTGGGGAGCGCAGAACCCGGAAGCAGGGCTTAATGGGTCCAATTATCCCGCGATCGCGTGGGGGACGCACACAATTACCCGTCCGCGTTTTCCACGCTCCCGGAGGACCACCCGCTGGGAACCCGCAGGCCTGCTAAATTCGAGCCCAATATTTTAATCAGGTCAGTTAATGACCTGAAATACCTAAATAGATACCTTCAAGTGGAACCCCGCTGGCTTTAATTGCCTGCGGGATTCCCACCAGCGGGGGCTGCGCGCGCACACCGTCGCGTCAGCGGGGAACCCGGAAGTGCGCGGGTTCGGGGCGGGCTCCGGTACCGCGCCGGGATTCTCCAATTTTCGGAGCCCCCCCGCCAGGAACGCACCCGATAGTGGGTGCTAAAATCATGCCCATTAAACCTTTTGAAGCACTTGGAATGTTAGCATTCACATGAGTGGCTACCTCTTTGCAAGCATCTATCTAATTGTCTGTGGACATTCCAATAACCCCCAGAGATGTGGACCACCCTCTTGTAACACTTTTGCTCCAATACAATTTCTAATGTCCCATGCGAGGCACCATCCCAACTCCCTTGACTACTTGAAGAGTTACTACAAGTTCTTTTCCCACTTTTCCCAGAAGAATGGCAGCGGCCCTTTAAGCTGCAGGCCTTTATGAAATGCAGAGCCACACAATTTCCCACCCCCACTGGGGCTTCTGCCAGCACCAGGCATTGAGCCTGCAACACTCTCGCAATATGCAATTTAGGTTGAACCCAGAAATTTGACTAGGTTTACCATTTGTGGACTTAGGCTGCCAATACTGCCACCATAACCACCTCTCATCAGTTCCAACATATTGAAGAAAATGAATTCCACTTTAAAGCTTCTAAAACTGCTGCTCCTTGTACAGCTGACCTCAGAATGAATTGTTGCCTTCAAGAGCGATGTGTTTAAGGGAGAAAATCAGAAAAAATGTTGTTACCTATAGTAAAATAGATCAAGTTTGAATAAAGTCTCAGAGAATTAATGAAACAATACTATATCCTATACATAACTTATACTAGTCTTACCATTCTTGCTATGTGAATCTTCGAGAAGAGAACTCTATTAAATATGCCATTACAGGGTTCAGTTTTGACAACAAGACTTGTGAAATAATGACTGCTATCTGTCTTTGTGCTCCAATGAAGCAAAAGAACTGTAGCCTGAGGAATAGTTTTATCTGCATCAGAATCTGAAGCTGAGGTATTGGATAAAAAGATAAGGAAATGAAAATCTGCTGCTCTCAGTCTGTAACAGATAAGAATTATATAGGTTAAAAATACGTTCATTGATTCATGATACATGTCAATTTTTTTAAACCTTTTTATCCATTGCAGACTACAATTCATGGAGATGTTTTCCATCATAAAATTTCTGATGTACATTGTCAGTAGTGAATCGACATTGTAAAGATAAACTAAATCAAATACTAGCAGGATATTTGTCTGTAACTCTTGATAGATAAACCAAATGCTTGAAGTGTGTCTTTAAAACATTTATGGAGTCTTTCCTAGACATGGTCCAGGAATCACATTTTTGAAGCCATTTGACACCTGTTTTTTTTAGATACTGATGAGGTACAACTTAAGATATCATTATGGCAATTTGGAATTATAATATGATCGGAATCTCAAATGATGGTGATGGTGCCACATACAAGGGTTTAGAGTGTTCAGAACATAAGAAATAGGAGCAGGGGTCGGCCATACAGCCCCTCGAGCCTGCTCCGCCATTCAATAAGATCATGGCTGATCTTCTACCTCAACCCCACTTTCCCACCCTATCCCCATAGCCCCTGATTCCCTTAGTGTCCAAAGCACAGACTAGACAAGAAAGGAGGTAGATAACTCTATAAATTAGGGTCACCAGGGAACTAAAGAGAATAGACTCACTGGTACAGGTTAAGTTTCCCTACAAACTCATCTGACCTGAAGTATGTAGTGTGAAGGGAGCAAGAATAACTATACAGGGGTGATTTTAGGAGGCATTGGAGGTGGGAGGGCTACAAAAATCACAGAAATCCCGTTCTGGTTTGGAAGCAGGCTCCAACCCGCTGACTTCCGAGTTTCCCAGAGACCCACCTGTATGCGGCCGGCAACCCGAAAACCTATGTCCCGCCGGCAATTAAAACTGTCGGGATGACAGTTAAAGAGCAAATGTACCTCATTGAGGTACTTGAGACACTTTACCTGTGACAGTTGAAGTAATTTAATGATTTTTAACTTACCTGGATGGCTTGCCCACCGCTTCTCATTCAGGGCCAGATCAGGGAACAAGAAACTAAATAAATTAAATGAAAAACCATAGATGGAAGTGAAAACACTAAATGAACCTACCTTTGCACCCTGCTCCGATGTCCAATGTCTCCCGCTCCGATGTCTCCCTCTTCACCCCCCCCCCGATGTCCCCCTCTTCATCCCCCCCGATGTCCTCCCAATCTTCCCCTCCCCCCCGATTTCCCCCCCCCCCCCCCCGATTTTCCCCTCTCCCCCCCCGATCTTCTCCTCTCCCACCTGATCTTCCCCTCTCCCCCCCCCCCCCCCGAATCTTCCCCTCCTTCCACCCCCGCCCCGGTCTTCCAGTCCAGCGCCGAATGTCAATTAGGCTGGTTGCTGGGCGCGAAACCCGGAGAGGACGTTAATCATCAGTAATCAACATGAGATCGCGTCGGAAACGGTAAGGTTTGTTCATGCGAGTTTGCCACGCGCACCTTCACCACCCCACCCCTGCTGCCAACCCGCCACCATTGTAAAATTGGGCTCTATGAATTTACTGTAGAGCACCAGGTCAAATAAAAAATCTCTGAAGAGATAAGAAGGGTGTGTGCAAACAAAAAGGTCATGCTAGTGGAGGACTTTCACCAACTGGGAATGACCAAACATCTAGAATCTGAGCTAGCGAATGTAATGCATGATTGCTTTTTGACCTGGTGCATTAAAAATGTCATGAGAAGTGACTCACATCTCAACATCACATCATGGCAAGTAAGCCAGATATTGGCCCAGAAATTGCTGGAATGGGGCATCTTGTGGCGAGTGCCGTGAATTGGATATTTTATCTCATCCTTCCAATCGTATTTTTAAGCCATAAATTGCTGGAAATGCGAATTAATAATGGTGCATTGAGGTCAATGGGGCATCTGGGACCTCATGAACATTGGGTCCAATGGTCTATCTTCTTAACCAATTAAATTTAAGGATAAAGAAACAGAACAAATGACAGAGAAGGAAATAGGGTGAATTAGAATCAAATTAGATTCAGAAAGAAAAGTAAAGAGAGGGAATGAAAGAGAGCGGATTAAGAGAACGAGAAAAAAATGTAAGAAGAAAAATATTTCAAAATTAATTTAGAATTTAAAATACCTCTAGAATGGTACTCCACAGTTTCATTGTTCCCTTTCTGCACCTTCAAGGTTGAGTGGCTTTGCAGGAACATAAATCATGTCATTAACAGGGTGATTGTGACATGACTTACCAGCCCTAAATGGCTGCGGCGAGATTAATTCATTTTTACAGTGCAATTCCAGCAATTTCGTCACTCTCCATGAATGTCAATGGGGTCGTTTATGGTGAGATCCCGTTTTTACGAAGCTAACGGCGGAATGGCAAAAATCGTCCAGCAATTTGTGGCGATTCGCAATTCTGGGGGAGCACTTCCTCACCACAAATTGCTGTTTTTTTTACGCACTAATAATGACAGGTGCCGTGAACTCGCCAGTATTTTTCCAGCAATTTCTGGCCCAGTATGTTGAGAAGAGAACCCCTGGGCAACATTATTTACTTTTGAGATGATCGCTATGCATAGAAAGAGCTGATTAAGTATTCTGTTGAAACAACATTTAAGGTTATAGGAGCAGGTATAGCGTAAAGTCAAGTACATGATGACTTTGCACAGATAGTATGATATTGCAGGCCAGGTTTGAATCGTGGAGATGTGGTGATATTGTGCTGTTCTGGAATTTCACTTCATTAGCTTGGGGGATCACGAAGTACTTATGCAGAGCTGACCCCCAAGAGATTAAATAAATGATTGAGGTAGAATAAGGTTGATTGCACAAGAGCTGCAGTGCCTCAAAGCCATGAATGCTAGTCCCATTGCTGGGCAGACTTGTTTAACACTCCTCTCACTCTTTTGGACAGGATGTAAAAAAAAAAGCTTGTCATCAGATAGACAGTCTAAGACTCTCTGATTTTCTCTCTCTATTGCAACTTTTCTTATCTCTTCCTGTTTCATTGATACTGCTACATAGTGTTTTGTTTGACTTCTCTTGTTTGTCTTCCATTATGAATATGCCATCCTACGTGTTCTTCCTCCTCAATGTGTCCTCCCTGTGTTGACATATTGTACTGACTCCTACTTTAACTCATTCTTTCCTGGGACCTCAAAGCTCAGACTCCTGACCTCTTTCATTTTTATTTTCACCTATGGTCATTCTTTTAAAATCTAAGCTTGGTATTACCTAATCACCACGTCTTACTAGTCTCACCTTATCATCTACTCTTTTCAACTATAGTAAGAAGATTTACACTGGCTGTTATGTGTGGAGATGTTGTAAATGTATTCACAAAGGTTTGCTTTGGTAGGTATTTCTAATAACGTCATAAACCAAGTGATCAGATCAAGTCTTGTGCTATAATATCCTGCATTTGCCTTAGGTTTTCACTTGTGTTTATCAGTTTAAAAATATTCCGTGATAGGTGCAGGCTTGAAGGGTTAAATAACCTTATATTTTTATATTCATGGTTAAACAGTCTGCTTATACATATATCTTCTATGTTTTAGCACTTAAAAAGCCACGCACGACAAATTTGGCTTCTGTATTTAAAATAGTGACCCAGATCTTCTGCTTTTGCGGAATTGTGCCATTTCTTTGGCACGGGCAGAACTTCCACCCACTACAAAGAGATGTCCATAATCCCAACTGATTTTCAAACCTCAGAATCATTTAAATATTTTTGGCAGGCCCGCCAGCCTTCACCAGGATTCAACTGGTAGTGGAAGTGGAGATTTACCGCAGCAGGCCTCTAATGCCTGCTTGCAATGTAGTGTTGCTGGTGGCCTCCAAGCTGCCAGTAAAACTTTGAATTGTTATATTAAAATGTTTTAATCTAGCATAGCAATCATAGCAATGCTGGACACCAGTGACAGACAGGTGTCCTTTGCATGCTGTGTTGTTTTGAGTCAAATGATAGAAAATACATTGGATAATGTATTTCCATTACTTTAATATTATTTCAATATGCTTGCCCATATTTGGTTCCCAGAAATCAGCAGAGGTCGAACAGAAGAATGCAGAGCATATTTTATAGATTAGAACAGTTCATTGACACAGGTACATGATGCAATATGTTAACTTTCTTACACAATACAATGTTTTTACAATACATTAATGCTACATATTAATCAATTCTTTTGTTCGCATTTCCTTTGCCTTTTGATTTTTATATCACATCTTTGTGTGCTCTGAGGGCAGTGTTATTCTTTTCTACTGTTTAATGTTAATTAGCTGACACTGACAGCCATCTATGTTACAAATGTCTCAAAGTCACATGGCACAATCTTAGTGATCTCTACCTTCCTCACTGTGGGAGAAATAAGTGTTCCTCAAAAAAAAAGAAAATGGTCTTTACCTTTCACTTCAGAATAATACATGACATTCATCAAGTATAGCAAAGCAATCATTTCTACACATTGTATATGGTATTGCAATGGGATCTTTGTGGTAAATCCTTGGGCATGTATAGCAAACAGCTTGTAAGGAGATCAAGCTGAGTTAAAGTAGTTTTCTTTCAGCAATGAGCAACCATTTTTCAAAAAACCTATTTTCAGGGGAACCATAATCCATAAATATACATAATTAAACTTAATTTCTACACAGTAAACCATTACACACAACATGTAATCACTCTTAGTAAAAAATATGGGTTGCACCCTGAAATGCGGTGCAATTCACACAATTATCCTATTCCCTCCCACATTTAACAATAGGAAAAAGGTTTAAGAGCACATTGCAGCATTTCTAGATGATTGTATATTGCATCTGTTTGCTGGGGATATTCACATTGTGTAGGAGTTGAAATTCTACCTGAAATACATTGGAAAATGTTTTGATTGTGTACACTCTGTATCACCAGGAGCAGGAAATCATTGGACAAGTTTCCTCTCCCAGCACTGTCCAGGAGCAATAAATGTGGAGTACATCAGAACTGTGCCCCACTGGGACCAAGAGCTGAGTGACCAAACTTCCTCTGGTGCCTCATTTTCATTCTGCAGGCATGCACCAGGAACAATTGGGGGTGCAGCATTGGCCACAACCATCAGTAGAGGATAAAGTCTGGGACATCCTTTAAGGCAGATGTACAGTGGAAAGCCCATAAAAGAAAGATATTTTTTTCAGAATTTGGAACACCAAGTATTAATAGTGATAGCTGCAGATGAGTGTTGGTGAGTGCTGAAATTAATTATAGCCCAACAAAGATTGTGATTTCTCATTACTGTGGTCTTCTCCTTTAGTGAAATGGAATGACTCTTGGGAATAGCTTTATGCTGCAGTGCCATGGCTGGGATGGAAGCAACACCACAAGCTGTAGTTCGGGCACTGCTGTAGTCAACATTAGTGGGGGAGCTGGTGAAAGGGTGGCATTACAGTGCCAACTAGTAGGTGAAAGAACAGAGAAAACAGCTGTGGCTATGAAGATTGATGGTGCAAGAATAGGAGGAGATTGCTGGTTTGACTGTGAAGCTTCTCTTTTTATTTAAGGTGGCTTGAACAGTAGTATAGTCAGGGGAAGGGAATAGTGAAACAGTGGCTCAGAAGGAGGCCAGGAGAATGACTTCAGTACCTATGAATAGGGATTATAGTAGTCAGGTTTCACATGTACACTGGTGAAATCCAGCTCTACCTCATCACCACCTCTCTTGACCCCTCCATTGTCTCTGATGTGTCATGTTGCTTGTCCAATGAGCAGAAATTTCCTCCATCTAAATATTGCGAAGACCGAAGCCATTGGGCCCGATGTTAGCAGGGCTGCGGGTTCTCGGCGGGGGGGCTGTCGGGTGCGTGGGTAACGCGCCCGGTGAAATTAGTCAGTTTCCCGCGCGATCGTAGCAGACAATCCACTAATTGGATTCACTTACCTGCTCCTCCGGGTTCCCCACTGCTGATCTGCGCGTCGGGCGCTGTAAGATCTGTCAGCTGGAGGCGCTCTATTTAAAGGGGCAGTCCTCCACTGACAGATAGCAAGAAATAGCAATAATTACAGCATGGAGCAGCCCAGGGGGAAGGCTGCTCCCAGTTTAATGATGCCTCACTCCAGGTATCAATACATGGGGTGAGGAGGAGGGGGAGGACAGACCGGCGGGCGGGAGGAAGCGGCCTGCCTCTGCCACCAGGAAGGCCTGGCTCGAGGTGGCAGAAGAGGTCACCAGCACCACCAACATATCGCCCACCTGCATACAGTGCAGGAGGTGCTCCAATGACCTCAGTAGGTCAGCCAAAGTGAGTACACGTAGTCTTTCCCCTACACTCCATCTGCCACATCACTGCCCCCACCCCACATCTCCTTCGGCACTGCCAACACTACTCTGTCACATCACCCCTCATACCCACTCAAACCTCATCCTCATCTTACCTGCACTTACTTACCTTGCCAGTACTCATCCCGCCACTACCACTCAACCCAATCCTCATACAATCTCATGGCTCTATCTCATACTCACCCTCTCGTGCATCTCTTTCACGGCCAGCCTCACTCAACCTGCCACTACCTGTGCTGCAGCCACAGGGCATGCATCACATATGTGCAGTAGGCAGCGTAAGGCAAACGTGTCGTGAGCATGAAGGGGATGCACAAGGGTGTTTGAGGGTTTGTCATGGTTGTTACTTATATTGAATTTCTGACCAACTCACATTACATATTATATTGGCACCACTACTGCCATGTCTTCGCAAATCCTGTCTGGTTTGTGCAATAATGCCCTCTCCTGAGGATCACTATGAGGAGCCACAACTGATTTCACCCATTGTGTCACTGCAGAGTGGGTGTAGGTGTATTTGCAGGGCTCTTCTGCACAGGCGACTGAGAGACATCGGCGATGTCCCCGGTTGCACCCTGGAAGGATGCGGAGGAGAAGTTGTTGAGGGCAGTGGTGACTTTGACAGCGACAGGTAAGAAGATGGTGCTCGGGCCAGCCAGGAGCAGCTCGGCATGAAGGAGGCTGCAGATGTCCACGACTACATGTCAAGTGACTCTGAGCCTCCATGTGCACTGCTGCTCAGAGAGGTCCAGGAGGTTGAGCCTCGGTCTGTGGACCCTGTGGCGCGGGTAGTGCCCTCTGCGAGGCATCTCTCTCTGCGGTAGCCCTCCCTCCTGCTGTGCAGGTGGATGTGTCACAGCATTCTGTTGTGGAGCTCCACGTGTCAGAGGTGGACGGCGTGGATGGCGAGGCTGGTGATGCTGTTCGCCCTCCGAGAAGGTCATGACTGCAGCTACGGCGGCCCCCATCCGCAAGATGTACATCTGAGGGGGTCCGCAAGGTAGGTACATGTCTCTGGACCCCGGGGTAAGTGTGCAAGTTGGTGACTTTGACTGTCAGGTAGAGGGTGGTGGAGGCCAAACTTTGTCCCAAGTGACAGAGTGGGCTCCTGCAATGAGTGAGGGTCTCCCCCCCCCGACCTGTCAAATGGACCTTTGCAGCTGCCACAGGCTGACAGCTGCAACACGTCCATTTGACCTGGGAGTGTTTCCCCCAGTGTGGGAAACAGTCCCACTTTGTTCTAAAATCCCACATAATCCCTTAATCAGGTCAGTTAATGACCTGAAATACCTAAATAAATACTGTCAAGTGTCATCCCGCTGGCTTTAATTGCCTGCGGGATTCCCACCAGCGGGGGCTGCGCGCGCACGCCGGCGCGTCCGTGGGGAACCCGGAAGTGGGCGGGATCGAGACGGGATCCTGTCCCGCCCCGGGATTCCCCGATTTTCGGGGCCCCCCCGCCGAGAACGCACCTGATAGCGGGTGGTAAAATTACCCCCATTGTCTTTGATTCCCGTCACAAACTCCATTCCCTAGCCACTGACTCCATCTCTATCCCTGGCCACTGTCTGAGGCTGAACCCTGAGATGAACTTCCGACCATATATCCACTCCATCACCAAGACCTCTTACTTCCACCTTCGTAACATCACTAGTCTCTGCCCCTGCCTCAGCTCGTCTGCTGCTGAAACCTTCATCCATTCCCTTGTTACCTCTAGACTCGACTATTTAAACGCTCGCCTGGCTGGCATCCCCTTTTCTATCCTCCTTAAACATGAGCTCATACAAAACTCTGCTGCCCCTATCCTAATTGGTACCAAGTCCCATTTACCCATCGCTCTTGTGCCCACTGACCTATATAAGGTCATATATATATATATATATTGCACCTGTGAAGCGCCTTGGGACATTTTACTACATTAAAGGTGCTGTATAAATGCAACTAGTTGTTGTTTCCCGTCATTGGTATTTAAATATGGTTATGATAGGATAATGGCTATGATACTGGACTAGCAACCCAGAGGTTGTGAGTTTAAATCCAACTTGGTAAAATTGTGAAATTGAATTCAATAAATCTGGTAAATTTATGGGCTGGCACAAGGAAAAATGATCATCAAAGCTGCCAGATTATTGTTAAAACCCACTTGGTTCGCTGTCTGGTCTGGTCAACATGTAACTTCATTCCCATAATATGTGGTTGACTTTTAGTGCTCTCTGAAGTAGCCTAGCAAGCCATTCAGTTGTCAAACAAATACTACAGAATGCAATCATAAAAGAAATATTGGACAAACCCATTAGAAGAAGACTCAGACAATCTGGGGGAGATGAGGATTTTTTGTTGTTTTTTTGTTTTTGACATCTACTCACTAATAACCTGTTCACTGACATTCAGTTTAGCTTCCACTTGAACCATTCAAGTCCAGACCTCGTCACAGTCTTGATTCAGACATTGATGCAAGAGCTGAATGCCAGAGGAGAGGTGAGACAGTAGCTGCTCTCGACATCTTCTGCCGTTCATTTATTTCATATATATTTTGTCACGACGTTGAATTTGTAATTAAATTCTAATTACAACAGTGAATTGGGAACAAGTCTGTGGAGTAAATGATAAATATTGTCTCTAGAAACTAGTTATGACAATAGTTCTTTTTCATGTAAATGTATTTGAGGTATGATTGAAAAACGTCACTGGCTTTGAAGCATTTAATTAATAAAAATGATGTTCCTTCTTCTCTCCCCACATGCTGAACAAAATACACTTCTTATAACTAGTGCTCCAATTACATTACAACCTTGCTGACTCTGACACCACCTTCAGCAGCAGTGCTGTAATGTAAATGACACAACACAACTGTCAGTAGGAAAACAAAGAACCACTTCTCGAGGTTTGTCTCCTGGTCCTCTGGTAGCAGCAGTGCCACAAACAGCAAAAATAAATGCTTACTGTCAGTGGCATTAAGTGGCAATCAATATTGTGCAGCAATTTGTGGACGTTTCCTAAGAGCTGCAACTGTATAAAATCTGTGACTGACTAACCTGTGACTGACTAGGAAGTTCAGTCAAAATTAATTAGATATAAAACCAGTCAATAGAATAGAATGCCAGCAATCATCAAGAACTGACCAATGCAGAAAAGAGTTTAAGAACTGTCTTTATTTTACTAAGTGATATGTTTTCTTTTCCCTATGATCCAGAAGCTGTAATTTTTCTATGTTCTGCTGCCATAGGAAGGATGGACCTGAAGGATTAACAATTGCCCCACTTGCTTTAATCTGCTTACTGGATTCAACATAGTCTCAAGCTGTACTGCCATGTTATAAAGCACTCTACAAAATCAAAAAAGAGCCAGAGATGGAGAAATGGAGCAAGGTTTGGGTGGGGTGGCACAAATGAGGATGTACGTGTTGAGGAAGCATATGACTGGGGAGAGGGAGGTAGAAAAGTTGAGAAGCTTAGATAGAATATTTCAAATTGTGAGACCAAAATGACTGAAGGCTCTGCTGCCAAAAATAGAGCAAAAAGAAGCCAGAATAGGAAGAGGAAAGGATATGTGCAGAAAAATAGAGCTGAATGATATTGCAAACGTAGTGAGGGCAAGGACATGGAGGGATTTGTTGATGAAGGCAAGAATTTTGAAATTTATGCATAGGCAGATAGGGAGCCCATGAAGGTTGGAAAGCACAGGATAATATAGGAAAGAGATTTAGTGTAGGGTAGAATGTGGACAGTGGAGTTTTGGACAAGTTGCAATTTGTAAAGGGTAGAACTTGGGAGGCCAGCAAGTAGACCATTAAATTTAACAAGTCTGGAGGTGATGGAGGCATAGATAAGCATTTTAGCAACAGTGGGAGTGGAGGCAAGTAATTTTGCAGAGGTGAAATAGGTGGTCTTTGTGGTATCTAAAATGTGTGGTTTGAAGCTCAGCTCAGAGACAAACAGAGCACAAAGGTTGTGCACTGTCAACCTCCAGAAAGAGGGAGGAAGTCAGATGTTAAGATGTGGAACACAATGGCTTTAGTGTTGTTGACGCTGAGTTGAATGAAACTTTTGCCCATCTATGACTTGCCATCAGACAGTACAGTGGTGGTCAAGGAATCAAGAGTTGAAGCAGAGAGGTAAAGCTGGACATCATCAGTGTACACATGTAGACTGACCCAATGCCGATAAGTTATGTTATCATGGGGCAACATATAGACAAGGAAAACAAGGGGACCAACAATAATGCGAATACTGCCTGCCCCTGCCCCAAAATACAGGTACATTGCTTATCCTTTCTCCATACCCAAGAAAAAATTAGCTAATTTCTATGACTGAGAGATGGTCACATTCCTGAGTTTGGCCCCAAGGGGTAAATTTTAACCCCTAAGAATGGGTGGGTTGTGGATGGGTGGGCAGTGAAAATTCTAAGAAATCGGAGCGGGATCATATCCCGGCTCCAACGCGCCCACTTCTGGGTTTGACCTAGATGTGTTTGGATGCTCGCAGGCTTCTAACACCCGAAAGTCACTTAAAGCCAGCGGGCCAATATTTGAAGGGCCAATTTAGGTAGTTAAACCACTTAAGGGAATTAACTTTTTGTGTATTGAGTTACACAAACGATTTTGACTTTGAACGTGTCTCCCGTGGCCTCTGAAACACGGAGGTGAGTTGCAGCCAACCCTCATTTGGGTCTTTAAACAAGTGATTGACACATATGAAGAAAAGGTGGGTTCTTGCAGCAGGGCAATCCGTTCTCTCAGACAAACCTGCTGAGAGTTCTTTGTGTTTAGACTGAGATTTCTTTATTCACACTCAGAATTCTTGTGTTCTGAAATATTTACCTACATTTTGGACCCCCTCAAACTGAGAACATCAGGATGGGGGGTGGGGGGGGGCACAATGCATCTATTCCATAGTACATCTGAAGAGGAGGCACATCTCCATTCACGGCAGACACAGCATACAGTTCTGGGAGTTGCAGCTCCAAAAAAGAGGTGGGCCACAAGGACCTGCAGAAGAGTAGAGAGGGGCCGAGGTCGCAGGAGGCACTACCCACCTGAGAGAGTGTACAGGCAGAGACTGAGCTTCCCGGACCTGTCTGAGGAGCAATGCTTACACAGGCTCAGATTGAGTCACCAGATGGTCGCAGTTATCTGCAAACTCCTTCAGGCAGAACTGCTCCCGGCTGGGCCTGGTGACCACGCATTGCTTATCGCAGTTAAAATCACCAGTCACCTCAATTTCTTCGCCTCCTGTTCCTTCCAGGGTGCCACTGGTGATATCTCCAGGGTCTCTTAGTCTCTGCACATAAGTGTATATGATAGGTCACGGATGGCTTGTTTGCCAGTGCATCCCACTACATCAACATCCCCATCGATGACATCAGCCAGACTGAGAGGGCAGTAGGTTTCAACTCTCTGGTTGGCTTCCCATGAGCACAGGAGCAATTGATTGCACACACGTAGCAATCCAAGGACCTGCTCACGTGCCAGGACTGTTCATCAACCGAAAGGGATATCACTCCATCAATGCACTGCTGGTTTGCGACCACCAGAGGAGGTTTCTGCAGGTGTGTGCCAAATTCCCTGGCAGCTGCCATGATTCCTTCATTTTGCGCGACTCTAACATCACGGCCTTCTTCCACGCACAAGACAGATTTAAGGGCCGGCTCCTTGGAGACAAGGGATACCCCCTGCAGACATGGCTCATGACACCTGTGAGAAACCCCACCTGCGAGGCACAGCAACAGTACAATGATAGTTACATCACCACCAGGTCTGTCATTGAATAAGCCATAGGACTATTGAAGATGCACTTCAGGTGCCTGGATCGATCTGGGGGAGTCCTTCAGTACTCACCAGCGAGGTTGTGCAGAATAACCATGGTGTGCTGCATCCTGCACAACATCGCTCAGCAGAGAGGGTTACATGTGGAGGAGCTTCATTGCGCTCACAAAGCATCCTCATCTGCTGGCAACATTGAAGAAGATGATGAGTAGTAGGAGGAGAAGGAGGAGGAGGAAGATGGGGAACCCATTGTCAGAGCAGCAACGCACATGGTTGCTCATGATACCAGAGATTCACTCATATCTAACAGGTTCTCATAAGAAGATCTGCAAACTGAAGATAGTGAACTACTCAGACTGCCTGGAACAACCACTACCACCGACACCAGCCCCTGCTTGCACAAACAGTCCATCAACCACACATACACCCATTGGATACATGTCCAATGGGTCCAATCATGTCTTGGTGTTTATGATGAAGCACATGACAGGGCGATTTCACAAAAGGGACTCAAGAATGGACAAGACGTGACAGTGGTGGTGACAATTATAACATTTAATGTGCATTTAACAAAAAACAAATATAAATGAAAAACATGACATTCGGTCAGACACCCATGTACATACCCTTGGTGATTACAAAACCTTAACCTTCCTCTGCCTAGGGCTTCTACGTGGTGCATCCCCTGTGGCTTCAGCAGAGGTAGCGGCAGGCTACTCAGATTCATGCCTTGACTGCTAAGATGCTTTCGGCCTACAACCTCTGGGATTTGGAGCCCGTGGGGGCACCGCCAAAGACTGCTCTACCTGAATCTGTGCAGGGACAGACATTCGGCCATCGGGAGAGAAGGCAACATTGAGGGTACTGGTTGATTGCGGGGGGGCATCAGATGAGACGTGGGAGCGCTTTGAGTGGAATCCCCACTTCCATGTCCCCTTTTTCCATCATCTCTCTCCTGGGCAGGTGCAACATCACTCCCACTACTTTGCTGGCCAGCAGGCTGGTGAAGAGATGTAACACTTTCTAAGGTTACGGATGAAGTTTCTGTCTGCCTGTTTAAGGCAGCCGACATATTGGCATCCAGAGTCATGGCCTGCATGGACTCATTTGAGAGCCATGCCTGAAGCTCAATGGGGGCTGCCACTCTCTCCATCGAAGACATTCCCTCACTTACCTGTGCCACCAATCCACTAGTGATAGAGTTGGACTCCTCCATCCTCTGCGCTATTGTGGACAGTGTGCGTGTCACCTTTTCCTTACCTTGCAAAGGTGGAGCTGTACCTCAATCATTTTTACTCTCAATGATGTCGCCCGGGGTTCACCGACTGTATCGAGCTGAGCAGAACTTGGAGAGGAGTGTCCCCCCCGACACAAACTCTCCACAGCTGCCCCTGCTACCTGTGTCTGCTCATGCTCACTTGTAAGTGTTAAATCACCAGGTGACAATCCAACTATCTGCCTAACAGGACCCACAGAAGTGTGAGTATCTGCGCTGGTGCGTGGCTAGATATGATATGACAGTGCGCCCTCTGCGGAATTCAGCTCCTCTAGGCTCCTCTTCAGCTTCTCCTTCTTCCATGGTGCATGCCTCGTCATCAATCCATGAAGGCCCTGGAAGAGAACATGAAGCAATATTAAAAATCATCACAGAAGTTAGTTTGCAATGAGCATACTGAGATGTGAACAGGTCAATCATTTATAATATCAATTCATGATGTGTGTGAAGGATGTTAAACTTCTGTCACCAGCTGTTTGCGGGTTGTCAGTCTCACCATCTCAAACAGCCAGACTTTCAACTGTGCGGCCCAGACCCAACGCCTCTTCCTCCACGTCTGTCAGGGCCACTATTTATAGTGGGCCTCCTCCAGTCCTACTCCTCTCCCGTGCATTTTGTGCTCTCTTCTACAAGAGAAAGAACAAACATGTGAGTGAGTGAGGGTGACGAGGTCACCCGATGGATGCATTGCTTTGGGTGAGGCTGCCAATGAAACAGATGCATCAGAGAGTGACTACCAGACACATTGAAAACATTGCATCAGGATTGGGATGAGCGGGAGTGGTGGTGAAAGTGGTTTTCTCGGGCGTACCGAAAACACACCTCTTACTATAAGTTCTGGAACGATAGGGATTATAAGGACAGATCAGACTCGGACACATGTTTTCGGGCTCAACCGTATTGTGTTTAATAAGATTAACAATAACACTAGTAAACAGTACAAACAGTACAACCCTGGCTTGTCCAATAAGCCCTACCGTGCTAAATTACCACAGCCTAATAAGAGAACCCTCCCATGAAATAAATTAACAGAGGACCACCCCCCCACACCCCCGAGCACTAAAACCCTCTAAGGTTTGGTTGGGACTTACAATCATCCCCTCACACAGCTAAGTGATCTTGTGGATGTGTGGGCGTAGGCAATATGCTCACCCCGATTGCCCGTTGTTGCTTGCAGTTTCTTACTGCACGTCTCGCTGCTGGTTCCGTACCGCCGATGCAGTATCCAAGTTCCAGTTTGAGTCGAGGTCTGCTGATGAGGGATAAAGAGCAGCGCTCAGCTTCTGGTGGTGTTCCGTTGAATCGAGTCGAACACCACTCAGGAGACTTGCTGTAGATTGATGCCGAGGAGAAGAGAGAAGAGAGCAGAGCTCAGACCTGAGCGCAGAGCCGAGCCAGGAACCATTGCCAAATGGCTCCTTATATTCCCAAAAACCATCACCTTTTCTCCTGCCAATACTGATCGCTGTATTGACTCAGGTGATCTGTCTGGACACCCCCACTCCCCCCCGTGGCCTGGAGTGACTCATAACCTTTGAAATCTTTGTGAAAAATGCTATTTCGTTATCCCACTCCCAGGCCTTGCACCTGGAGAGACAATGGGCGCTGATTACTGGGTGTCTGCCATTTCCTGAGTTGATGGCCCCCATTAGCAGGTAATGGGTTTCGATCTCAAACCGATCTTGCTTAACTGGCTTCTCTCCTGGAAGACAATGGCCTGGCCATCTCCTGCCTTCCACCTGTTTCAGTTGGGACTGAGTGTCTCTGAGTTACCTCTCGGGGTATTGTTCCCAGTAATTATGTTAAATGGTGATGACGTCAATCAACCTGGGTTCCCTTCCACCCAGCTTGTTAGTGTGAAATGTTCGTTTGCATATGAATGCACCTTAGTCAGGTTAGCCTGGCTCGAAACTTCTGCCAGTCAATCCTATTCCCTAAGCCACTCCCACAAGCTTACCAAACAGTACAGTTCTTTCTTAGGGGTATTGGATTTAAAATATGATTCATAAAAATGGCCAGAACGCTGGTGCTACATTGGATTCACAAATGGGGAGGTGAGGAAGTACACAGAAAGTGGAGGTAAGTTGATGATGAAACTTAAGTGGGTGTGAGGAGTGATGTGATGCAGTAGGCTTGGCAAGTCAGAGTGGTGGGTGGAGGTGCGGTGGGGAGGTAATGTACACTACAGGATGTAGGTGAATCAGTAACTGTACTAACTTTTCCTGACCTAGTTAGGTCATTAAAGCGCTTCCTGCATTGTACCCATGACCTTGCCATGGTGCTCCTGCTGCTCAGCTCCTCTGCCACCTCGAGCCAGGTCTTCTTGGTGGCAGAGGCAGGGCGCTTCCTCCGGTTAGCCATGTATAGTATCTCCCTCCTGCTCCTCACACCAGCCAACAGCAACTCAAGACAGGAGTCGCTAAAAGGGATGTTGCTTTACACCTGTGATGCTGCATCTCTGAATATTCCTACTTTCTCATTCAAAATTCATGGTTGCAATGGCCCTTTAAATACTCCAGTTCACAGCATGTCATTCAAGCGAGCAGTATGCCTGCTGCGCAGCTTGGAGATGCAAAACCTGGAAGTAACATTAAGGGCCTTCAATTTAGTCACGATCGCTCGAGCCAACGCGCAGAAAATTTTTCTGGGTTTCTCACGCGACTATTCACCCACCTGCTGAGTTTCTGTCGCCATGTTAAAATTATGCCCCAAGTCTCCATGGGAGGTGAAAGGAAAGGAGGGTCTGAGAGATGCATGGAAAGGGACAAACAGAGAGAGAAACACATACAGAAGGAAAGTGTGTGAGAGGCATACACAGAGAATGGGACACATACATTAGAGTGCGAGCAGACAAAAGTAAAGACATATAGAAAGAGTGAAAAAAAAGTTGGAGACAAACAGGTACAGAGTTAACAATGAGGAAAGTCTGTTGAGCCAGAGAGGGAACTCAAACTGAGAAAGGGAGACAAAAAAAAATTAGATGGGAGATGAGCCGAGGAGACAAGGAATCACAAGGAGAGAGACAATGCCACAGGAGATCAATTAGTATATTTGAAGTTTTGTATAGATATAGGGTTACCTTCTTGGTATTTCACATTATATATAAAAATCCACAAATTACTTGAGAGCTCCAAAGAAACGCAATACCATATATTAAATAATGATGTACCACACTGACATCAACCAAAATTACCCACACTTTCTCGAATAAAAAGCTCACTTTACATTGTTTGGCAGCCTTATTTGCTAACTATACCCATTATGTGGCCTGGTTATAGCCAAAGGATAATAGATGTTTTTGCTTCCTCCGTCTGCATCATTTATTGCTCCCTGGATGAAAGAAGATAGATGATTCCAAACAGTGCTGTAGATCACCATAATATCAAATGTATTGTTTTTGCAATAAAATACTTTAAAACTGCAGTTGCTTAAATATTCTATTAAGTAATAATGGAATCATAACAGTTTCCTATTATCTTGAAATCACAAACATTTGCTATTGATTCTTCTCGAAATAGCATTCAGTTAAATTGTAGTTCTGACTCTAGATATGTGTTATCATCTGTTTTATGGTATTTAATTCCAGAATTTGTATCTGTAAGAACTGATATCATCATTGATGGCCAAAGTAAAGAGAATCAATACAGAGCTATAGTAATAACTCTGGATATTAAAGCAAATCTTTTCAATGAAGACAAGCAGCAACCCAGGCTTGTAGTTTGACTTTCTCTGCAGCTAATTAATCAGAATTTTGCTCTGTTTGGTGAATAAATTTTACATTTTTTCCAGTAACAAAGTGGAAATTTGTAGCTGAGCCAAATTTTCATATTGTTTACCATCGATTTGGAAAAAGAATAATTATTTGAGTAGTGGAGCTTGTCTTTGAGTGGATACATAGCTATTCATTATTCTCTACAGTTGATTTTCAGATCAAACCACCTATTAGCTTATTTATGTCAAATCATATATGATTAAGATTGTGAACAGTCCATATATGATCCACAAATAAGACTTAAATTCCAAAAAAAAGTTGTTTTAAATTTATATCAGAATGCAACCTGAATTAATATTATGGGATATTAGAACAAAACAGACCATAAAATAAGAAAAACTCATTTGGCCCCTCAGCCCCATCTGTTCCACAGGTTACAAACAACCAATTCTATGTTGGAATCTATGCTAACCATTTAATTTCCTAAGGAAAGGAACTGTAAATTTTTTCCTGGCTCCCATAGGTAAATCAAAGAAAACTCCAGAATATCTATCTAACCATAGACATCTTACCATATTTACCATTAATTGGGTCCTTTCCTCAGCATGACACTTCCATTGTGGCAGTCACCAGGAAGCATCGTATTCCAATGCAGCATTGAGTCATCTCAATCTGTTGAATGATGAGCAGATGTAAGTATTGAAAACCAGAAGATATCATGCACAACAGATCAGTCACAGCAGCAGGGAGACAGCTGTATGAGGGTCCCATTACCTGGTTCGTCTAGTAAGTACTGCAAATACTTTCTATTGGACATGTTTACAATTGAAGAAATGCAATTTATTTCATCTGCATATCTTTTTGCCGAAAACTGCACATATTCCTTTTGGTATACTTCTGAGTGACTGGAGTCCTGTTGGTTGTTTTTGTCACTTTTTTTTCTTTCTCCAATATCTCTCCCTCTGTTTTTCTAATTCTCTTTCTTCCCATCTTGGCACTTGGGATTCTATTAGTTCCATTGTGGCTGAGACAAACTCTTCGATTTTAATGTTCAAATGGGAAATGTCATTTGGATGAGTATGATTGGGTAAATGGCACATCAATTTGATGCTATTATTTCTGGTATCTATAATAATTAAACAGTAATACTAGGAAAACACCTATGTTGCTGAAAACATTCTCTGTTTGCTATCCATCCTCTTTTCATGAACATCTTTTTTAGAGAGCAGGTTGTTCCATGTTACTCAAGTAACCAATACTACCATACAGGTTCTATGGACCATCAGATAAAAGAATTACAGTGATACCTGTAAATTACAGACACCTAAGGGACTGGCATCAGCTGTTCTTTTTTTGCAGGTGGGCCCAAATTGTTCCAAAATATATCTGCTGTGACATTTCTTTAAAGGATAGCAAATTGTGAATCTGAAATAATCCAAATTGGAAAAATAAAGCATTTGTGAATTAACCTGAAACTGATTCAGCTTTTTATCATTTCCGTTTGGACTGTGCTCTGAACAATTTATTGGGCCAGAAATTGCTCATAAAATAACAGTGAGCCTAACACGCTCACCGTTATTAATGGGCAAATTGAAGAGCAAATTCCGGCGACCGCATATGCGCAGTGAAATGCGGAAATCTGGAACTTGCTCTTCCTGATTCCTTGCTGATCTGACAGCTTCGCATTAAAAAGATATTGCAGGTGGGAATCAATGGACCAGTGCGAACTTGCTCTCCTGCCCAACCGGAAACTAACTAATTTCGCCAGAATAAAGATACACTGAGTTATATCAGGTCTCAACTAACTTTTAACGGCATGGTAAGTATTAATAACTGCCAAATAACCTCTCTGGCACTGAAAATTAACTTTTAAAAATGTGGAGTCTCATTACTCCCGATTTTAATAGTTTTTGGACATTTAAAAAATGAATTAAATTTAATTTTTTAAACTTTTTCTTTCTGTCTCTTATCTCAGTCTTTTGATCTTACCCTCCTTAAATTTTGCTTTCTCTGTCTGATTTTATAGTACATTTTCTAATCTTATCTGTCACTTCCTGGTTCTTACTCTACGTGGTTTGCGAATGAGATTCACGTCCTGGTTCTCACAGCATGGCTTGCTTCAAGCTGATTGGTGGAAGGTACAGAGAGATTATTTCCTCTTCTCTCAGCTCAGAGAAGCCCAGGAATGACTGCTGCACTTCTTGCAGGTCTCAATTAAAGAAAGATGGCGCCCAGAAGCCCACGAAAAGTCTACGGGTAAGTTAATTACTTAACAACAGCGGGTGGCATGTGTTCACTGTTCAGCGCAATTTCCAGCCCATTATCTTACTATGAGAAGATTTCATTCATTGTGATAGTCCATAAATATAGAACAATTCAGTATCTAAATATGATGGATTGTGAATATGTAATGCATTATCTAAGAACATACTATAAGTATGGAATTATTGATTACCTAACTGTGACATGTAAATATGGAATAGTTATGACGCTCACAGAGAGTGAGAAAGACAGAGTAAGGGAAACAGAGAATTAGACAGTGGGAGACAGGCAGAGATAATATAGGAAGGAAGACAGATTTTTCCTTTGTCTGTGAGCAATACCATAGGAGATAAACAAGCATTAAAGTTTTAAAATCACGCTTTTATGAAAAGTGCTATTTTACAAGGACCCAAGGGCAGGTAAAGCTGGCACTGTGACTCAATCTTATGAGCCAGGCACATTTGGAATCAGTGTGAACTTGCAACTCTCCAAAAGGTAAACCATAACTCTTCACTTTGTAATTCTTTTGAAACATTTTAGGACAGTTTTTTTATTTTCTGATAATATTTACTTGCAGTCCATCATAAAGCTTTGATTTCTGTCCAATGCAATGCCTCCTGAGGGACATAAGAAGAAAATTGAGTACTTTGGAAAACTCAGCAATGTTTCTCAGTCTTGCAAGTTACACACTGCAGTCACACTAAGTAATGAAGCAGAGGCTGGTATTACAGTTTGGGCTTTTCCCTAACACTTTTGTCTTGTGTTCACAGCAAAAGGGCAGTTTCCATAAGCAGAGAGAAACTCTTTTAATTAAACCTAAGCCCTTCTACGTCCTATGTATGGTTTGAAAAGCTAGATTTAGCAATTACCTATTTACGGTAAATCAATTATTGGAGATCACATGGGATGCCTATTATATTCTGTTGTCTCCTCTGAAAGATGGAAAATATTTTGCCATCAGACCAGTGCATACAAGTTAAAACTACTTGGTCAGGTTTTACTTATAGGTTAATGAACACATAGAAGCCAATGCCATAGCAAGATACTAAATCAGCACAATATTTGAAAAATGTGGAATTAAAATTATTGCAAAAAGAGTAAAAATAACTTCTATAGGACACATTTCTTACAGAGTCTGATAAGGAACAAGATTTTGGATGAAACAGGCTTGCCTTTTATTAGACCTTCCAGGTGTAATGTATGAGGCCAATGACAGTTTTGTTTGACCCAAGAAGTTTAAGTTTCCTGCCAGAGCTAGGGGAAAATTGCTCAATACTCATCCAGTCCATGCTCAAGATTTTGTCTTGCCCTCACCACTATTGCTGCTTCTTGGCCCCACTTATTGCTTCATCCTCTCATTTTGCACACTATGCTAAGCTGCCTCAGACATCTTCAAACGCAATCAGCACACACACAAATCCACTTCCATTCTTCTTGCAGGAGAAGCTAGCGTACAACAGGTGGGAGAGTACAACAACAACTGGAAGGTCCAGACCCTATATACACATGCTGATACCAATGGATAAGATGGCCATCAACATAATTGGCAGGGAGAGGGCATGTAGCTTTGGAGATAGCCAGTCTGGAGGTTACATGCAGCAAGGTGTTTGAGGATCTTCCCTTCCTTTTCTCTTTCTATTGAACTCTCTCATTAACATGTTCAGTATGACAATCCGGTGGTGCCTTGCACTGCCATTCACCTGCTACTGCTTACCCTTGCCATTAAATGCTAACACTTGTCCCTCTCCCCTTTCTTTAGATCCATCAGACATCTCGGGCCTTGCAGAAGCTCAAACTGGTGTGAGGTGGCAGGGGGAATTCCCTCCCAAAAATGCACCATCACTTGCTCTCATCCTTCCAAGCACAATACAGAAATCAGCACCCATCAGCTATAGATAGTGAGATACAGGGGTCTTCATTGGGTGATTCACTGAGCACAAGTGAGCAGGTGCAGGTGCAAAGAGGGCAGTCTCACGTCCTATATCTGTTGGCATGGACAGAGAAGCAGATTTCGGGGCAATAGCAACGCCGACAGGGACAAAAATGACATCAGAGTCCCTGACAAAGTTATTTGGCCCTGTTTTGCATATATTCATTAAGCCCCCATCTGTTTCCAGCAGAAGTTCATAGCTGCATAAATTAAGGTCCACACGAAAATCACAACATGCCAAGTTGCTGGTTCGATCTCCACGTGAATTTCATCTCACTAGCTCCCTGTTTTTATGTGCAAAGGGGACGTGATGATTTGAAAATCATTCCACTTGTGTCCTCCTTACAGTTGCTTGTGTCTGCACCTGGTGCTGTGAATAATTAGCATTGCAGCATAAAATTGCATATCATATTTGCATTTGACCTCTTGGACAGGATTTGCACCAGTTATTATGGGCTCGAATTGAGCAGGCCTGCGGGTTCCCAGCGGGTGGTCCTCCGGGAGCGTCGAAAACGCGAACGGCGAAATTAGTGGGTTGCCCACACGATCGTAGCAGGCAACCCACTAATAGGATCCAATTACCTGCTCCTCCGGGGTCCACGGCGCTGGCCTGCGCGTCGGTCGGGCTGCGCATGCGCAGTACGATCTGTCAGCTGGAGGCTCTCTAGTTAAAGGGGCAGTCCTCCACTGACAGATGCTGCAACCAATGGGACAAATTGCAGCATGGAGCAGCCCAGGGGGAAGGCTGCTCCCAGTTTAATGATGCCTCACCCCAGCTATCATCAGATGGGGTGAGGAGGAGGGGGAGGACACAGATCTTCCCCCCGGCGGGCGGGAGGAAGTGGCCTGCCTCTGCCACCAAGAAGGCCTGGCTCGAAGTGGCAGAGGGGGTCACCTGCGCCACCAACATTTGGCCCACCTGCATACAGGGCAGGAGGCGCTGCAATGACCGCAGTAGGTCCGCCACAGTGAGAACACAAAGTCTTTCCCCTACACTCCGTCTGCCACAACACTGCCCCCACCCCAAATCTCCTTCGGCACCGCCAACACTATTCTGTCACATCACCCTTCATGCCCACTCAAACCCCATCCTCATCTTACCTCCACCTACTCACCTCGCCAGTACTCATCCTGCCACTAACACGCAACCCAATCCTTATACAATCTCATGGCTCCATCCCATACTCACCCTCTCGTGCATCTCCCTCACGGCCAGCCTCACTCAACCTGCCACCACCTGTGCTGCAGCCACAGGGCATGCATCACATATGTGCAGTAGGCAGGGTAAGGCAAACGTCTCGTCAGCATGAAGGGGGTGCACAAGGGTGTCTGAGGGTTTGTCATGGGTGTAACCCATATTGAATTTCAGAGCCACAAACAACACACATTATATTGACACCACCACTGCCATGTCTCCGCGAATCCTGTCCGTTGTGTCCAATAATGCCCGCTCCTGTGTATCACTATGAGGACCCACCACTGATGCCACCCATCGTGTTACTGCAGAGTAGGTGCAGGTGTATTTGCAGGGCTCGTCCGCGCAGACGACTGAGAGACATCGGCGGTGTAGCCGGCTGCACCCTGGAAGGATGCGGAGGAGAAGGTGTGGAGGACAGTGGTGACTTTGCCAGCGACAGGTAAGCAGTTGGTGCTGGGGCCAGCCAGGAGCAGCTCGGCATGAAAGAGGCTGCAGATTTCCACGACTACATGTCGAGCGAATCTGCGCCTCCCTGTGCACTGCTGCTCGGAGAGGTCCGGGGAGCTGCGCCTCGGTCTGTGGACCCTGTGGCGAGGGTAGTGCCCTCTGCGACGCGTCTCTCTCTGCGGTAGCCCTCCCTCCTGCTGTGCAGGTGGGCGTGCAACCACACCGTGTTGGGGGGATCCACGTCTCTGCGGCGGACGGCGTGGACTGCGAGGCTGCTGGTGCTGGTCATGCTCTTCGTCCTCCGAGGGTGTCCACACACCACCCAACTGGCAGGTGTTGGTCTGAGGGGTTGTGCAGGGTAGGTGTGTGGGTCCTCGGACTGGGGCTGCGGTTTCGTGTCGGTCTGTCCTCTGGCTTGGCCGGGGGGTGGTGGGGGGCAGGGGTTGCCCTATGTGACGCGGTGGCCTCCTGCGTGGGTGAGGGCTCTCCCCCATGGAGCGCACCTTGGCACCTGCCACAGGCTGCTGGCTGCAACACGCCTGGTTTGAAAGGTACTGATTCCCCCAGTGTGTGAAACTGACTGCCTTGAACCTAAAATCCCACACTTCCTCTTTTGACAGCTGCTTCAGCTCATTAACTGACCACAACGAGCAAGTTAAGTACTCTCAAGTGGAACCCCGCTGGCTTTAATTGCCTGCGGGATTCCCACCAGCGGGGCTTGCGCGCGCAGCCCCGCACGTCAGCGCGGTACCCGGAAGTGGCCGGGATTTTGTCGCGATCCGGTCACGTGACCGGAGATCGGGATTTTCGGGGCCACCCCGCTGGAAACCCGCAGGTAACCCGACCCTAAAATCGAGCCCTATCTGTTTAGAACTGATTTAGACCTGAACATGAAAATCGGCCCCACAAGGTGAATTGTATTACAACGCATACAGCTGGCTTAGCCTGAATGCTGTTTCTTCAGATAAATTTTGGGGGTGCAAAACTACTTTGGTGAGGGCACAAACTGGACGGTAGTAGATCAGTTTCTCCTTTCCATTTCCCCTACCCCCCCACACAGCTTGCACCCCTGCCGCAGTTGAATTTCACCTCCTTTGTTTCTTTGGCAAAAGTGTATTGTAAAAAAAAGAAAAGTGTTCACTTCAACCCAGATTGAAAAACACACCTCTTATGTAACAGCAGTTTCACGTATTTTCTAATAGGCAACAACTGTTTTGTTGTTTTCTAGTGTTATTAAGTTGTTTTTTTAAATTCAGTAATCACACTCCAGTTGTCACCATCTGTTTTTATCTTCCCGATAAATTACTTTTCTCCTCCTCTGTTTTGTTTCAATGAATTCCCCAACTAAACTGTTCTTATAATTACACGCTATTTTAGTTATCCCAAACAGAATGTTAGAATGTTTTTCTCAACTAAGCTGTTTAAGATGGCTATAGTATAATAACATGGAGCAGAATATTAATACTATTCTGCCCTAATCCACTGGAGCTTGCATTATTTGCTTCTTCACTCCCATGCACCAGCTCAGAAACTTTCATTGATGGGGAATAGAAAGTGTTAGAGATAATGGGCCCGATTTTAGCAGGCCTGCGGGTTCCCAGCGGGTGGTCCTTCGGGAGCGTGGAAAACGCGGACGGCTAAATGAGTGCGCCCCCCGCGCGATCGCGGGATAATTGATCCCATTAAGCCGTGGTTACGGGTTCTCCGCTCCCCAGCTGCGCGCCGGCGGGCTGCGCATGCGCATTAACGTTATCGCGATGGTGGAGCTCTATTTAAAGGGGCAGTCCCCCAAAGCCCCTCCTGCTTCAAGCAAGAGGCATCACAGCATAGCGCACCCCAGGGGCAAGGCTGCGCCACGGTTCTCCAACTCCGCGCTGCAGCTGCTTCTGGAGGGTGTGAGGAGGAGGAGGGAAACGCTGTTCCCGACGGACGGACGCAAGTGCCCTGGCTCCGTCACCAGGAAGGCATGGGCAGAGGTGGCGTCGGAGGTCAGCAGCAGGGCCAACACCACCAGGACATGGGAGCAGTGCCGCAAGCGGTTCAATGACCTCACTAGGTCCGGCAAAGTGAGTACACTAACGCACCCTCCCACAACCCGTCTCCAACCTCACGCCAAACACATCACAACCCCTTCTGCACAGCCACCACTGCGCTCCCGCAGCAATCCTCACAGCCACTCACTCACCATCCTCGCCGTGCCCGCAAGTACCCACCGTCCCTGTCCCCACTCGAACACTACCACACACCCCAATCCCCATGCAATGGGATGGCCATGTGGCACACGCATCCTCCCATCCACCTGCCCCACGCGCAACCCACCCACACCGATGCTTGAGGCGTCTCACTATGCAATCTGCACTCACGCACGCATCTGTGTTTTGCCTTGACAGGAGAAGAGATGCAAGAACGCGCGAGAAAGGGCCCGAACCGGAGAAAGGGCCCGAACCGGAGAAAGGGCACGCGCTGGTACTGACGGATGCAGAGGTGGAGGCGCTCGACATCAGCGGAACGCAACATTGCCTCTCCGTGGCGGATGGCGAGTCTGGCGCTGCAGAAACGGCCGGTAAGGGAAAGCTGACACTCAACACTCATGATCGCGAGTGACCGTATCATCACCTGGCATCTGGCGCACCGCAACGTTTGTGCACATGCCTCATAGTGCCCTCTGTTCTCTTGCAGGGCCGTCTGCGAGCGCTGTGTGTGAGGAGGGCGATTCCTCAGAGGACATGCCGGTCTCTAAGGGTGCATCGTCACATATGAGCCAACCATCCACCAGCGCAGAGACACGCACCTCGGTGGGTCCCCCTCGCCAACTAGTTGGGGTTGCACATGGTGATTCACCGCGCACGTGTGAGCATGAGCAGACCCTGGTGGCAGGGGCAGCCGCGGAGGGTCCGCGTCGGTGGGAGCACTCATATCCAGGCTCTGCTCAGCCGGACCCAGATGCTGAACCCAGGGGGCCACCAGTCAAAAGGAGAGTCGTCGAGGGGCACCAGCACATTGCCGACGTACTGGGAAAGGTGCCACGCGCATTGTCCACAATAGCGCAGGTGATGGAGAAGTCCAACTCCTGCATGTGGGCATTGGTGGCGCACGTACAGGAGGGTATCGGCGACATAGTGTCGCGGGTAGGTGCGGGAACGTCTGCGGTGGAGGACAGGCTAGCCTCCCTCGAGCGTCACGCACAGCTCCACATCGAGTCCGTGCAGGCCCTGACAATGGCTGTTCGGATTCAGGGTGAGCAACATTCCGCCGCCATAAACAGGCTGACGGATACACTAGGGGTGGCCTTGCAAGGCCTCACACATGCCATCCAAACTGTCGCCCAACAGGGTGGAAGGGGTGATGTGGGCCGAGGCCACGAGAGGGATGATGGTGAACGGGGACATGGAAGCAGGGACGCTACTCAAGGTCCCCCAACTCCCGCCCGTTGCCCCCCTCTCAACCAGTACCTGCAATGGTGCCTCCTCTCCAGGTGGCCGAGTCTGCCCCTGCACAGGTACAGGAGGAGCAGTCTGTGGAGGTGCCCTCACGGGCACCGAAACCCAGGGGCTGTCGGCCCAAAGCATCTACCCGGTCAGGGCAAGAACAGGAGCAACCTGCCACTACCTCTGCTGGAGCCACAGGGGTAGCACCACGTAGGGGTTCCCGTAAACGAAAGCCAAGGTCGTTATAAGCACGAAGGGAATGCACCAGGGTGTCTGTTCATTTGTACGCTTTTTGTTTATAGTCGTTCACCATGTACATATTAAACACTATCGTTCTGCGGCTTGTGCAATAGGTGCGTTCCGTGCGGCCCATCATGACGACGAACACCTGCTGCCGCCCATTGGCCACACTACTGTGGGTGCAGGAGTACTGGCACCACTCTTCTGTGGAGGGGGCTGGAATGGCCCCTCGTATGTGCAGGTGAAGAGATGTGAACGCCTCAGACTGTCTGACTCTAGGAGAACCGTTGACATATGAGTGCCTCCCTGGCCTGGCGAGCATCCCGGTGAGCCGGTGTTCGGCGCATGGGTCGTTCATCATCCTCTCGCGCGTCCTCCTCCTCCCCCTCCTCCTCCACCTCCTCCTCCTCCTCATCGTCGTCCTCAATGTGGGTGGCGGGTGTGGATGGGGCCTCCTCCAGCGGCACCCCTCTCTGTTGGGCCATGTTGTGCAGGGCACAGCAGACAACTATGATCCGTCCCACTCTGAATGGTGTGTATTGCAGCGCTCCCCCAGAACGATCAAGGCACCTGAAGCGCATCTTGAGCAGCCCTATGATCTGCTCAATTGTAGACCTGGTAGCAATGTGGCTGTCACTGTATCGACGCTCCGGCTCGGTGATGGGGTTCCTCAGAGGTGTCATGAGCCACGTCTGCAGGGGATACCCCTTGTCGCAGAGGAGCCAGCCGTTGCCGGTGTTGGGTGCGTGGAAGAGGGGCGGGACGGTGGACTCCCTGAGGATGAAGGCATCGTGGCAGCTGCCGGGGTAACTGGCGCACACGTGTAGGAATCTCTGGCGGTGGTCACAGATGAGCTGGGCATTCATGGAGTGATACCCCTTCCTGTTGATGAACAGCCCTGGCTCATGTGGAGGTGCCCGTATTGCGATGTGGGTGCAGTCGATTACACCCTGCACCCGTGGGAAGCCAGCCATGGCATGGAATCCAACCGCCCTCTCCATCTGGCTGCGCTCGTCCATGGCGAAGTTGATGTAGTGCGAGGCCCTGTGGAACAACCCATCGGTGACCTGCCTTATGCACTTGTGTGCAGAGGACTGGCAGACCCCGGTGATGTCCCCGGTGGCACCCTGGAAGGATCCAGATGCGAAGAAGTTGAGGGCAGTGGTGACTTTGACGGCGACAGGTAAGAAGATGCTGCTTGGTCCATCCGGGAGCAGCTCGTCATTAAGGAGGCTGCAGATGTCGGCAACTACCTGGCGATTGACTCTGAGCCGCCGTACGCACTGCTCCTCGGAGAAGTCCATGAAGCTGAGCCTCGGTCTGTAGACCCTGTGCGGAGGGTAGTGCCTCCTGCGGCGCATCTCTCTCTGCGGTTGCCCTCCCTCCTGCTGTGCAGGTGGGTGTGCCACAGCACCGTGTTGGGGGGCTCCACGTCGATGAGGCGGACGGCGTGGACTGCGAGGCTGCTGGGGCTGGTGATGCTGTTCGTCCTCCGAGGATGTCGAAGTGGCCCCCATCTGGCAGGTGTTGGTCTGAGGGGTTGTGCACAGTAGGTAGGTGTTTCCTCGCACTGAGGCTGCGGTTCCACGTCGGTGTTTCATCTGGCTTGGCGGGGGGTGGTGGAGGGCAGGCGTTGCCCTATGTGACGGAGTGGCCTCCTGCGTTGGTGAGGGGTCTCCCCCCGCCCTGTGGAGTGCACCTTGGCAGCTGCCACAGGCTGCTGGCTGCAACACGTCCGTTTGGAGTGAGACTGTTTCCCCCAGTATGTGAAACAGTCTCAGTTGAAGGTAAAATCCCACACTTCCTAATAAGACAGCTGAATCAGGTCATTTAATGACCTCAACAAGCAAGGTAAATACACTCAAGTGGCATCCCGCTGGCTTTAATTGCCTGCGGGATTCCCACCAGCGGGGGCTACGCACGCACCGCCGCACCTCAGCGCGGAACCCGGAAGTGGCCGGGATCGAGGCGCGATCCGGTCACGCACCTGGATATCGGGATTTTCGAGGCCCCCCCGCTGAGAACGCACCCGAAACCCGCTGCTAAAATCGGGCCCAAGGAAACTGGAGGACTGGAAAAAGGGTGAGAAGGTGCCACCTTCCCAGTGATGGTTGAAGAGAAATCTGCCCATGGTTTTGGAGTCATGGGACTCAGAAATCATGGATACACACCTGAAACGAAGGATGGGTGAGGAACAACATATATATGTGCGGATTCTTTTTGATTCGTTCATGGGATGAGGGTGTCACTGGCAAGGCCGGCATTTATTGGCCATCCCTAATTGCCCTTGAGAAGGTGGTGGTGAGTCGCCTTCTTGAACCGCTGCAGTCCGTGTGGTGAAGGTTCTCCCACAGTGCTGTTAGGAAGGAAGTTCCAGGATTTTGACCCAGCGACGATGAAGGAACGGCGATATAGTTCCAAGTCGGGATGGTGTGTGACTTGGAGGGGAACATGCAGATGGTGTTGTTCCCATGTGCCTGCTGCTCTTGACCTTCTAGCTGGTAGAGGTCGCAGGTTTGGGAGGTGCTGTCGAAGAAGCCTTGGCGAGTTGCTGCAGTGCATCCTGTGGATGGTACACACTGCAGCCACAGTGCATCGGTGGTGAAGGGAGTGAATGTTTAGGGTGGTGGAAGGGGTGCCAATCAAGCGGGCTGCTTTGTCCTGGATGGTGTCAAGCTTCTTGTGTGTTGTTGGAGCTGCACTCATCCAGGCAAGTGGAGAGTATTCCATCACACTCCTGACTTGTGCCTTGTAGATGGTGGAAAGGCTTTGGGGAGTCAGGAGGTGAGTCACTCGCCACACAATACCCAGCCTCTGACCTGCTCTCATAGCCACAGTATTTATATGGCTGGTCCAGTTAAGTTTCTGGTCAATGGTGACCCCCAGGATGTTGATGGAGGAGGATTCAGCGATGGTAATGCCGTTGAATGTCAAGGGGAGGTGGTTAGAGCCTCTCTTGTTGGAGATGGTCATTGCCTGGCACTTGTCTGGCGCGAATGTTACTTGCCACTTATCAGCCCAAGCCTGTATGTTGTCCACGTCTTGCTGCATGCAGGCTCGGACTGCTTCATTATCTGAGGGGTTGCGAATGGAACTGAACATTGTGCAATCATCAGCGAACATCCCCATTTCTGACCTTATGATGGAGGGAAGGTCATTGATGAAGCAGCTGAAGATGGTTGGGCCTAGGACACTGCCCTGAGGAACTCCTGCAGCAATGCCCTGGGGCTGAGATGATTGGCCTCCAATAACCACTACCATCTTCCTTTGTGCTAGGTATGACTCCAGCCACTGAAGAGTTTTCCCCCTGATTCCCATTGACTTCAATTTTACTAGGGCTCCTTGGTGACACACTCGGTCAAATGCTGCCTTGATGTCAAGGGCAGTCACTCTCACCTCACCTCTTGAATTCAGCTCTTTTGTCCATGTTTGGACTTAGGCTGTAATGAGGTCTGGAGCTGAATAGTCCTGGCGGAACCCAAACTGAGCATCGGTGAGCAGGTTATTGGTGAGTAAGTGCCGCTTGATAGCATTGTCGCCGAAACCTTCCATCACTTTGCTGATGATTGAGAGTAGACTGATGGAGCGGTAATTGGCCGGATTGGATTTGTCCTGCTTTTTGTGGACAGGACATACCTGGGCAATTTTCCACATTGTCGGGTAGATGCCAGTGTTATAGCTGTACTGGAACAGCTTCGCTAGAGGCGCAGCTAGTTCAGGAGCACAAGTCTTCAGCACTACAGCCGGGATGTTGTCGGGGCCCATAGCCTTTGCAGTATCCAGTACACTCAGCCGTTTCTTGATATCAGGTGGGGTGAATCGAACTGGCTGAAGACTGGCTTCTGTGATGGTGGGGATATCGGGAGGTGGCCGAGATGGATCATCCACTCGGCACTTCTGGCTGAAGATGGTTGCAAACACTTCAGCCTTGTCTTTTGCACTCACGTGCTGGACTCCGCCATCGTTGAGGATGGGGATGTTTACAGAGCCTCCTCCTCCCGTTAGTTGTTTAATTGTCCACCACCATTCATGACTGTGGCAGGACTGCAGAGCTTTGATCTCATCCGTTGGTTGTGGAATCGCTTAGCTCTGTCTATAGCATGTTGCTTCCACTGTTTAGCACGCATGTAGTCCTGAGTTGTAGCTTCACCAGGTTGGCACCTCATTTTTAGGTATGCCTGGTGCTGCTCCTGGCATGCTCTTCTACACTCCTCATTGAATCAGGGTTGATCCCCTGGCTTGTTGGTAATGGTAGAGTGAGGAATATGCCGGGCCATGAGGTTACAGATTGTGCTGGAATACAATTCTGTTGCTGCTGATGGCCCACAGTGCCTCATGGATGCCCAGTTTTGAGCTGCTAGATCTGTTCTGAATCTATCCCATTTAGCACGGTGGTAGTGCCACACAAAACGTTGGATGGTGTCCTCAGTGCGAAGACGGGACTTCGTCTCCACGAGGACTGTGCGGTGGTCACCCCTACCAATACTGTCATGAACAGATGCATTTGCGACAGGTAGATTGGTGAGGACGAGGTCAAGTAAGTTTTTCCCTCGTGTTGGTTCGCTCATCACCTGCCGCAAGCCCAGTCTGGCAGCTATGTCCTTCAGAACACGACCAGCTTGGTCAGTAGTGGTGCTACCGAGCCACTCTTGGTGATGGACATTGAAGTCCCCCACCCAGAGTACATTCTGTGCCCTTGCTACCCTCAGTGCTTCCTCCAAGTGGTGCTCAACATGGAGGAGGACTGATTCATCAGCTGAGGGAGGGCGGTAGGTGGTAATCAGCAGGAGGTTTCCTTGCCCATGTTTGACCTGATGCCATTAGATTTCATGGGGTCCAGAGTCAATGTTGAGGACTCCCAGGGCCACTCTCTCCTGACTGTATATATACTCTGTGGTCAGTCTCTCAGGATGTGCAGCAACTGACAGGTGGGACTCTTGAGTCGCAGCTGCCATTTATTGCAGATATTAATGGAGCTTATGGCAGCTTCATTGGAACCTGTAGCAGACCCCCACTTTCCTTCATTACAACAGCATCTGCACTTCAAAAATACTAAATTGGCTGTGAAGTGCTTTGGAACGCCCTGAAGTCGTGAAAGTCTTTCATCTTTTTTAAGAAGTGCCAAGGATCAATCAAGGCCTCCACTTCCACGGAAGTACAGACTGCAGTTCTGGTAGCACTCGGGGAGAGAATAGACAACACCCAGCGTACCAGCTTCCAGACAACAGCAGCCACAATGCATGCTGCTTTCTCTCAGGGCTTTTGGAGAGGTTAATATTTGGTGGGGGTCCATCCTTAAATGCTGCTTGACTCTCCTTTTTCCATCCTGTCTGTAGGGGGTGGTGGTGTGTGTCAGCTTCACCTCTGACTACTGAGCGGTCCGAATCGCTCCCGCTCCCTGGGTTCTAGACCTTGGACTTATTTGGGGGTTGTGACAAAAAATGCAGCAGACAACTGGTTTTGGTACAAGAAAAGAAACTGGGTTTATTGAAGTCACAAATGAACTTATAACATTAGGATAATACTGAGATACAAAGTACACTTAGTTAAGAATGGGGAACACACGGCATAACGAGGGAAAATCACCCTACTAATCCCCTTACCCTTGTCCCACCCCCAAAACCTAACTAAATTGAACTAGGAGAGGTCAGGAATCATGCTCACCAAACCAGGGTTCCTTGACAGTTCGAAATCCAGCCAGGTAAGCCGGTTGCAGTTTTGGGGTACGCTTTTTGTGTCCTCTGGGCCCTGCCGTCCCCACGTGGTCCTGGTCTGTGGAATCTGCGAAGGTTCTTCAGTTGGATAGAGTCTGTTGGTACGGTAAGGCGCAGTTGTGGGTGGACGATCTTCGTGCAGGGCTGCGGCTGCCTTCTTGCTGCTTCAAAACTGCTGTTTAAAGCTGAACTGCTTAGAACCTGCTCCAAAACCAATCTTTAAACCTGCTCCAAAACTGCTGCTTCCAAACTGCTGTTTAGAACCTGCTCCAAAACTCATCCTCCAGCTTCGTAACTGGTCCCCAGTTATACTGTTTTTCGAATTTCTTATCTGATTCCCAAAACAAGGTTAGTTCTTTGTCTGATTATGGTGGGCTTCTTCCGGTGATTGTTGGTTTGTCAGGTGAACGATGTGAAATCGTTCACCTGACGAAGGGGGAAGCCTCCGAAAGCTTGTGAATTTAAAATAAAATTGCTGGACTATAACTTGGTGTTGTAAAATTGTTTACAATTACCTCTTTCCAGGCAGCCTTAACTGATGCTTTCTGAGGATGGTGCCCCTGACAGCCAAAAATTGAAAGGGGAAGTAGGCGGGGCGTATAACGGTTGGCCAATCTGATACTTGCCCATTTTGCATTCCTACTACAAATGTTAAAATATACTCTATTATCAATGTCAAATAACATTTCTTCTAATGAGAAACTATTACTTCAATAAAATTCTGCTATAAAACAAAAATTGTTTATTTGAACTTATGTAAAACAGTTTTACATATAAATTGATTCCAATTGTGCAACAACTGTTTATTAGTGTTTCGTTATTGCTATGTTTCTCAGAATTCAGTAATTGTATTCCCGTTGTCACCATCTGTTAGCACCTTCTCCACAAATTAGTTTTTTCTCCTCTGAATGAATGAATTCCATAACTAATTTGATCTTGTAATCATGTACTCTTGTAATGCTCCTACACTGGACATTGGAAATAAGTATTTTTATTCATTGATTGCAGGAGTTGTGAGCGTTATAATGACAAAAAAAATACAATGCTTAAAGCTAGCTATTTTTGTTCAGTTTACATCAAAGAAATACTTCCAGGTCAGGAAAATTAGCTTTATCTCCAGATGTTCAGTTTAAATGGAAAGAGGAGGCTTCCATGCTTTGCACCTTCAGCATTGAGTAGCTTTTCCAAAATAGGCATTTGAACAATCCATACTTCTTTGGTCTTATAAATCACCAGGCAAAAAAGGAATGTGGTTGTTCAAAAATATATTTTGGTAAGATTACTGAATCAAAGCCCATTTGTTTGGCAACATTTAACAGCATTATTTGAGGTTCTGTTTCATTTAATTCCTCTCTGCTTCAGCTTTCAGGGCTTTTAGCCATACAATCACAGATGTGAATGTAAGCTAAGCTAATGGGACGAATGGGATATTTGTTTCATGCAAGTGATGGTGCCAGTTTTCCCTTTGTTCTAATTGTGTTCTGTTGGGATTGTGGTAGTATAATTCTAAGATGGGTATTTAAGAAAGCTTTGTATTTTAAGGTTTGCTAAATATTATAAAGGGTCTTACACTGAAATAGTTAGGAGTTAAATTCTGCAACAAAATTGAAAAATGCTAATTATAGATGTATTTTGAGGTCCTGGATTTAGAACTTATAGTTTCCACAGTAACCACTGCAGTATAAGTTGTTAAAGAATTTGGGTCTGGAATCCATGAAACAGAAAGAATTTTGTATATAGCAAAAAAGGACCTGCAAGTCATAAACCAGTCAGAGTTACCAATTTTTAGTTATTTTGCACCCTATGTTACATTATTTCCTTGTGTATCTCCCCTCAAGGGCATTTAACATTTTCCTGTGCTTCTGCTAATACTGTTCTACTAGCTATTAATATGAGCAGCTTAGGATGCTTCACCCTGTTCCTATGCGAGGCATACAAAGAAGCGATCAGAAAAGGCCTTGTCAGCTATTGAGACAATGGGAGTACAGAGGCCACGGGAGGGCTGTTATCTCTTAATACTGCTGGAGGGGATGGGGGTTGAGGTTGAAGGGTAAAGTGAGAGAAGGGAGATGGAGGAAGGTGAACAGTTAATGCGGCATTCAACTGGCGATGGACCAAGGTGATGCAATTGAGGGGGGAATGAGGTAAGGTGGGGTCATTCGGCAGGAGACATGAATGTTAAGGAAACAGAGGAAAGAGACAAACAGGGAAAGGGTAATGTAGGGCAGCAGGAAAAAAAATGAAAAGCAAGAAAACAGAAGACAGGAAAGGATACAAGGATAGGGGGAACAATATTAAAAGAGCAGGAACAAGAAGGCTATGGACACAAAGGGAGGAGTAGCAGAGGAGCAGAAATATCAATATGGAAGGGTACTGGGACAGTGGTGGGCAGTAGTTGGAATGCAAAAGACAACGGGAAGAATGAAAAGATGGGTAGGAGCAGCAGGTGCAGTCAGCAGCCCTCAGCAGCTCCCTTCCCCCACACATCACTTGAAACATCACCTATTACCTGAGAAGAAATAAATAACGAAGAGAAAGCAGCAGAAGATGATAGAGAGAAGCAGAAAAAAAATTGAAAGGGAGAGATAGGAGGAGAGAACCAAAGGTAACGGAGATAGGTAAGAGAGAGACTGTATACATCAGCTTAAAGAAAGAAAGAACTTACATTTATATAGCATCTCTCAGGTCATCACTTTGAAGTGTAGACACTGTTGTTATGTTGGCAGCCAATTTGCACACAGTAAGGCCCCACAAACAACAATGGGATAAATGCCCAGTTAATCTACTGATAAACATCAAAAACCTTTTGACAAAGTGGAAAACATCAAATTGCTCATGTAAAGATAAACTTTGCGAGAAGAGGCTCCTAGCTTGGAACCTCGCGTATCAGTAGCATGGATTGGAGAATCAGATATAGACATTAGCATATTTGTAACACTCCTAATTTTCTGATGATTAAAATTACTTAAATACAGTTTCTGTTTCAATACTGCTCCAGAGTGGCACTCGATATTACCAATACATATTCACCACTCTATCCACAACCACATTCTAGTTTTCAACGGACACCTACAGACGCTGAAAGATGCCCTCGTAAGAACGGGATATGACGCTCAACTCCTCGATCGACAGTTCCGACGGGCCACAGCGAAAAATCGCATAGACCTCCTCAGAAGACAAACACGGGACACAACCAACAGAGTACCCTTCGTCATCCAGTACTTCCCCGGAGCGGAGAAACTACGCCATGTTCTTCGCAGCCTTCAACATGTCATCGATGACGACGAAAACCTCGCTATGGCCATCCCCACGCCTCCACTACTCGCCTTCAAACAGCCACCTAACCTCAAACAGACCATCGTTCGCAGCAAATGACCCAGCTTTCAGGAGAACAGCGTCCACGACACCACACAACCGTGCCAAGGCAACCTCTGCAAGACATGCCAGATCATCGACACAGATACCACCATCACATGAGAGGACACCACCAACCAGGTACATGGTTCATACTCCTGTGACTCGGCCAACGTTGTCTACCTCATACGTTGCAGGAAAGGATGCCCCGGAGCATGGTACATCGGCGAGACCATGCAGACACTGCGACAATGGATGAACGGACACCGCACAACAATCGCCAGGCAGGAGGGTTCCCTCCCAGTCAGGGAACACTTCAGCAGTCAAGGACATTCAGTCTCCGATCTTCGGGTAAGCGTTCTCCAAGGCGGCCTTCGAGACACACGACAACGCAAAATCGTCGAGCAGAAATTGATAGCCAAGTTCCGCACCCATGAGGACGGCCTCAACCGGGATCTTGGGTTCATGTCACGCTACATGTAACCCCACCTGACGTCGAGTCATCCAGACTCAAGTCGGAGTTGGCTTGTTCTCCATACACAGATGTGGCCGGACCTGCTGCGATTTCCAGCAAAAAAAAAGTTATCTGTTTTCAATACAAACCCCAGCATCTGCTACATTTGACCCCTTGTGACTCCACCTCAGTATTCTTGGATGTAATGTTTCCCTGACTAACCTGTTTGAACACCATTCACTCCTTTGATTGCTGTGATTATCTCTCTGCCGAGGTGTGATAAAGGGCAGTTAGAAAGATTATCTGTAATCACCAGGTATTGTTCTCTGACTATATGTGATGTGCCTATATGCATCTCTTCACTTCACCTGACGAAGGAGCAAAGCTCCGAAAGCTTGTGATTTCAAATAAAGCTGTTGGACTATAACCGGGTGTTGTGCGTCTCCTTACATAGTTTTCAACAACAGTCTTCTGGACTGGAGAATTCAATGAAGCAACCTTTAGTTCCTCCTGCTGGCACAGTAACAGACTCATCATCTTCAATAATGAGGTTACACTGATCCAAAGAGATAACACTGCAGGCAGCAAACTATCTGCAGTACAGCCAACACATGTTCAGCATCACATGCAATCTGAAAGATAAAGTTTAAGGTATTCACAGCACAAGTAGTCAACAGTGCTATTTATTTTTACCCATGGATTTAATATTGTTATTTCTGGTGTTTAATTGTCTCTTCCTTTGTATATCATTTAAAAAATTAATGATACTAAAAAGATGCATCATTTTCTGCCAATTGGTGAAATTTTAATAAGTACAGAGTCCCCACTGAACCAGCTGGGACAGTAAACATTACTGCATCGGAAATCCCCTCTAAAACCCTTCCACCTCATTGCCTCTCCCTCATCTTTAAAAGTCTTCTTAAAATCATTTTTTTTCAATTACTTCTCCATCACTTTCTGCTGCTCAGAGTCCGTTTCTCCTTTGTAAAACATCTCACGGCATTACCCATATTAAAGGCAACACCGCTGGAAATCAACTAGTACGTTTAAAAAAAGTCTTGCATCCAGGATATGTCCATCGCACTTTGTTACAGATGCAAAACAATCCTTAAGAAAAGAAATCCTGACATTGACCTGGAGCCTGAAAATTACAAGCAGTTACAACTGGCCTCTGATTAACCTCAGCAATTGGCAACCAGCAATAGTTCCTTAGATTTGCCTGTTTGGTGCAATGGCATTAAAGGGACAAGCCAAGTTAGTAGCTAAATATTACCATCATTCTCCAGACCCCAGACTTCCCTTGAACAATGCTGCAGTAGATCCACTGGTCTTCAAAAAAAAGGGGCTAGCGTACTCCAGAAAAAATATACATTCCCTTTATTTGCATTCTCTCTGATTTCCTTTATGATTTAATAATTAAATTGGATTAGATTAGTTAAGCATTATTTAATTAGATTATCCAAGCACAATCTTCCCTTTAGAAATCTATGCTGACTGTTCCTGATTAGGCCATGTCTTAAAATATTCACTGATTTCATCTCGTAACATGGACTCTGCAAATTTACTCACAACTGAGATAAGACTAGCTGACTTATGGGCCCCGATTTTCAAAGGAAATTGCGGGTGCGTTGGGGGCAGAGGATCTGTTAAAATCAGGGAAATCCCGAGCAGGTGAGGAAGCCGGCTCCGACCCGCCAACTTCCGGGCTCCTCACAGACGCGTCTGTGTGTGCGCACTCCTCGCGAATGTGGAAGTCCCGCTGGCAATTAAAGCCGGCGGGATGATAGTTAAAGAATCAAATGTTCCTAATTTCTGACAAAGTAGACAATTAAAACGATTTTAAACATACCTGGGCAGCTTTCCCACGGCTTCTGCTGGTGAAACCAGATGTGAAGGGCCGGATCAGGCAAAAATAAAGTCAATAAATTAAATAAAAAACCATTGCACAAAGTTAAATAACAAAATAAACCTACCTTTCCACCCTGCTCCGATGTCCGATGTCTCCCTCTCCGATGTCCCTCTCAGCCCCCGATAGCTCCCTCTCCGATAGCTCCCTCTCCGATGTCCTTCTCAGCCCCCGATATCTCCCGATGTCCGCCTCTGCCCCTCTGATCTTCCCCTCCCACCCGATGTCCGCCTCTCCCCCCCGATCTTCCCTTCTCCCCCCCGATGTCCGCCTCTCCCCCCCGATCTTCCCCTCTCCCCCCGATCTTCCCCTCTTCCCCCCGATCTTCCACTCTCCCCCCGATCTTCCCCTCTCCCCCCCTCCGATCTTCAGCACCCTCCACTCTCTGTTCCAGCGCCAGATGACGTCTCACACTCTCTCTTTCTCTCTCCCCCCCACCTCAGCGTTGCAGCTCCTGTCAGCAGCCAGCCTATCAATCAGGCTGGCTGCCGAGCGCGAAACCCGGAAACAACTTTAATCACCATCAATTACATTGCGATTGCGTCGAAATAGGTCAATTTTTTTTAAATTCAGGTTTGCCACGTGCACCTTCACCCCCCTCCCCCCCCACTGCCAACCCACCACCGTTTAAAAGTGAGCCCATGATTCCTATATTATGCACCCTTCCCTTGTTTCCAAAGTGTTTGTAGCTGCAGGCGGCCATCAGGGACTCTACAATTTCTAGTCCACTGTATCTGCTTTATCTCCCCCAACATCCTTCACTATACCGGGATGCACACCTTCTGGGCCTGGTAACTTTTCTACTTTCAGTCCCATTACCCTTTTTTTTTTAATACTCTTTCCTTTTGAATAGTTACCTCCAGTAGTGGCTCTTCCAGACTAAGCCTTGGATCAGTGGTAGTATTCCCAGTTTTGAGTCAGAAGGTCATGGGTTCAAGCCCCACTCCACACAGCCCTAGCAAGCGAAGACAAGAGTTCCAGTGTCTGATTACTGGGTTGACATTAAGCAGGATACTTGTGTTTGGTGGGAGCAGAGTAGCCCCCAACATAGCCCTGGCAAGCAGGAGACCAGAAGCTCTGATCCCTGAATACTGGGTTGACATCCAAGTGGGGTACTTGCATCCAATGGAGTGATGACTCCATCGCATCTAGCTGGTCTCCCGGTAGTGGGATGTGAGTCAGTCTAATGACGTGTCTACATAAAAAGGATCTATGTTACAGAAAAACCCAGAGCATGATATGCTGGATGTAAAGCAGTGAACGAAATGGGTTGTCTCATGTGCAGTTAGGCACGGAAGAGAGAGAAGGAGACATGGTTCTTCCACAGCCTCCTCACATAATCCTACAATCCCATTTTCACTTTCCTTTGTAGTTTTAAAGTATCACTGCCATTCCTTCACTTACATTACCCTTTATGTTAATTTTTAATTATTTTTCAAAAACTATTATTTTAAATGGTTCTAAACTGTGAACTGATTCTGCAAATATTGATGACTCTATCTTTATTTTAAATGAGAACAGCAATTAAATTAATGATGAAGAATTATTTTCATTGTATAAGTGATACAAAGTTTGGTTGAGTAATGACCATAAAATAGTGCCACAATCAAAAGGCAATGAAAACTGACTGATAGAGTAATTATCTCCTTGCTGTATTACATTTGCACCATTGTTTTTCACATATAGAACAAACTAGTCTCATAACTAGTCAGAATTTCTGTGAACCGTGCATCACTTTGAGAAACTCCATGTCATTTATTGCATTTCTGAGATACAATAACATCAGTAGGGGCATGAATTATAACACTGTATGCTGGCAATCTTTTTGCTGTCACATGTCAACAAATGTCGGTCCTATGAGATGGTGGGGAGAATTACAAGAGTCGCTCAAACTGACAGGAACAATGTAAACTGGAATGTGAGCATTCAATGATATGCAAACCTCCAGACAAGTTTGAATGTGTAACCAGGTCTGTCTTCATACCAAATGCCATTACAGAAATGGGATGAAATTACAGCTGCCCTAAATCCCACAGCAACCTTATTTCTTTACTGACACAAATTCAATTAAATTATACCTTGCCTAGGTTAAATGCCAACTCTCTGACAATTCCTCCTATCTCCCCCAAACCATGTTAGACTGTTCGAATTTAAGGGTTATAACCCTTTTTAAAATTTAGTCCATAAGTAAGGCTTAAGACAATAAGATACTCCACAACCAAAAGTTTCTCTGTAAGCTTTATTCCTTATAAGGAAAAAATAATAAGTGAATATATTTCTTATCAAAACTCATAATAAGCTGAATTCCTAACTAACAAGCAAATATATATCTATCTACAGTTCAGTTAATGAGAGCAGTACAATTCCTTATTCTTGTTATCTCCCCCGAACCATGTTAGACTGTTCGAATTTGAGTGTTACAACCCTTTTTAAAATTTAGTCCATAAGCAAGGCTTGAGACAATGAGACACTTCACCACCATAAGTTTCTCTGTAAGCTTTATTCCATATAAGGAAAAAATAATAAGTGAACATATTTCTTATCAAAACCCAGATAATAAGCTGAATTCCTAACTAACGAGCAAACATATATCTTTCTACAGTTCAGTTAATAAGAGCAGTACAATTCCTTATTCCTGTTATCACACTGCGCTTTCTTCCTGCAATTAATGACAGTGCAACCTAGTGAATCCACTGACCACAAGGCTGTTTTTAATTCTACATTTTAGTACATTAGCTCTAATCTAAACTAGGCAATTAGTTTACACAGGCACGACCCAATTAAGAACTCTGGTACCTGCACCATCATGGCACATCTTCAATTAGGTGACTAGCTCAGACAAGCATAACCTAATTGGTGCTGTAAGTTAAAAAGTCCAGTAGCTTCCAAACTTTAATTCAAAGTTCATTGGACTCCATCTTGGGCAGGCATGTGTAACAATACAACATTGTACTTGCCCAGTTACCAAAATCTCATCTGCTTACAACCATGACCCCACTACTGAACACCACGCCACCATTTCCCAGATCGTTACTGACCTAATCCCCACTGGAGATCTTCCCTTCCACAGCCTCAAACCTCATAGCCCCCAATCCCGCACAGCCCACTTCCATCTCCTCCCCAAGTTCCACAAATGGGATTGTCCTGGTAGACCAATCATTTCATCCTGCTCCTGTCCCACTGAACTTATTTCCTCTTACGTTAATTTTTTTATACCCACCCCCCCCCAACCTTGTCCAGTCCCTACCTACCTACATCCAATACTCTTCTGATGCCCTCTGTCACTTTAACAAATTCTAGTTTTCTGGCCTTAACTGTCCTTTTCATTATAGACTTTATGTCCCTCAAAACCTCCATCCTTCTATGATGGCCGACAGGTCCATTGCTTTTCTTCAAACAGCAGCTCAACCAATTTCCATCCACCACCACCCTACTTCGCCTGGCTGAACTTATTCAACAGCTTTTCTTTTACCTCTACTCACTTCCTCCAGATAAAATATGTCATCATGGGAACCTGCATGGATCTTATCTTTCCAGCCTATCCTTTTGTAAGAAACGTTGAACACTCTTTATTCCTGTGTTCTAGTCAGATGCTTTCCCTAACCTTTTTTTCCATTACATTGATGATTGTTGGTGCTGTTTCTTGCTCTTGCCCTGATCTAGAAAATGTCATTAATTTTGCTTCAAAATTCCATTTCTCTCTTTCTTTTACTTGGTCCATCTCTGACTCTTCCCTTCCTGGACTTCTCTCTCTCTGGGGATAGGCATTCCACTGACATCTATTACAAGCTCATTGATTTCCACAACTATCTGAATTAAACTTCTTTTCACCCCACTTCCTGTTAAGACTCCATTTCCTTCTCCCTGTTTCTTTGTCTCCATCACATCTGCACCAATGCACAACAGAGCTTAAAAAATGTCCTCCTTTTCACTCGCACAAGGATTCCCCTCTACTATAGGGGACATTACACTTGACCAAGTCCATTTTAATTCCGGTGCTTCTGTCCTTATCCCTCAGAACCGTGATAGGGTCCCCCCTTGTCCTGACCTTCAACCCCACCAGCCAACGTAAATGACAGATCATTTTCCAGCATTTCCACCATCTCCAACAAGATCCCATCATCAAATATGTCTTCGCCTCCCGTCCCCTCTCAGCTTTTTAAAGAGACTGTGACACCTTAGTTTACTTTTCCATCATCCCTACCAGCTGCTCTCCTGTAAGCATATCTGCTGAAACTGTAAAAACAAGGATTCCTCACAATAAGATGCAACAATGTTGCAACTGAACAAAGAACTGCTGAAACTGTAAGACAATTTAAGATACTGTAGGAACATAATGTAAGATATTGTAGGAACACAGTGATAAGCCTTAATCTCAAGGACGGACACGTGAGAAGAGTGGACAAAAACTCATATAAATAACATTTTCCTTATTTGGTACTAATTGAAGCTACCACTAACGCTATAGAAAGGAGAACAACTTTGGAAATAGCAAGAGACCACAAGAAGCATTTAAAGAAATAGTCATCGAAGAAGAATTAACCCCCCAATCGCGCAATAGAAAGATTTGATCACCCTTGCTTCTGAGTTGCACATGACAGTGATAGGTATTACTTTCCAGCCTAACTCTTCTTTCACAACAAACTTCATCCCCATCCCCCGAGGCCAGCTTTTCCTTCATTCTGCTCGCCCTGCGCTCAATATCCGCCATCAAGCTGCTTTCAGCTGCACCTGCCGGGGGCATGGGGTTGATTAGGGCCTTGTCATCACCTTCTTCTTCATCCTGGGGAGCAGCATGCTGCTTGCTTAGTGTCTCCACTGCTCCTTCGATGTATCTTGTTGAGCTTCCATTTGAATGGGCAATCTGTATCACTGCTATCTGCAAGTCCAAATCTGCCTTGACAAGAAGCTCCTTTAGAAATGTAATAATTAAAGTTGTGGTCTTCTCTCCATCCAGATGGGGGAAGCAATCGGATTCATCGATATAATGGTTTACGATTCTGTCTACATCACCGTCAGATGAGCAGCTGCATTCAATTGCCTCACGAAGCACAAAGATAAGGTCATTTGCTTGCTTCATGTTGTCAGAAGTAAAGAACATGTAGGCTGTGCCAGTTTTGGAAATGCGGGCAGTTCGCCCAATGCGGTGAATATAATCTTTGGAGGAGTTGATGACAAATTTCACATCTTCACCATCTAAACCTCTGGATGCAACACCTGTGGACCTAAGGATTGGTGCTTTGCCTGACCTAAACTCATTTAGAATGCAGACACGCTATGGCTGACTCTTATCGTCATGAATACACATTACTGGCCTTACATCTGCCCTCATTCACCTTGTAAACTCATCACATCTCCGTTTGGTTTCCACAAAAATTATCGTTTTGTTTTCTTTTTCACTCATTCTTTCCACCATCAACTGCAGCAACTTGTCATTTTTCTCAACTACTTGGCACACATCAACAATCTGCAGGATGTTGGGGTGGCACTAAGTTCCAATGCTCCAATGTTAATCTGAACATAGTCCTTCAGGAAGTCTTCAGCTAACTGTCGAACTTCTTTGGGCCAAGTTGCACTCCACATCAAGGTTTGTCTGTTAGGCCTGACTTGTTCGACAATTTTCCTGATCTGTGGTTCAAAACTCATATCAAGCATTTGGTCTGCCTCATCAAGTACCAGATATGTACATCTCCTAAAATTTGTCTTGCCAGGTTCAAAAAAGTCTATCAATCTACCAGGTGTTGCAATACAGATTTCCACACCTCTCTCAGTAGCTGTGGGCCCTTTGGCACTCCTCCATAAATACATGTTGATTTTAGATGGCATACTCTTCCATAATCATGTGGCACATGTTGTACTTGTTGAGCCAGCTCTCTGGTTGGTGCCAGTAACAGGCATATGGGTCCATGTTCAAGGAAAGCTGGTGATTTATGTGAACAATGGTCAGCAACAAGTAAGCAAGAATTTTACCAGATCCAGTATGTGCAATTCCAACCATATCCTTGCCACTAAGTGCCACAGGTCAACCTTGAGCCTGAATAGCAGTTGGTTCTGTGAAATTCTGCTGCGTTAGAACATCTAATACATATGTTGGAAAGCTTGCTTCAATTAAGTTGAAACTGGTTTAGGAAAAACCAAGTCCTTTTACTGTGATTTCTTTGGTTCTTCTGTACTGTTCAACTTCCATAGTTCGGTTCACCACGTCTGTGTGCTCGACATAGAAGTTCTTCATAAAGTTGGGCAGCTCATCATGGTTCCATTTTCCTTTCCTCAGTTTCTCTCCTGGTGGCCCGAACCTCCTGCCAGGAGGAGGTGCGTTTCTGCTACCACTGAAATGAGGTCCATTCGCGCCGAACCCACCACGCTCTCTATTGGGGTCACTTCTATCATAACTGGGCATCATTGAAGGGATGAGATGCTTTACACTTGATGTAAACCATGTAGGTAGAGGACACTAAGAATATCCCAACACTGGACAAACAGGGGACTCTAGTGGGGGCGGAGCTTAATACGATTAAAATCACTAAGGAATTGGTACTCAGTAAATTAATGGGACTCAAGGCAGATAAATCCCCTGGACCTGATGGCTTACATCCCAGGGTCTTGAGGGAAGTGGAAGTAGGGATTGTGGATGCTTTGGTAATAATTTTCCAAAATTCTCTGGACTCGGCAATGGTCCCGGCAGATTGGAAAACTGCTAATGTAACACCCTTATTTAAAAAGGGTAGTAGGCAGAAGGCTGGAAATTATAGACCAGTTAGCCTAACATCTGTGGTGGGTAAAATTTTGGAGTCTATTATTAAGGAGACAGTAGCGGAATATTTGGATAAGCATAATTTAATTGGTCAAAGTCAGCATGGCTTTACAAAGGGGAAGTCATGTCTGACAAATTTGCTTGAGTTCTTTGAGGACATAACGTACAGGGTGGATAAAGGGGAACCAGTGGACGTAGTGTATGTAGACTTCCAGAAGGCATTCGACAAGGTGCCACATAAATATTATTGCTCAAGATAAAGAATCACTGGATTGGGGGTAATATTCTGGCATGGGTGGAGGATTGGTTATCTAACAGGAAGCAGAGAGTTGGGATAAATGATTCATTCTCGGACTGGCAACCAGTAGCCAGTGGTATTCCGCAGGGGTCGGTGCTGGGTCCCCAACTCTTTACAATCTATATGAACGATTTGGAGGAGGGGACCGAGTGTAACATATCAAAGTTTGCGGATGATACAAAGATGGGAGAGAAAGTAGAGAGTGAGGAGGACATAAAAAACCTACAAGGGTATATAGACAGGCTGGGTGAGTGGGCAGAGATTTGGCAGATGCAATACAATATTGGAAAATGTGAGGTTATGCACTTTGGCAGGAAAAATCAGAGAGCAAGTTATTATCTTAATCGCGAGAAACTGGAAAGTACTGCAGTACAAAGGGATCTGGGGGTCCTAGTGCAAGAAAATCAAAAAGTTAGTATGCAGGTGCAGCTGGTGATCATGAAGGCCAACGGAATGTTGGCTTTTATTGCTAGAGGGATAGAATATAAAAACAGGGAGGTATTGCTGCAGTTATATAAGGTATTGGTGAGACCGCACCTGGAATACTGCATACAGTTTTGGTGTCCACACTTAAGGAAAGACATATTTGCTCTCGAGGCAGTACAAAGAAGGTTCACTCGGTTAATCCCGGGGATGAGGGGGTGGACATATGAGGAGAGGTTGAGTAGATTGGGACTCTACTCATTGGAGTTCAGAAGAATGAGAGGCGATCTTATTGAAACATATAAGATTGTGAAGGGGCTTGATCGGGTGGATGCGATAAGGATGTTCCCAAGGATGGGAGAAACTAGAACTAGGGGGCATAATCTTAGAATAAGGGGCTGCTCTTTCAAAACTGAGATGAGGAGAAACTTCTTCACTCAGAGGGTGGTAGGTCTGTGGAATTTGCTGCCCCAGGAAGCTGTGGAAGCTACATCATTAAATAAATTTAAAACAGAAATAGACCGTTTCCTAGAAGTAAAGGGAATTAGGGGTTACGGGGAGTGGGCAGGAAATTGGACATGAATTTAGATTTGAGGTTAGGATCAGATCAGATCAGATCAGCCATGATCTTATTGAATGGCGGAGTAGGCTCGTGGGACCGATTGGCCTACTCCTGCTCCTATTTCTTATGTTCTTATGTTCTTATGTGTATAAAGATGGCAAACGGAGGTATGAATCTGAAGCTTTAGTGCGGCAATACCATTTGCCGCATCCTGGTCACTCTTGCTCTCTCTACTCGATTTCTGCTGTCTGCACCTGCCCCTCGATTTGGTCCATCTGGTCCTCCTGCTGGCTTTGCCCTTGTGCTTTGTTCCTCTTGCCCCAGAGGAATCTTTCTCTACCATTCTCTGGTTTTCATCATTATCTGGCCTGTGAGGGGCTGATTCTTCTTTCCATCCTTCAGTTGAAGTTTTAGTGGAGGCCCAATCTCCAGGAAACTCTAACTTAATTACAGGTCTATCAGTCACTCGATTCATTAATTCTACATCATCCACTTTTTGTGCCTTATCAGCGTCTTTACACTGTTCCAATACAGCCACACGGTTTCTTGTCTGAGTTCAATTTGGGTTTCCTCTTTGATTCCCTCATGCTGCACTGAATGCATGACTTCAGGTTTGTCATCACAAATCACCTCAACTACTTTTGTTTCCACCTTCTTTACAACCTCAGTTATGTTAGTTCCTATTGTTTCTTTGCCTAGTCCTTCAATACTTGACTCTTGCTGTATAATTTCAGTTGCTGGAATCGATGTTTGAACTATTCGTCCCTTTGTTCTTTGCTCCTCATCAGTGCTTTAGTGATCTCTTTAGATACTGCCTCTGTCATTTTGGTTTTCATATTCTCAGCAACAGCTTCCCCGTGCTTTTGGCTTCAATATCTGTTGCACAATCTTGACTGCAGTGAGCTGCTCCTGTGCTATATTATCATTGTTGATTGCCATCTTTTGTACATCCTCTTTAATTCTTTCAATCTCTTCCTGCTTTGTAATTTCAAAATCACCTTTTCCTTAATGCACAGACTTATTCTCTTCTACTGCCACCTCAACTGGACTGAATTCGATGGCCTCTTCACTATGTACTTCAGTCAGCCCCACTGCTAGAGTGATTTTGATGGTCTCTTTGTGTCCAGCAACTTGCCCTGCTCCCACCTTCTCAGCAACCTCTGCAGAAGGGGCTTCTATGATCTCCTCACATTCTGTCTGAACCTTTTCCATATTGCTTCCACAAGTAGCTTCAACAGGCTCTTCAAATGTAGTCTCTGGCTTTTCCCTATCCTCTGCTGGACTGGTTTCCAAGGTCTCTTTATGTACAGTCTCCGCATTTTCCGTCTGGTTCTCCGTCACTTTCACCGTGGTTTGGATATTCTCAGTGACCTCCGTAAGCATCTCACTCCACTGGGCTCGGTCTCCAGTTTCTCTTCCCCCTGCTCGACATCCTGGGGTGCTTCTTCCTCCAAAGACTTCTCCAGCGCATGTCGCCTCAGGGATGCTCTTGTTCTTCTCGATGGCACCTTGTCTGTAAATTCCTCCACTCCTTTGGTGAAATTTGTCCAGGCATTGCCTTGTCCAAGAGCTGGTTGCCTATGGAACTTTTTGAAGAATCCTTCTCCATCTCCTCAGAATATACTAAGACTACAGCACTTTCTTCAACTTTTGTTGCTTCAGGATCAGAAACTGGGCTGACATCAGATTCCTGCTGAGCTTCTGAAGCTTCTGAATTCTGCTCTGTTGAAAGCTCCAGATCATTTGTCAACTTCAGTTCTTCAGATTGTGCAGTGGGTGAATCCATCACAGGTTCAAGTGAAGGTTCAAGTGGAGGTTCAGATTCTTGACCAGGTTCATTTGCTTGTCCTGGGATAACACCATTACTTTCCACTGTCAAGTCTTTTGAGATAGATTCACCTGCAACTTTCTCCTTCGCCATGCAATTCTCCTTTACCTCAACTTCTTTTTTGCTTGTGTGATTTTCCCCATTAATGCTCGCTGGCCAATCCAAATCCTTCTTGCTTGATCCATCGATGCCATTTTCCTCCTCTTTACTCTGTCATGTGGTCTCAGACTCTGGTTTCTTCTTGTTCTGCTCAGTCCTCTCTGGAGCAGAAAACACCACATTTTTCTCTTCGATTTTCAGATTGTCCACCTCGGGTCCTGTGGCTATCTCGCCGTTCACCAACTGTTTTCCCTCCACCTTCTCGTGTGCTTGATTTACTGCTTCATTTTCCGCTTTTGCCCTCATGATCTAATTCGTTTCTGGTTGGAGTTCCAGAATCTTGTTAATCCACTCCCATTGTGCCAATGTGCCCTGCATGAACGCTCTCAGTATTTCCTTCATGATGGTGGGTCTTGGCCTTTCTCAGAGTGCCAAAATCCCACTTCTGATACCACATGTAAAAAGCTAATGCAGGTCCAGGACCCAGTGGTCAATTAGACATGCAGGCTAGATCTGAAAAAAAGTGAGGTTTATTCACCCCTGTGAGGTTTTTACTTACAGTGATGCACAAGACAGTGATCGGTATTACATTTCAGCCAACTGTCCTCCCTTTCAATCCATTCCATTCCAAACTCCCCCACCACCCCACCGCCGCCACCGTCAACGGAACCATTTCCCTGCCTTTTATTCTTACAGGCTGGGAGTCATAATATCATAGTATCATAGTAGGTACAGCACAGCAAGAGGCCATTTGGCTCATCGTGCCTGTACCAGCTCTTTGGAAGAGCTATCCAATTAGTCCCATTCCCCTGCTCTTTCCCCATAGCCCTGTAATTTTTTTCCCTTCAAGTATTTATGCAATTCCCTTTTGAAAGTTATTATTGAATTTGCTTCCACCACCCTTTCAGGCAGTGCATTCCAGATCATTACTACCCGCTGAGTAAAAAAATGTTTCCTCACGTCACCTTTGGCTCTTTTGCTGATCACCTTAAATCTGTGTCCTCTGCTTACCGACCCTTCTGCCACTGGAAATAGTTTCTCCCTATTTACTCTATCAAAACCGTTCATGATTTTGAACACCTCTATCAAATCTCCCCTTAACCTTCTCTGTTCTAAGGAGAACAACTCCAGCTTCTCCAGTCTCACCACATAATTGAAGTCCCTCATCCCTGGTACCATTCTAGTAAATCTCGTCTGCGCCCTCTCTAAGGCCTTAACATCTTTCCTAAAGTGTGGTGCCCAGAATTGGACACAATACTCCAGCTGCGGGCTAGCCAGTATTTTATAAAGGTTTAGCATAACTTCCTTGCTTTTGTACTCTATGCCTCTATTAATAAAACCCAGGATCCCATATGCTTTTTAATAGCCTTCTCAACTTGTCTTGCCACCTTCAAAGATCTGTGTATGTGCACCCCCAGGTTTCTCTGTTCCTGCACTCCCTTCAAAATTGTATCATTTAGTTTATATTGCCTCTGTTCGTTCTTCCTACCAAAATGTATCACTTCACACTTCTCTGCATGAAATTTCATCTGCCATGTGTCTGCCCATTTCGCCAGTCTGTCTATGTCCTCCTAAAGTCTGTTACTATCCTTCACATTGTTTACTACATTTCCGAGTTTCGTGTCATCTGCATGAGTTCAGGAGAAATATATTCCTCTAAAAAACTAAAACAAACCAGCCAACAATGAAACACCATGGATGAATAAAGAGATAAGGGTAAAATTAAAACTTTTTAAAAAGGCATACTCTCAGTACATGGGCAATAAAGGACAGGATGACAAAAGGGAATACGAAAAGGCTAGGAAGAATGTCAAAAAAACAATTAGGAAAGTAAAGAGGTACATGAAATTAAATTATCAATGAATATAAAAAGAAATAGTAAAATATTCTACAGACACATAAATAATAAAAGAACAATCAAGATAGGGCCACTAAGGGATGCACAAGATAAACTCATAGGCAATGACAGCGAAATGGCAGAAATATTGAATAGTTACTTTGCCTCAGTATTTACCAGGGAGACTGACAATTGGAAGAGGAGATCAAATAAGGTATAAAGACATTTAAGATAGAAAGGGGGGAGATAACTAATAAACTAATCAAACTTAGAGAGGATTGCATCTGTACATATTAAAAGAAGTTAGGGAAGAGATAGCAGCAGCACTATTATGTATACATAAAAATTCATTAAAAAAGGGAATAGTGCCAGACAACTGGCGGACAGCTAATGTTATTCCTACTTTTAAAAAGAGAGATAGAACAAGTCCACAGAACTATAGATCAATTATTTTAACATCGGTGGTAGGAAAGATAATGGAATCTTTACTCAAAGACGTAATAGACAAACATCTAGAAAATGAAAATATAATAAAGAGCAGTTAGCACAGATTTCAGAAGGGAAAGTCATGCCTGACCAACCTTATTGAATTCTTTGAAGAAGTAATGGAAAGAGTAGACAAGCGTAATGCAGTAGATGTAATATATTTGGATTTTCAAAAAGCCTTCGATAAAATACCACATTGTAGATTCATGACTAAGATTAGAGCAGGTGGAATTAGTAGCAGAATGGATATTGAGCTGGCTACAAAACAGAAAACAGAGAGTAGAGGTTAAAGATAGCTACTCAGACTAGCAAAAGGTAGGAAGTGGTGTTCCACAAGGATCAGTGCTGGGACCATTGTTGTTCACAATTTACATTAACAATTTGGACTCAGGAATTGGAAGTATAATTTCAAAATTTGCGGACGACACAAAATTGGGGGGTGTAGTTAATACAATGAAGAATACGTTAAAATGCAAGAAGACATTAATAAACTTGCAGAATGGGCATGTAATTGGCAAATGAGTTTCAAGTGTATCGGCTGCAAAGCTCTCAACATCCGATAACTTACATATGGTTCCTCTCTCACTCTATTACAATGGATATTAGTGCCTCTTCTACCTCCTCCCTAGTTTTCTATGTTTCTATGTTTCTTTGAGTATCCATGAGTGCAATCCATCTGGACCCCGATTTTATCCTCCTTAAGTTAGGCTAGTTTGTTTAATATCTCCTTTTTTATCTTAACTGTTGTAATATCCCTCTTGACTTCTTCTACTGTAGTCATTTCCTCTTTGTTGCCTCTTCAGTGAAAACTGAGGTAAAGGGGCTGATTTTCGGATGGCCGAGTGGGTGTGTTGGGGGTGAGGGGCTCCGAAAATGGCGGAATCCCGGAGCGGATTCGGAGCCCGGCTCCAACACTCACTTCCGGGTTCCCCAATGACACGTTCGGGTGCGCGCGCAGCTCCCGCATGCGGGACTCCCACCGGCAATTAAAGCCGGCGGGATGATAATTTAGATACTTATTTAGATAGTTGAGGTACTTGACAGACCTCATTGACTGGAGATTTTGGCAGGGGTGCAATTTTGAAGGATCCTCAGCGTGTTTCCCGTGCTGTGGGAAACACTCCCTGTTGGAGCAGACGTGTTTCAGCCAGCAGCCAGTTGGAGATGCAAAGGATTATTTGACAGGTGGGGGGAATACTTCATTTATTGCAGCAGGGCACTCTGTCACTTCAGACAAAGTTTTGGCTGCAACACCTTTGTCATTCCACTCAAAATTCTTAATTTGTACCCTAAACTCTGCTGTGCAAAGACATTTACCTACTTTGCGGACCCCTTCAAACTCACACCGTCAGGATGGGGGGGCGCCATAGCTGCATTCATCACTTCATCCGAGGACGAGCAACATCACCAGCCTCGCCAGGCACGCCGTCCACCTTCGCCACGTGGAGCTCCACAACACAGTGCTGCGCCACAGGCTCCTGCACAACAGCAGGGAGGGCAATAACAGAGAGAGCAGCGTCGCAGGAGGCACTACCCTTGCCACAGGGTCTACAGACCGAGGCTCAGCTTCCTGGACCTCTCTGAGGAGCAGTGTATAAGGAGGCTCAGAGTCAGTCACCAAGTAGTCGCGGACATCTGCAGTCTCCTTCATACTGAGCTGCTCCCGGCTGGCCTGAGCAGCATCTTTTTTTATTTTTATTCGTTCACGGGATGTGGGCGTCGCTGGCAAGGCCGGCATTTATTGCCCATCCCTAATTGCCCTTGAGAAGGTGGTGGTGAGCCGCCTTCTTGAACCGCTGCAGTCCGTGTGGTGACGGTTCTCCCACAGTGCTGTTAGGAAGGGAGTTCCAGGATTTTGACCCAGCGACAATGAAGGAACGGCGATATATTTCCAAGTCGGGATGGTGTGTGACTTGGAGGGGAACGTGCAGGTGGTGTTGTTCCCATGCGCCTGCTGCCCTTGTCCTTCTAGGTGGTAGAGGTCGTGGGTTTGGGAGGTGCTGTCGAAGAAGCCTTGGCGAGTTGCTGCAGTGCATCCTGTGGATGGTGCACACTGCAGCCACAGTGCGCCGGTGGTGAAGGGAGTGAATGTTTAGGGTGGTGGATGGGGTGCCAATCAAGCGGGCTGCTTTATCTTGGATGGTGTCGAGCTTCTTGAGTGTTGTTGGAGCTGCACTCATCCAGGCAAGTGGAGAGTATTCCATCACACTCCTGACTTGTGCCTTGTAGATGGTGGAAAGGCTTTGGGGAGTCAGGAGGTGAGTCACTCGCCGCAGAATACCCAGCCTCTGACCTGCTCTCGTAGCCACAGTATTTATATGGCTGGTCCAGTTAAGTTTCTGGTCAACGGTGACCCCCAGGATGTTGATGGTGGGGGATTCGGCGATGGTAATGCTGTTGAATGTCAAGGGGAGGTGGTTAGACTCTCTCTTGTTGGAGATGGTCATTGCCTGGCACTTATCTGGCGCGAATGTTACTTGCCACTTATCAGCCCAAGCCTGGATGTTGTCCAGGTCTTGCTGCATGCGGGCTCGGACTGCTTCATTATCTAAGGGGTTGCGAATGGAACTGAACACTGTGCAGTCATCAGCGAACATCCCCATTTCTGACCTTATGATGGAGGGAAGGTCATTGATGAAGCAGCTGAAGATGGTTGGGCCTAGGACACTGCCCTGAGGAACTCCTGCAGCAATGCCCTGGGGCTGAGATGCTTGGCCTCCAACAACCACTACCATCTTCCTTTGTGCCAGGTATGACTCCAGCCACTGGAGAGTTTTCCCCCTGATTCCCATTGACTTCAATTTTACTGGGGCTCCTTGGTGCCACACTCGGTCAAATGCTGCCTTGATGTCAAGGGCAGTCACTCTCACCTCACCTCTGGAATTCAGCTCTTTTGTCCATGTTTGGACCAAGGCTGTAATGTCACTGTCAAAGTCACCACTGCCCTCAACTTCTCCACGTCCAGATCGTTCCAGGGTGCCACCAGGGACATCGCCGGGATCTCTCAGTCGTCTGCACGCAAGTGCATAACGCAGGTCACCGATGGCTTGTTTCACAGGGCCTCGCACCATATCAACTTCCCCATGGATGACCTCAGCCAGTCGGAGAGGGCAATGGGGTTCCACACTGTGGCTGGCTTCCCACGGGTGCAGGGTATAATCGATTGCATATAGCAATATGAGCACCTTCACAGGAGCCAGGACTGTTAATCAACAGGAAGGGCTATCACTCCATCAACACTCAGCTCATCTGTGACCACCACAAGAGATTCCTTCACGTGTATGCCAGGTACCCTGGCAGCTGCCAAGATTCCTTCATCCTCCGGGAGTCCAACATTTTTTTTAAATTCGTTCATGGGATGTGGGCGTCGCTGGCGAGGCCGGCATTTAATGCCCATCCCTAACCTCCCGCCCCTCTTCCACGCACCGAACACCCGCAAGGGTTGGCTCCTCATGGACAAGGGACATCCCCTGCACACGTGGTTCATGACACCTCTGATGAACCCCACCACCGAGCAAAGCGACGATATAACGACAGCCACATCGCTACTAGGTGTACAATGTACAACATGGCACAACAGAGAGGGGTGCCGGTGGAGGAAGCCCCATCCACATCTGCCACCCATATTGAGGAGGAGGAGGACGAGGAGGAGGAGGCAGAGCAGTCCATGGGCAGAACAGTGACTCACCTGGCTGCTTGTGAGGTCGGCCAGTCACTGATATGTGAACGATTCTCCAAACATCAGACAGTGTGAAGAGTCCAGTCCTCACCAGCTGGACAGAGGAGCAGCCACACCAGCCCCCTCCCCCGCCCCCTGCACAAAATAGTCGTGCAACTACACATACACCCACTGTAGAGTGACCCAATAGGTGGCATCAAGCGTGGGTGTTCATGGTGAACCTCATGAAAGGGACTTATTGCACAAGCTAGTCAAGAATGGCCAAGACGTGGCAGTAGTGGTGACAATATAACATTTAATGTGAGTTGAACAAAAATCAAATATAAATAAAAAACATGACAAAGTGTCAAACACCCTTGTGCATCTCCTTTGTGCTCACGAAACCTTTGCCTTACACTTCCAACTACTCCTACGTGGTGTATCCCCTGTGGCTGCAGCAGAGGTAGTGGCAGGTTGCTCTTGTTCATGCCCTGACCGATTAGATGCTTTGGGCCGATGCCCTCTGGGTTTTGGTGCCTGTGAGGGCCCCTCCAAAGACTGCTCCACCTGCACCTGTGCAGGGGCAGACTTGACCACTTGGAGAGGAGGCAGCATTGCAGGTACTGGTTGAGAGGGTGAGACGTGGGATCGCTTTGAATGGCGTCCCCACTTCCATGTCCCCTTTCGCCATTGTCCCTCTCCTGGGCCAGGCCCACATCACTCCTACCACCCTGCTGGACGACAGTTTGGAGAACATGTGTGAAGCCTTGTAAAGCCAGTGCTAGTGTATCTGCCTGCCTGTTTAAGGAGGCAGAACGTTGCTCACCCTGAGTCCGAAGGGCCGTTGTCAGGGCCTGAACAGACTCATTGGTGAGCCGTGCTTGAAGCTCAATGGAGGCTAGCCTTCCCTCCATAGCAGACATTCCCGCACTTACCCGCGACACTATCTCAGAGATACCCTCACGTCCCTGTGACAGTATCTCAGAGATCCCCTCCTGTACCTGTGCCACCATTCCACTCATGCAGGAGTTGGACTCCTCCATCCTCTGCGTGATTGTAGAGAGTGCGCATGGCACCTGTTCCAACACCTGGCAAATGTGCTGCTGCCCCTCGATCATTCTCCTTTTAAAGGATGGCCCCCAGGGTTCAGCATCTGAACAGAGCCTGGAGAAGAATGCTCCCACCGAGGCAGACTCTCCACAGCTGCCTCTGCCACCAGTGTCTGCTCGTGCTCACATGTGTGTGGTGACTCACCGTGTGCAACCCCAACTAAGTGAGGACGGGGACCCACCGAGGTGTGTGTATCTGCGCTGGTGGATGGCTCGCTCAGATGTGACGGTGCCCCCTCAGAGGCCAGCGGGTCCTCTGAGGAATCGCCCTCCATCGTCACAGCAGTCGCTGAAGGCCCTGTTAGAGAACAGAAGACAATATTAAGCATGATCACAGATGTTGAGGTGCTAAGATGGCAAGGCATGTTAACATCATTTGCTATTGTGAGTGCTGAATGTTAAAGTTCTGTCACCAGCCGTTTGTCGGGTGGCAGTCTCGCTGTCCCCAATGGACAGGCACTCGAGGGTGTGGCTCACTTCAAGAGCCTCCTGTTCCACGTCCTTGAGGACGACCTGAAATTAAAGAGGCGTGAGTGAGGGATGGTGACTTGGCCAACTGCTGAATGCATTGGTTTGGGTGAGGCTGACCGTGAAAGAGATGCATCAGAGGCTGAGTTTGAGACAGAGCCATGACATTGTATGAGGATTGGGTTGAGTGGTAGTGGTGGGATGAGTACTGGGGAAGTGAGTAAGTGCAGGTAAGTTGAGGATGAGGTTTGAATGGGTGTGAGGAGTGATATGATAGAGTAGTGTTGGCAGTGCAGAAAGAGTTGTGGGGTGGGGACGGTGATGTGGAGGACAGAGTGTGGGGGAATGAGTAAGTGTACTCACTTTGGCTGATTTAGTTATGTCATTGAAACGCTTCCTGCACTGTATCCAGATGTGGGAGACGTTGCTGCTGCTGCTGACCTCCTCTGCCACCTCGAGCCCAGGCCTTCTTGGTGGCAGAGGCAGGCCACTTACTCCTGTCGGCCAGGTAGAAGATCTCCCTCCTCCTCCTCACCCCATCCAGTAAGACCTGGAGTGAGGTATCATTAAACCTGGCGGCAGCCTTTCCCCTGGGCTGCTCCATGGTCCTGTGTCGTTGTTTGCTGCAGGATCAGTCATTGGAGGACTGCCCCTTTAAATAGGGCTCCTCCAGCTGACAGCCTGTGAGGCAGGTGTGCAGTCCGCCCACTACGCAGGTTTCCGATGGGAAACCCGGAAGCCACGTTAAGTGGCTTCAATTTACCCGCGATCGCGTGGGGAACGGACAGATTTTACTGGGCGGGTTACCCACGAGCCCAATCGCCCCCTCCCCCACTGCCATCCTGCCTCCCTGGTAATATCGGGGCCAAAGTCTCTATTCGGTAACCTGCCATTTCAGTATCATCTCCTGTGAGCATATATTGCTCATCCCTTAGTGGCCCTATCCCTGTCTTAATTCTCCTTTTTTAAAAACTTATGTGCCTAGAGAATACTTTACTGTTTGTTTTTATATTCTTTAATATTATTTTCATATTATTTATATTATCTTTTCATTTTATATTTCCTCTTTGCCTTCCTAAAGTGCCTTTTTTACCCTTTTCCGAAGCTCATCATATTCCTTTTTGTCATCTTCTCCTTTATTGTTTATGTACTTTATGTATGCCTTTTTCTTTAGATTCAATTTTATCTTCACCTATTTATTTATCCATGGCATCTCGTGCTTGGCTGGTAAGTTCTTACATTTCTCCTGAACAAGATATGTTTTCATCAGGTATCTGACATACTTTTTAAGAGAGTTGGGGAATTCATCCAGTTTGGTATAGCAGCAAGGTAGCCGCATGAAAAGGGATATACAGTTTTATCACATTGCTGGCTTCCTCACAATGCAGAGTGCAATAGATGGCATTCAAGTAGCATTGTGAGCCCCTACAATTAACCCTCTCAATTTTCTTTCTAGAAAAAGGTACCATTCGCCAAATGTCCGGATTGTGAGACAACATGAAAATAATCTTTGACATCACTTACAGATTTGCTGGAAGTTGCCATAATGCCATTTTCCTTAGGACTTCTGCCCACTCTGAACTCTTTAAGGAAGATAGTCAAGTGAACAGATCACTTGTGGGTGATGTGGCATACCTCTTGCTGCCATGGAATACGGCCCTTCTAAGATCTGCAAGAACAGAAGCTGAAGACTACTACAATGAGGCACATAAAACAACAACAACTTACATTTATATAGAGCATTTAACATAGTAAAACATCCCAAGGCGCTTCACAGGAGCGTTTTCAAACAAAATGTGACACCAGGCTACATAAGGAGATATTAGGATGGGTGACCAAAAGCTTGGCCAATAAGGTAGATTTTAAGGAGCATCTTAAAGGAGGAGTAAGAGGTAGAGAGATGGAGAGGTATAATGAGGGAATTCCGGAGCTTAGGGCCTAGGTAGCTGAAGGCACGGCCGCCAATGGTGGAGTGATTAAAATCGGGGATGTGCAAGAGGCAAGAATTGGAGGAGCACAGAGATCTCGGAGGGTTGTAGAGACAGAAGAGGTTACAGAAATAGGGAGGGGTGAGGCCATGGAGGGATTTGAAAACAAGGATGAGAATTTTAAAATCGAGGCGTTGCTGGACCGGGAACCAATATAGGTCAGTAAGCACAGAGGTGATGGGTGAATGGGACTTGGTGCCAGATAGGATACGGGCAACAGAGTTTTTGATGAGCTCAAGTTTACGGAAGGTGGAAGATGGGAGGCCAGATAGGACAGCATTGAAGTAGTCGAGTCTAGAGGTAACAAAGGCATGGATGAGGCTTTCAGCAGCAAATGAGCTGAGGCAGGGGTGGAGACGGGCGATGTTACGGAGGTGGAAGTAGACATTTTTGGTGATGGAGCAGATGTCGGGTTGGAAGCTCATCTCAGGGTCAAATAGGACACGAAGGTTGAGCCTCAGACAGTGGCCAGGGAGACAGATGGAGTTGGTGGCTAGGGAATGGAGTTTGTGGCGGGGATCAAAGATAATGACTTCGATCTTCCCAATATTTAGTTGGAGGAAATTTCTGTCTATTGGATGTCGGGCAAGCAGCATGACAAATCACAGTAAGTGGAGGAGTCAAGAGAGTTGGTGGTGAGGTAGAGCTGGGTGTCATCAGCGTAAATGTGGGACCTGATGTTGTATTTTCGGATGATGTTGCAGAGTACTAGATGATGTACTAGGGTAATCATAGAGAGAACCATTGGGATCTTAAAGGGGAACTTTCAATGCCTTGATAAATGAGGAAGGACTCTGCAATGTGCTCCAGTTCTTGTATCCCACATAGTTGTAACTTAAAGTCCACTGTACAACTTTGCCATCCAAAAAAACCTGGAGATGGAGATTTCTGGGGAGGTAGACCTAACTGCTTCGGTGGTAGAACTACACAGAATGGATCATCAGGAGAACCATCGCTTGGAGGAGTCCTTAATGATAGCTACAATGGCTTCAGAACTCAACTTAGCAATGAAATGTTCTCATCTGTTTAACACAGTCTACCTTGTTACCACTGTAACTCCTTCTCCCCCACCTTCAGATGAATAATATGTCCTTAAATCACATCTTACCACATCAGACCTCTTTGATCCCACATCACATACAAGTCAAATCATCTGATAGAATAAATAAGCATGAAATAAGTGCTCCCCTTCCTGTATCACTGTAATCTCCAACAGTAACTGAGCAAAACACAAGTGCACATTCTCCTTTATTAAAAGCATCTTAAAAGTAAACATAAACCATCTGAGTGTCACCTCACACCAGGAAAACAATGGGTGGAATGTCCATGTAGATTTTCAGGTTCATTTATTATTGAAAAGCATATGCAAACACTTACACTGGGAAATCTTTATCTAAAGATGTAAATATTTCCTTCACCATTATGGTTTGTTGATGTCGAGTTACTGAAAGTGCTTTTTGGTAAAAATTGTAATCCATCAATTCTTTCTCAGTAGCTGAAACTACTATAGTCCAAAATAAGGTTTAAACAAAATTTCACAACAACATAATTAAATTTGCACACTAAATTGTCTTTTGTGTCTATTAATACCTTCATTAACATTTTCCTTCAAGGCTCAACCATCCTCAAAAAATTGGGCTCCACTGGATCTTTTACCTCACAGAAGTTGCAGAGAGCTTTCAACCACATCTATGCATTCAGAACGTGTGTAGGTTGCAGAATTTCTCAACATACAATCTGTGATTTCTGAGCAGGTAGAGTTCACAGAATTTCCTAGCATACAATCAGCACAACAACAGGAGTTATATATGTCCTCTCATCCTGTGAGGATTTGAGAGTTTCTTTGATACTTCCAAAAGATTGAAAGAAACTGGAGATTGAATTCTCAGACCTTTATTTGTGGTAAATCTGTAATTTATTTAAATGTATTAATAAATGCTAGTGAACAGCAGCACCTATTATTGTGGTGTTTCTGTTGATGATTAGAAAAGAAAACAGATTATTTATTGAGAATCGATTGCTGTGCATTGCTATTGAAAATTTAATTTTAAAATTAACCATTTTGATGCTGAAGGGATTTTTTAATGTAAATAAACCTGGAAAATGCATAAATAATACATTTTGGAGTATTTTATACAGTCATTTTTGTTTCTCTATGGAAATTTAAATTGATTAAAGATTCTATAGGTCAGTAAACTCACTAACAGTGCACTAAAGTTTCCACTTCTCAATCCTTGCACATGTTGGGAAAATGCATAAAGAAATTATACATGGATACAGCAAAGGCTTCGGGCTCCGACAACATCCCAGCTGTAGTGTTGAAGACTTGTGCTCCAGAACTAGCCATGCCTCTGGCCAAGCTGTTCCAGTACAGCAACAACACTGGCATCTACCCAACAAAGTGGAAAGTGGAAAATTGCCCAGGTATGTCCTGTCCACAAAAAGCAGGACGAATCCAATCCGTCCAATACTGCCTCATCAGTCTACTCTCAATCATCAGCAAAGTGATGGATGGAAGGTGTCATCGACAGTGCTATCAAGCAGCACTCACTCACCAATAACCTGCGCACCGATGCTCAGTTTAGGTTCTGCCAGGACCACTTGGCTCCAGACCTCATTACAGCCTTGGTCCAAACATGGAAAAAAGATCTTAATTTCAGAGGTGAGGTGAGGTGACATCAAGGCAGCATTTGACCGACTGTGAGCCCTAGTAAAATTGAAGTCAATGGGAATCAGGGGGAAAACTCTCTAGTGGCTGGAGTCATACGTAGCACAAAGGAAGATGGAAGTGGTTGTTGGAAGACAATCATCTCAACCCCAGGACATCGCTGCAGGAGTTTCTCAGGACAATGTCCTAGGCCCAACCATCTTCAGCTGCTTCATCAATAACTTTCCCTCTATCATAAGGTCAGAAGTGGGGATGTTCACTGTTGATGGCACAGCGTTCAGTTCCATTTGCAACCCCTCAGATAATGAAGCAGATTGTGCCCGCATGCAGCAAGACCTGGACAGCATCCAGGTTTGGGCTGATAAGTGGCAAGTAACATTCGTGCCAGACAAGTGCCAGGCAACGACCATCTCCAACAAAAGAGTCTAACCACCTCCCCTTGACATACAAAGGCATTACCATGGCTGAATCCCCCACCATCAACATTCTGGGGGTCACCATTGACCAGAAACTTAACTGGACCAGCCACATAAATACTATGGCTACAAGAGCGGGTCAGAGGCTGGGTATTCTGTGGTGAGTAACTCACCTCCTGACTCCCCAAAGCCTTTCCACCATCTACAAGGCACAAGTCAGGAGCATGATGGGATACAGTCCATTTGCCTGGATGAGTGCATCTCCAACAACATTCAAGAAGCTCGACACCATCCAGGACAAAGCAGCCCGCTTGATTGGCACCCCATCCACCACCTTAAACATTCACTCCCTCCACCACCGGCGCACCGTGGCTGCAGTGTGTACCATCTATAGGATGCACTGCAGCAACTCACCAAGGCTTCTTCGACAGCATCTCCCAAACCCACGACCTCTACCATCTAGAAGGACAAGGGCAGTAGGCATATGGGAACACCACCACCTGCACGTTCCCCTCCAAGTCACACACCATCCTGACTTGGAAATATATCACCGTTCCTTCATCGTCGTTGGGTCAAAAGCTTGGAACTACCTACTTAACAGCACTGTGGGAGAACCTTCACCACACGGACTGCAGAGGTTCAAGAAGGCAGCTCACCACCACCTTCTCAAGGGCAATTAGGGATGGGCAATAAATGCTGGCCTTGCCAGCAACGCTCACATCCCATGAATGAATTAAAAAATAATTGCACACCCTCAGCCACTGATTTTCCATGCATAAATTTTAAGAAGCAGAACATGCCTGTGCCTGTGGGGGGAAGCCTTTCTCCCATACCTACAATAAACACAGGCGTATTAATAGTATGATATAGAGGGCAGAGGGGCCTCTCAGCACTCCTGTCTCATTTTCCTCTCGAAATGTCAGCTGGGTACCCATTTGGATGCCTGGAGCAATGGATGGATTTCCACACCCTATTCTGAGCGCAGGTTCCTGTGGGGGTTAGGCCTGTGCCAGGGACATCTAAGGGCCATACTAATGGCCAGAACCTGCAAATACAGGCAGGGTCAGTCATGCCAGAGGGAGAAGCTGGAAAATTAGATACAACATGTAGTTCACCCTACTTTTCAGAATCTAGAAAGAAAGAAATTGCCTTTATATAGCACCATTCATGACCGAGTGTGTCCCAAAGTGTTTCACAAGCAATTAAGTACTTTTGATGTTTAGTCACTTTTATAATGTAGGAAAATTTCAAATTACTTTCCACTGTAAAATATTATCTGCCACACAAGCAACCAAAGAAATATTAAACAGTCAAATAAATTTTGTACGATGAATTTAAAAATGAAAAATATTTGGGCAGAAACATTAAAATGTTATGCGTCACAGCTGTTAATTATAATTGTTGCAAAAATCTGACTTTTTGAATATTTTTACAGCTCAGTAGCTGAGAGCTCACAGGGACATGGCAGCTTGCTGGCTTCTAGAAAAGCAATGATAGCATCAAAGAGGGAAATAGTGGTCTGACAACAGCAGTATATGTGAAACAATGTGTTGGTGGATGCTACATTCTGGCTCAGTTAGATCAGCCGTCTTTGCAATTAACCCTTACTATGTCGTCGATGAGTTAATTCATCTGACAGCACTTCTTCCCTACCTCTAAGAACTGACCCTGTCGATCCTTACATTGTTGGCATTTGATTGGCCAAAGAAGTGACCATTGGAGTTGGTTTCCAAACAGGCAAAGAACACTTTGAAATAGATGGTGGGAGTCATGAGGAAAAGGAAAGTAGGTAAGAAAAGCGGGGGCATGTTCAGAAAGGCCCCAAACCTTTACTAGACTAAGATAATCCCAGAGGGGATTGATTGCCTTGTCTGGAGACAAAATGGATTATTTTGCAGGTGAAGACTCCAAAAAGTTAACTTTTTTCTTTAGCCCTGTTGGGCCTAGTGAGACCTCAGGTGGCCTGGGAACACCCATCCCTACCTGCCCCCTTTTGCACAATGGCAGGCAGATGCTGCTCCACCATAGAAGAGTGGATTGGGGTAGGCACCACACCTTGCAGGCACTGATAACCTGCCCCGGCCATGCAAATAACCTCATCCCCAGGATTTGAGACTGGGTTGCCAGTCTGGGACTATGGCAGGCAGCGGCTTTGCTCTTCTGCACTTGTGCCGGAAGAGTGGACCCCTGGGAATGTTTAAACCTAAGGCATTCACAAAGCAGGTTGTGAATTGTTTGAAAAAAAAAGTCTTGGAGATCATCAGAAACCAAGGTTATATAAAGCATGGCAGCTGTAGTACTCTTAGTATTCATCTTTTAACCTGAAGTTTAGGCATCTATACCAACATCTGAACTCACGTACCCCTACTGAGTGGGATTTGCAGTTCTCAGCTGGGTTACTAAATAAGCACTTATAAGCGATCAGCCAGCCAGCCCACCAATCTTGCTATAATGAGGCCTAGCAATTAAAATCGTCCAGGCCTCGCCTTGTTCCCGACTTCTGAGTGCACTGCCCACTTCTAGCACCCCATACACCGATCTCGACTCCCTTTAAAATCAACCATGTATTTTTCTGAAAAAGCACAATATTAATTTGAAAGATTGGAACAACTTATTTAGGTATTTGTTATTTATTATTTAGGTGTCAGCTGTGGTTCAGTGGGTAGCATTCTTGCCTCTGAGTCAGAAGGTTGTGGGTTCAAGTCCCACTCCAGAGACTTGAGCACAAAATCCAGGCTGATATTTCAGTGCAGTACTGAGGAAGTGCTGTGCTGTTGGTGGTGCTGTCTTTCGGATGAGACCTTAAACCAAAGCCTGTCTGCCTTTACAGGTAGACATAAAAGATCGCATGGCACTATTTCAAAGAAAAGCAGGGGAGTTATCCCTGGTGTCCTGGCCAACATTTATCCCTCAACTAAAACTGATTATCTGGTCATTATCACATTGCTGTTTATGGGAGGTTGCTGTGTGCAAATTGGCTACATTACAACAGTGACTACACTTCAAAAAGTACTTAATTGGCTGTGAAGTGCTTTGGGACATGCTGAGGTTATGAAAGGCACTATATAAATTCAAGTCTTTCTTTTAATTTACTGAGTCCTTAATATTACCCATTTTGTACATGGGATTAAAAAACACAAAATTTTAACTAAGGAAAGCAATGGAAAAATGAGTTAGAAAGTCACTGTGCTGTGAGGATATAAAACAAAGTGAAAAAAGAATGGCTGTAGAAATGCTGAGATGGCATGAAAGAATTAATTTAAAGTAGAAAACTATTCATATGCTATTTTTTAATGACGGCATTTAGAAAACTATGAAGTGGAGATGCCGGTGATGGACTGGGGTTGACAATTGTAAACAATTTTACAACACCAAGTTATAGTCCAGCAATTTTATTTTAATTGCTGGACTATAACTTTCCTCAGGTGAACAAAATGAAATCCTCGAAATGAAATCGCATTTATAATTCACAGAAATGTTCTGTGAATTATAAATGCGATTTCATTTCGAGGATTTCATTTCGTTCACCTGAGGAAGGAGGAAGCCTCCGAAAGCTTGTGAATTTAAAATAAAATTGCTGGACTATAACTTGGTGTTGTAAAATTGTTTACAATTTAGAAAACTAAGAATAGGGTCATTGACCTTTAGACTTTGAGTGAAAAAGTGCAATTGTTGCCTGCTGGATTCAAGTTAGCTGTAGTTCCCTGGGGCATTAACCTGAAAAGCTATTTTGATAGCATAAAATTGGAATAAACTTTGCATATAAATATTAAGTAAATGTTTTGGAATTTTGTGACACACTGATAAATGGATGATGATATAAAATGTTATAATAATAAGCTAGTTTCACTGACTTAGCCTCTAATTTTTGACAACTTTGAGCCAAAGCCAAGACAGACTGAGTAAAAAGATTATTACTTCCTTCCATTTTCTAAGTAAAGGAAATAAATAGTTGCAGAATAGTGATTTGAAACAAGCAAAGTATAATTTAATCCCATTTAGACAGTAATAAGGAAATAGCACATTTTAATGGATGAAAGGAGATTCATAGAAAGACAAATCCAATACATGGAAAACAATTATTCAAAATAAAGTGCACTCTAGTGCCAAAGCCTGAATTGGACATAATGCCAAGATATTAGTCAGCAGCACAGAGGTTGATAACTAGTTAACTACTTGAGTACCAGTCTGGCTATTTATGCCAATTCAATTTGTGATAGCTGCATTGACTGACACTTTAAAAAAATCTCCACAGATCCATTGAAGTCATGTCTTCAATAAAATATCTGTTAATGGCATTCAAGCAATTATCATAGGAAGACAAAGACAATTCATGGGCCAACTCAGATGGGAGGATTGACGTGCTGTGCTTCACTTGCAGCACAATCTTTTGCATTAATGTGCATGACATTCATTAGAGGGAAAATGAAACCTTTTTAAAATTGTTAATTTCAGTAAAGTACTCACAACTGAATCATCTATAAAGTGTTGAACCATATTACTATTTTGTTTGTAGTACAGAAAGTTTGGCAGAGCAATAAATTGTTCACATTTTAGAGATAAAGTTCTTCTAATTTCAATGCATTGATTTTAAGATATCTGCCTGAAAAGATTTTTTTAAATTCTCAGTTGTCCAGACTCTAGTATCTTTCACAAATAAACACAGAAAATGCTGGAAATATTCAATGGGCCAGGCAGCGTCAGTGGAGAGAGAAATGGAGTTAACATTTCAGGTCGGTACCCCTTCATCAGAACTGGAAGAAGTTTGAGATTTGACAGTTTTTAAGCAAGTACTGAGCCAGGGGAAGGGTTGGGGTGGGGGGTTGGGGGGTGATGGGGATGGAGGGGAGGAAAGAACAAAAGGGGAGGTCTCTGATAGGGTACAGGGCAGGAGTGATTAAATGACAAAAGGGATGATGATGGTGCAATGCAAAAGGGGGTAGTAATGGGACAAGTAAAGAAACAAAAGATGGATCTGGAGGAGCTGTAAATGACAACAGCAGAACCATTACCAGCAGCTGCTGACTGAAAAATTAGGAGCAGTGTTTATGGTCTGAAGTTATTGAAATCAGTGTTGAGTCCAAAGGGTTGTAGAGTGCCTAATCGAAAGATGAGGTGCTGTTCTTTGAGCTTCTGTTGAGTTTCAGTGGAACAGTGTAAGAGGCCGAGGACAGAGAGGTCAGAGTGGGAGTGGGATGGAGAATTAAAATGGCAAGTGACCAGAAGCTCAGGGTTACGCTTGCGGACTGAACGGAGATGTTCAGCAAAGCAATCACCCAATCTGAATTTGGTCTCCCCAATGTAGAGGAGACCGTATCATACTGACCTCATCTCCTCTGGAAGTCTTCCCCTCACGGCCTTCAACCTCAGGAGTAAAAGTTCTAAATTAGGGAAAGGTCAATTTTACTAAGCTGAGAAGTGATTTAGCAAAAGTGGACTGGAAACAGCTACTTGAAGTTAAATCAGTGTCAGAGCAGTGGAAGGCATTCAAGGGGGAGATTCAAGAGATTCAGAATAAACATGTTCCCACAAAGAAAAAGGGTAGGACTGCCAAATCTAGAGCCCCCTGGATGACAAGGAGTATACAGGGTAAGATAAAGCAAAAAAGGGAAGCTTATGTCAGACACCGAGAGCTCAATACTGCAACAAGCCTGGAGGAGTATAGAAAGTGCAGGGGTGAAATTATAAAGGAAATTAGGAAAACAAAGAGATGGCATGCAAAAAATACTGGCAAGTAAAATTAAGGAAAACCCAAAAATGTTTTATAAATACATAAAGATCAAGAGGATAACTAGGAAAGAGTAGGGCCTATTAGAGACTAAAAAGGTAACCTTTGTGTGGAGGCGGAAGATATGGGTATGGTTCTTAATTAATACTTTGCGTCTGTCTTCACAAAAGAAGGGGATGATGATGAGATTGTAGTTAAGGAGGAGAAGGATTGTGAAATATTGGATGGGATAAATAGTGAGAAAGGAAGTATTAAGGGGTTTAGCATCTTTGAAAGTAGATAAATTGCCAGGCCCGGATGAAATGTATTCCTGGCTGTTAAGAGAAGCAAGGAAGGAACTAACGGAGGCTCTGACCATCATTTTCCAATCCTCCCTGGCTACAGGCGTGTTGCCGGATGATTGGAGGACTGCTAACATTGTACCGTTGTTTAAAAAGGGAGAAAGAGATAGACCAAGTAATTATAGGCCAGTCGGTCTAACCTCTGTTTTCGGCAAATTATTGGAATCAATTCTGAGGGACAGCATAAATCGTCATTTAGAAAGGCACAGGTTAATCAAAGACAGTCAGCATGGATTTGTTAAAGGAAGGTCGTGTCTGACTAACTTGATTGAATTTTTTGAGGAGGTAACAATGAGGGTCGATGATGGTAACGCGTTTGATGTATTGTACATGGATTTTAGCAAGGCTTTTGACAAGGTCCCACATGGCAGATTGGTCAAGAAAGTAAAAGCCCATGGGATCCAAGGGAAAGTGGCTAGTTGGATCCAAAATTGGCTCAGTGGCAGAAAGTAAAGGGTAATGGTCGACAAGTGTTTTTGTGACTGGAAGGAGTTCCACAAGAATCAGTACCAGGTCCCTTGCTTTTTGTGGTATATATTAATGATTTGGACTTGAATGTGGAGGGCATGATTAAGATGTTTGCGGATGATACAAAATTGGCCCGTGTGGTTGATAGTGAGGAGGAAAGCTGCACACTGCAGGAAGATATCAATGGACTGGTCAGGTGGGCAGAAAAGTGGCAAATGGAACTCAATCCAGAGAAGTGTGAGGGTAATGCATTTGGGGAGGGCAAATAAGGCAAGGGAGTACACAATAAATGGGAGGATACTGAGAAGTGTAGAGGAACAAAGGGACCTTGGAGCGCATGTCCACAGATCCCTGAAGGTAGCGGGACAGGTAGATAAAGTGGTTAAAATGGCATACGGGATACTTTCCTTTATTATCCGAGGCATAGAATGTAAGAGCAGGGAAGTAATGCTAGAATTGCACAAAACATTGGTTAGGCCACAGCTTGAGCACTGCGTACAGTTCTGGTCACCACATTACAGGAAAGATGTGATTGCACTAGAGAGGGTTAAAAGGAGATTTACGAGGATGTTGCCAGGGCTGGAGAATTTTAGCTATGAGAAAAGATTGGATAGGATGGGGTTGTTTTCTTTGGAACAAAGGAGGCTGAGGGGAGATTTAATTGAGGTATATAAAATTATGATAGGACTAGATAGAGTGGATAGGGAGGACCTATTTCCCTTAGCAGAGAGGTCAATAACCAGGGGGCATAGATTTAAAGTAATTGGTAGAAGGATTAGAGGGGAGCAGAGGAGAAATATTTTCACCCAGAGGGTGGTGGGGGCCTGGAACTCACTGCCTGAAAGGGTGGTAGAGGCAGAAACCCTCAACTCATTTAAAAAGTACTTGGATATGCACTTGAAGTGATGTAACCTACAGGGCTACGGATCAAGTGCTGGAAAGTGGGATTAGGTTGGTGTTGACCAGAGGTCACCGGTTATGGTTACTGGCTTAGTACACAGAGGAGAAGAGCGTCAATTCTCTCTTAATTCTCAATTCGCTTTATTAATGTTATTAGATCATGTACATACAGCTTATACGTCTGGTTAGATATAGGCATGCAGTTTACAGCAGGTTATACAGTTTTATACTCAAACTAGGATTTAAACGCACACCCACTAGGTTTCTCTGACTAACACTCCCTGAGTGGTCACAGAATAGAAAGGATATTATATTACCCTGAAAGGAGAGCTGACGCTGGCCAGGCGTTCCGTTCTCTCTCTCTTGACGTCGTCTCTACGTCCCTGACGTAGTCTCTACGTCCCTAACGTAGGGGCTCCCACTTTCACGATGGTTAGTCTCCGGAGTTTCGCACACAATGCCACCAAGCCTGCAATTCTCCAGTTTTAACTCCAAGCCTGTCTTTTCGAATGACGCTGTCTTTCTCCCGTTGGCTCAGATTTGCTGGAGTGGTCGGTGTCATCCCCTGATTGGCTCTGTTCCAAGGGGTTAGGTAGCATCACCTCATTACTCCCTTTCTACATAAGGACTGGTGTCTCATCACATCTCCTTTGTCCCTTAGAAGCGGAACTAATTCAAACCGGTTCCGGCCAGCTTAGACCAGTGACTGAACTCCAGGTCACTTCAGTTCAAAAGTTAGTCTCTTTGCCTGAATGTTAGCAATTTGAAATAAATTCAGTAGATTTATGCAGCCCCTGGCCAACACTGGGTAGCTCTTCTTCAGCCGGAATGGACACGATGGGCCGAATGGCCTCCATCTGTGCTGTAACTTTCTATGATTCGATGACTCATAGTCCCCCAATCCCACACAGCCCGCTTCTACCTCCTTCCCAAGACCCACAAACAGGATTGCCCGGCTGGACCCATCGTTTCAGCCTGCTCTTGCCCCACAGAACTTATTTCTTCTTGTCGTGACTATTTTCTCTCCCCTTGTGCAATCTCTTCTGACCTACATCCACGACTCTTGCGACATCCTCTGCCACTCTAACAGTTTCCAGCTTCCCGGTCCTAAATCATCTCCTTTTCACCGTGGATGCCCAGTCCCTCTACACCTTCATTCCCCAACAGGACAGCCAGTGTGGCCCAACTAAGCGTTCTATATACAAATGCACGGAGTATAAGGAATAAATTAAATGAACTACAGGTTCAAATTCAAATTGGAGGGTATGACATGATAGCTATTACTGAGACATGGCTGCACGATGGTCAGGATTGGGAACTAAATATACCGGGTTATAAGGTCTACAGGAGAGACAGGGAAAATGAAAGAGGGGGAGGAATAGCCTTAATGATTAGAGATGAAATCACTTCAATGATAAAGGAGGATATAACGAGAGGTAAACAGCCAACAGAAACCTTATGGGTTGAATTGAGAAATTGGAAAGGATCTAAGACTATAGTGGGAATTGTGTATAGGTCCCCTGGCAGCAGCTCTGAAGTGCTAGATTGTATAAATGCAGAGATTAGACAAGCATGTAAGAAAGGCATAGTGGACTTAAGGGGGGACTTCAACCTTCACATAGATTGGGAAAAGCAGACTAGCAACTGTCAGAAAGGTGGTGAATTTCTTGAGTGTGTCCGGGATAGTTTTCTACAGCAGTATGTCCTAGAGGCAACAAAGGGGCAAGCCATACTAGATTTAGTAATGAGTAATGAACCAGAGTTAGTTAACAGCTTAACTGTATGCGAACATCTATCCAATAGCGATCATAACATGATCGAGTTCAATGTAATGTTTGAAAGGGAAAAAAGTGAATCAGCTGTTAAGATTCTAGACTTGGGTAAGGCCGACTTCAATGGGATGAGACAGAGACTGTCCACAGTAAACTGGGCAAATCTGTTAATGGGTAAAACGACTGATGATCAGTGGGAAATGTTTAAAGAAACATTTAACGTGATACAGAATCGGTTTATATCCCTGAGGGGCAAGAACTCTACTTGCCTAAAAAAATAGCCATGGACAACTAAAGAGGTAAGGGACAGTATAAGACATAAGGAAAGGGCAGACAAAAAGGAAAAAAATGGCACAGATCCTAGCGAATGGGAAACATATAAAGATCAACAAAGGGTCACAAAACAGATAGTAAGAACTACAAAAAGAGAGTATGAAAAGAAACTTGCAAGGGATATCAAAACCAATAAGAAGAACTTTTTATAGTTATATTAGGAAAAAGAGGGTGGTCAGGAGCAGTGTTGGTCCCTTAAAAACTGAAAGTGGGGATATTGTCATTGACAATGGGGAAATGGAGGACATGTTGAACAATTACTTTGCGTCAGTATTTACAGTAGAAAAAGAGGATAACATGCTGGAAATCCCAAGAAAACTAATATTGAATCGGGGACAGGGACTCAATAAAATTAACGTAAGTAAAGCAACAGTAATGAAGAAAATAATAGCACTAAAGAGTGACAAATCCCCAGGACCAGATGGTTTCCATCCCAGGGTTTTAAAGGAAGTAGGTGAGCAGATTGCAGATGCCCTAACTATAATCTTTCAAAGTTCTCTAGATTCAGGAACTGTCCCTCTGGATTGGAAAATTGCACATGTCACTCCGCTTTTTAAGAAGGGAGAGAGAGGGAAACTAAGGAATTATAGACCAGTTAGCCTAACATCTGTTGTGGGGAAATTGCTGGAGTCTATAATTAAGGATAGGGTGACTGAACACCTCGAGAATTTTCAGTTAATCACAGAGAGCCAGCATGGATTTGTGAAAGGTAGGTCGTGCCTGACAAACCTGATTGAATTTTTTGAAGGGGTGACTACAGTCGTGGACAGGGGAATGTCAATGGATGTTATTTATATGGACTTCCAGAAGGCACTTGATAAGGTCCCACATAAGAGACTGTTAGCTAAGTTAGAAGCCCATGGAATCGAGGGAAAAGTACGGACTTGGTTAGGAAGTTGGCTGAGCGAAAAGCGACAGAGAGTAGGGATAATGGGAAGGTACTCACATTGGCAGGATGTGACTAGTGGAGTCCCGCAGGGATCTGTCTTGGGCCCCAATTATTCACAATATTTATTAACGACTTAGATGAAGGCATAGAAAGTCTCATATCTAAGTTTGCCGATGACACAAAGACTGGTGGCATTGTAAGCAGTGTAGATGAAAACATAAAATTACAAAGCGATATTACTAGATTAGGTGAATGGGCAAAACTGTGGCAAATGGAATTCAATGTAGACAAATGTGAGGTCATCCACTTTGGATCAAAAAAGGATAGAACAGGGTACTTTCTAAATGGTCAAAAGTTAAAAACAGTGGATGTCCAAAGGGACTTTGGGGTTCAGGTACATAGATCATTGAAGATTCATGAACAGGTGCAGAAAATAATCAATAAGGCTAATGGAATGCTGGCCTTTATATCTAGAGGACTAGAGTACAAGGGGGCAGAAGTTATGCTGCAGCTATACAAAACCCTGGTTAGACCGCACCTGGAGTACTGTGAGCAGTTCTGGGCACTGCACCTTCGGAAGGATATATTGGCCTTGGAGGGAGTGCAGCGTAGGTTTACTAGAATGGTACCCGGACTTCAAGGATTAGGTTACGAGGAGAGATTACACAAATTGGGGTTGTATTCTCTAGAGTTTAGAAGGTTAAGGGGTGATCTGATTGAAGTTTATAAGATATTAAGGGGAACAGATAGGGTGGATAGAGAAAAATTATTTCCGCTGGTTGGGGATTCTAGGAGTAGGGGGCACAGTCTAAAAATTAGAGCCAGACCTGTCAGGAGTGAGATTTGAAAACATTTCTACACACAAAGGGTGGTAGAAGTTTGGAACTCTCTTCCGCAAATGGCAATTGATACTAGCTCGATTGCTAAATTTAAATCTGAGATAGATAGCTTTTTGGCAACCAAAGGTATTAAGGGATATGGGCCAAAGGCAGGTATATGGAGTTAGATCACAGATCAGCCATGATCTTATCAAATGGCAGAGCAGGCACGAGGGGCTGAATGGCCTACTCCTGTTCCTATGTTCCCATCTTCCTATGTTCCCTCCGTTTCTTCCTTGAATGAAGGCCCAACTAGCCTCCGTCCACCACCATCCTCCTCCGCCTGACTGAACTTATTCTTACGTTGAACATCTTCTCCTTTGACTCCACTCACTTCCTCTAAACAAAAGGTGTCGTTATGGGAACCCGTATGGGTCCCAGCTATGCCTGCCTTTTCATGGGATATGTGGAACATTCTTTGTTCCAATCCTACTCAGCTCCCCTCCCTCACCTCTTTTTCCAGTATATTGACGACTGTATTGGTGCCGCTTTCTGTTCTCGCCCCAAACTGGAAAATTTCATTAACTTCTCTTTCAATTTCCACCCCTCTCTCACCTTCACGTGGTCCATCTCCAACTTTTCCCTTCCCTTCCTTTCCTCGACTTCCCTTTCTCTATTTCTGGGGCTAGGCTGTCAACCAATATCTACTATAAGCCCACCGACTCCCACAGCTACCTTGATTACACGTCCTCCCACCCCTCTCCCTGTACGAAATCTATTCCATTTTCCCAGTTTCTCTGTCTCTGTCACATCTGTTCTGACGATGTCACCTTCTACACCAGTGCTTCTGATATGTCTTCCTTTTTCCTCAACCAAGGATTCCTCTCCACTGTAGTTGACAGGGCCCACAACCATGTCCATCCCATTTCCCGCACTTCTGCCCTCACCCCTTCGCCATCCTCCCATAACTACGATAGGGTCCCCCTTGTCCTCATCTTCCATTCCACCAGCCTCCACAATCAACGGATCATCCTCCGCCATTTCCGCCACCTCCAGCGCGACGCCACACGTCTTCCCCTCCCCTCCCCTTTCAACATTCTGAAGGGACCGTTCCCTCCACGACAACCTGGTCCTCTCTTCCATCACCCTCAACACCCGCTCCCCTTCCCACAGAACCTTCCCGTGCAAGCGCAGGAGATACAACACCTGCCCTTTCACCTTCTCCCTTCCCACCTGGCCTCTTACACTGTTCCAATGAAGCTCAATGGAAGATTTAGGAACAGCATCTCACCTTTCGATTAGACACTTTACAACCCTCCAGACTCAACATTGATTTCAATAACTTCAGATCATAACCATTACCAGCACCTGAAACTGCCATTTGCCTTGCGCCATCATCCCTTTTGTCATTTAATCACTCTTGCCCTATCACAGACCTTCCGTTTTGTCCTTTCTTCACCGCTCCCCGCCCCCCCCACCATCACCCCCTCCTTCCCTGACATAAAAACAGTTAAATCTCAAACTTCTTTCTGCTCTGTCAAAAGTTTATCAACCTGAAACGTTAACTGTTTCTCTCTCCACAGATGCTGCCTAACTTGCTGAGTGTTTTCAGCATTTTCTGCTTTTATTTCAGATTTCCTGCATCCGCAGTACTTTGGTTTTGTTCTCGTATCTTTCAATCCATTTCCTTACATTGACTTCTTTTCCCATATGATAACGCACTTGTCTTTAGCAAGTCACAAGCATTCATTAATTTTCTGAGGCTATTGCTTCTCTCTTTCATATTACAATTGCTGTTCTTCTCTAACTTACTACCACTTCATTTCTTATAGCTGCTACACAGCCCTGTCTTATGTCATTCTACTGCCATTTTCTTTTGCACATTAATGGAATTGCTCACAAAATGAAAGTTAACTGTTGGAGAGTTGCTGATGATGTTTGACCTATCTACATACTACTACTCTGATCCATGAAATGTTAATGAACAACAACTTGCATTTATATAGTGCCTTTAACATCGAAACACGTCCCAGGATGCTTCATAGAGGCATGAGGGAAAATTGATGCCTAGCCAAAGAAGGTGAGATTAGGATGAATGGCTAAAAGCTTAGGCACAAAGATGGGTTTTAAGGAAGATCTTAAAGTAAGAGAATGAGGTAGAGAAGTGGAGGGGTTTAGGGAGGAATTCCTGAGAATGTAGGGGGAGGTTGCACAAGAGGCTGGAGTTAGAGTAATGGTAAGTTTAGGAAGGTGGAGTTGTAGGCTGGAAGAGGTTACACTATCAAGAAGAGATGAGGCAATTGAAGAACTCTGAACATGAGATAAGAATTTTAAATTTGAACCATTGGGAAACCAGGAAACAATATAGATCAGCGAGGATGGGGGTGATGGATGAGCAGGACGTGGTGCAGTATAGGAAACAAGGAGAAGACTTTTGTTTGTGCTAAAGCTTACAGAGCATGGAGGATGGGAGGCCAGCTAGCAGAACATTGAAATGGTCGAGTTTGGAGGTGACAAAGGCATGAATGAGAGTTTCAGGAACAAATGGACTGAGGCAGGGGCAGAGGTGGGTGATGTTAGAGAGGTGGAAGTAGGTGGTCTTTCCAATGCTTGCCTATCTTTTGTGTAGCTTGATGACCAGGACTGAATAAAGTGTGATTTGACCAGACTCCTGTAGAGCCTTAGCAATTCATCTGCATACTTGTACATCCTATCATATTCATGTGTGAATATTTCAACAGTGCCTTGGTGACAGCAGACCCTCGTCACAGATCTTTGGAGTCTGTAAAGCCATATTCTGAACATGAAAATGTATTCCATCTGTTCTCACAACATTAATTATTAATCAATCACTATGTACATATTGATATTCTTACTGTAGCACTTCTGCTATAACCATCTGTACAGCAAACTGTTTCAACAGCACCTACCAAATATTTATATCCTCACCACTTGTAAGATTTCATCAGCTTTAGAAATTATCTGCAAATTTTGTCATGCAGTCTTTGTAAAACCCAAAAATTAAGCATGGTCGATTAACATCCCTTTTGGAAAAGGCCAAAATGTCCTTTTAGTTTGTTCTTTTGTTACCAAGGGTATCGCTGAAAATTGTGATAATTTCGGTTATAAAAGTACAGAAGCAAATATCTGACATAACATTGTTGAAACTGTTCATGAGAGAAATATTGAAAAACACAATGGACCAGAAGTTGCTGTTAAGTCACGTTATTAGAATGACACATTAATGGCGCTCACCATTATTAATTCATAACAAAACCAGGAATTTATGGAGTAAAAGAGATATGTCACGAGTTCCGATTTTCCCCAAATTGCTGGACGAGTTGTGCCCCTCCGTCATTAGCATCAGCAAAGTCGATAAAAGTCCATTCTCGCCGTGAGGCTCCCCATGGAACCTGGACAGGTCGAGGGATGTTTTACAGTACTTGCCTAACAAAGTGGCAAAGATTGTCGTGGTCTTCAGCGCACTGCACAGTTTTGCCCTGCAGGAAGGGCTGACCCATAACCTGGCAGACAAGATGCCAGTTTTTCTGGAGGATGTCGACCCGGATATCCCTTGGGCCATGGGGCAGTTGCTGGCTGCATCAATGGAGGCTCATCCTCAGCAGCGAGGTCCTGCAAGGCCTGTGCATCTGGCACAAAGCCTAGGGCTGGAAGGAGGTGGCCCTGGGAACTGCTGCCTTCCCATTTGTCAGCAGCATGTCCCTCATGGCCCTGATGGCCCTGGACTGTCTCTGCAGCAGGTTGCGCAGCAAGAGGGGACACAGACATCAGATGCAATACTGTTGCACTCGCAGCAAGCAAGTCAACTGCCTGCGCAACAACCTGTCAGAGGTTGTTCAGCTTCTGCCCTATCGTCTCATTGAGGGATGTTATCTGGTGGACGATGGACCCGAGATGTTGCAGCTGCATGCGATGCTCCTCAATCATCATCTTTCTCAGTCTTGGACCCATGTAGTCCTTATCCTAGTCACCCTCACACTGGGCCTGATGTCTACCCCATCTTAAAAGGGACCAGGGCACATCTCCCCCATCTCCCGCTGATCCCTCATCTCCCGACAGGTCAGACTCAGACTGTGGGTCACCTCTCACAGGCTCCATGGCAGCAGCTTCATGGCTACCTGGGAAAGGGGAGGCAGGTGTGTCTTTGTGCAAATCCAGAGGTGTCAGGAGCTGAAGAGGAGGGTGGGCTCCCGGAGGGGGTGCGGGGAATTTGGCTGCTGTCAAGTGTCCCCCCCCATATCAGCACCCTCATGGTGCAGCATGGGGACAGGATCCTGGTTCCCACCCTATCACCCCATTCCTTCTCCTCTCGCTCAGTCTCTGCCTCCGAGCCCTCAGCAGCCCCCATCTCCTCAGGTTGCTGTGGACCTGTGGGAAGGAAGAACAAAATGTTACAGTGGTGCAGTCTGTTCATTTGCCACATCAAATAATAGTTATCTTCACATTCAATGTAAAATACAGAAAAGGGTATTTCTCCCCAAGTGCCAGTGCTCACAAGGTGCAGCAGCATCTCCCACTCCAATTTCTGTTTCCCACCCTGCAGACACGAAACAGGTTTTAAACATGAAGCCCATGGAACACATGCAATTCACAAATGTCAAATGTCCCTCCTCCCTATCTCATCCTTGAGTGGCTCCTGGCCAGGAGACAAAGCAAAAGGATTTGACACTCTCCTTTGCAGCATCTTCTGTGTTTATACTCTTTGATTTTTGCATTTATTTTCACCATGATGGTATCCTTTCAATTTAATATAAAAATAAAACATCAACCCCAACTTGGCAGTGGAACCTGATATGTGCGTCATGTATACTTTCTAGAAACATCTGTCACATGTGGTCCTATTTCATACTTTGGGTCCTGCTGTAATTAACATAATGTAGCAGATGGTTTAACATTTTATTGTTTCATAAATATAAATTATTTTTTATAGCCATAAACTTCCACATGCATATTTTCCCAAACAAGGTCATTCATGGTTATGGAGTGATGTAACTGTGGTGGCAAGATTTATATATCGGGCTAGATCTTGCTGTGAGCGGTGAACGAACGTCACTAGCCATTCATTAGACTTGCACTTGCCTATAGACTTTCTATGGGGTTTTGCACGGCAAATTACTGTCAACGGGACAGTCATTGAATGAGGCTCTCCCGGGCGCCTGGGGCCCATGTGAACAGGGCAAGCAACTGGGTGTCTCCTCAACCAGAGTGAAGAATTGTTAATGAGCAGCGCACACTCTGAACCAGGAAGTGTAAGTTAGAATAGTGAATTCAATGTCAAATCAAGTACAGAAAGCAAAATAAAGAGAGGGACAGAAAGATTGGATTAAGAGAGAGATATAAAAGAGACAGAAAGAAAATGTAAAAAAAATTAAAACTTTTTTAAAAATCTCCAACAATAATTAAAAGCTGAAGGAATGAGACTCCACACTTGTAAAAGTTAATTTTCAGTGCCAGAAAGGTTGTTTGGCAGTAATTAAGACTCACTATGTCATTAAAAGGATATTTAGACTGGAATGGAGAAGCCCTAACTTTTTGTGGCGAGTTTAGATCGTAGCTATGAAATAAGTACAGGAACTTCACGCCACTCAATACACTTGAATGGAGAGCCAGATGGTGAGATGCTGTTTTCATGCAGCTTACGGAGGAGTGGCACATCTCAGACAGCAACTTCCAGATTTTCACGTTTAACTGCGCGTCGCTGCTCGCCGAAGTTATTGTCCGATTTGCGTAGAAATAACGGTGAGTGCTGTTAGGCTCACCATTATTTTCACAGCAAAATACAGCCCAATGAAATTTTGCCATCTCTATAAGAATGAGTCATTTAAATGCCATTAAAATTGAAAATGAACTATATTATCAAATGTATTAAATAAAAAAATCAGCAGTTGTTTCTTCGTGTTTTACAGACTGTGTGGCTTATTAACCATCTTATATTAAGTGGGATAAAAGTGGGATTAGGCTGGATAGCTCTTTTTTGGCCGGCACAGGCACAATGGGCTGAATGGCCTCCTTCTGTGCTGTAAATTTCGATGATTGTATGATTTAATGGCTGCAAGTCCTCTTTTTCCGCTTTCTCACAGGCATGCTTATTTGCATTTATTCATTCCTAAATGAACCATACTACTTATGTCACGTGTAAGCTGAATTCAAGATGTGTAAGATTCAGCTTTCACCAGTATATGCACTTAACTAGTTATTATTTATTTACCTTTAGAAGAGTGCCCTGGAGTAACAAGCAGGGCCAGTCTCTTGCAACCACCTCATTCTGCGCCACCTCCACTTTGCCAGCTATGAAAAAGATTGGAGTGTTGCACCACTCTCTCACTTAGCTGCAGACTTGATTTCCTACCTTCACATTTATTAAGATAACCAATGCGTTTTGCCAGATAATTTTGTTTCCCAAATAACCTTTGCAAAGGGTGAAAGATACATTAAAAATATTAGAAGCCTTTGTAAAGATTACCAACATTTTAATTCCCAAAACCAGCCACTTACCTTTACGTGGCTGCTTCCCTTTAAATTTATTCTGCTACGAGCACACAACAACAACAACTACTTGCATTTATATAGCGCCCTAACATCGCAAAATGTCCCAAGATGCTTCACAGGAGCATTATCAAACAATATTTGACACTGAGCTACATAGGAGATATTAGTGCAGGTGACCAAAAGTTTGGTCAATGAGATAGGTTTTAAGGAGGGCATTAAAGAAGGAGAGAGAGGTAGTGAGGCGGAGAAGTTTAGGGAGGGAATTCCAGATGTTAGAGCCTAGCCAGCTGAAGGCACAGCCGCCAATGGTGGAGCGATTAAAATTGGGGATGTGCAAGCGGCCAGAATTGGAGGAGCGCAGAGATATAAGAGGTTTGTAGGACTGGCGGAGGATACAGAGATAGGGAGGGTGGAGGTATTGCAGCAATTGGATTGGGAGCCAATGTAGGTCAGCGAGCACAGGGGTGATGAGTGAACGGTACTTGGTGCGAGTTAGGATATGGGCAGCAGAGTCTTGGATGAGCTCATGTTTATGGAGGGTGGAAGATGGGAGGCCGGCAAGGAGAGCATTGGAATCGTCAAGTCTAAAGGTAACAAAGGCATGGATGAGGGTTTCAGCAGCAGATGAACTGAGACAGGGGCAGAGATGGGCGATGTTATGGAGGTGGAAGTAGGCAGTCTTGGTGATGGAACAGATATGTGGTTAGAAGCTCATCTCAGGGTTAAATAGGACTCCAAGGTTGTGAATGGTCTGATTCAGCCTCAGACAGTGACCAGGGAGAGTGATGAGTCAACGGCTAGGGAACTGAATTTTGTGATGGGGACCAAAGAAAATGGCTTTGGTCTTCCCAATATTTAACTGGAGGAAATTTCTGCTCATCCAGTACTGGATATTGGACAAGCAGCGTGACAAATCAGAGAGAGTAGAGCGATCGAGAGAGGTGGTGGTGAGGCACCTAACACCACTTAACACCTTATCAGTAGCCCGCTCAGAAAATCTATCCCATGGTGTCTTAAGTGAATTAAATCAGTTTTCCATTGTGTCTAAAATATTGGTTTTAGAGATGTGTGGAAAACATTTCCACTCCAAATAAACAAAGGATATAAAATTCAGACAGGTGGGAAATTGGTCAAAATATCACTGTGGTAGAAATTGATATGCGCTGTGCTAGGCTTCGATCCCACTGCTTAATTTGTGGTGCCCATTTTAGACATCCTCGGCAGAAACAGGCCTCTGAAACATTCTCCCAAACTGTAAATACATAAACTCTGTCAGCTTTCAGTGTTTGACAAATTGCTGCCACCAGAAATATGTCACACATCGAAAGATTCACCCGCCCTCACAAAACTGATCTCAAAAATGGAAGGCCTCACTCAAATGAGAATCTGGGCCACTCTTCCTTGCTGAGATAATTTTCCAGCCTTTTTTTCCCCCTGTTCCCCCTTTGCCTACTCCCATCCCCCTAGCCCTTTGCTTCCTTTTCCCTCTCCACTCTCCACTCCCTTTTCCATTCCTGGTTTGCTTTTTGCTGATTTGAATCTGTGTACCTTTGTCCTACTTTGTTTAATTTGAATAATGTTCTGAATTTACTATACCTATAATCTTCGTTTTATATATATCTGTATACGGTCATCTTTCAGTCGCCTCCTCCCAAAGCTGAAAAACCCAAATTTCTGCAATATCTCAATCCTTTCTCACTAGGCATCAGTCTTACGGCTCTTGTCTGCACTATTTCCAGACTTTGAATGTTTTCCCTGTGTCTCGGTGACCATGGTGTTAATTTAGTCGCAACTTCCTCTGACTTGTATTCTAATGATATAGCTATATAGTTCAGCATTCTATTTGCTTTGTTGGGTGCTGGTTTGCCATGATTTGACATGCTGAGCGCTCAGTCTACAAATATCCCTTCATCCCTTTCAGCGTCACCAATAGCTACTTCAACGCCATTCATGTAATATCTATGCCACCCATTTTTTTGTCTTATGTGCAGTACTTTATGTTTGATCGTATTAAATTTCACCTGCCACTGTTACCCCCAGTTATTTAATTCATTTTGTAGTTCCCAGGTTACCTCAACTATCCTTTCTTGTTAGATATCATCTGTCAACTTAATCGGTTTGCCTTGAGGTTCTGAATCCAAGTCATTAACCCCACTATTTAAAAAAGGAGGGAGAGAGAAAACAGGGAACTACAGACCAGTTAGCCAAACATTAGTAGTAGGGAAAATGCTAGAATCTATTATAAAGGATGTGATAAGAGGACACTTAGAAAATATCAACGGGATTAGACAAAGTCAACATGGATTTATGAAAGGGAAATCATGTTTGCCAAACCTACTGGAGTTTTTTGAGGATGTAACTGGTAGAATCAGTGGATGTGGTTTATTTGGATTTTCAGAAGGCCTTTGATAAAGTCCCACATAAGGAGCTCGATATTACCAGGGCTGCGGGTTCACGGCGGGAGGGGGGGTGTGGACTGGGCATATGGGTAATGCACCCAGTGAAATCAATCTGCCCTGCGCGCAATCGCAGTCTAATTAGATCCACTTACCTGGTCTTCCGGGTTCCCCGCTGCTGAGCTGCGCGTCGGGCGGGCTGCGCATGCGCAGTAAGGTCGGTCAGCTGGAGGAGCTCTATTTAAAGGGGCAGTCCTCCACTGACTGATACTGCAACAAATAGGAAAAAATACAGCATGGAGCAGCCCAGGGGGAAGGCTGCTCCCAGGTTAATGATGCCTCGCTCCAGGTATCATTGGATGGGGTGAGGAGGAGAAGGGGGAGGACAGAGATCCTGCCCCCAGCGGGCGGGAGGAAGCGGCCTGCCTCTTCCACCAAGAAGGCCACCAACATACCACACACCTGCATACAGTGCAGGAGGTGCTGCAATGACCTAAGTAGGTCAGCCAAAGTGAGTACACTTACTCATTCCCCTACACTCCATCTGCCACATCACCGCCCCCACCCCACATCTCCTTCTGCACTGCCAACACTACTCTGTCACATCACCCCTCAGACCCATTCAAAGCTCATCCTCATCTTACCTGCACTTACTCACCTCGCCAGTACTCATCCCGCCACTACCACTCAACCCAATCCTCATACAATCTCATGGCTCTATCTCATACTCACCCTCTCATGCATCTCTTTCACGGTCAGCCTCACTCAACCTGCCACTACTTGTGCTGCAGCCACAGGGCATGCATAACATATGTGCAGTAGGAAGCATAAGGCAAACGTGTCGTGAGCATGAAGGGGATGCACAAGGGTGTTTGAGGGTTTGTCATGGTTTTTACTTATATTTAATTTCTGACTAACTCACATCACATATTATATTGTCAACACTACTGCCGCGTCTTTGCGAATCTTGTCTGGTTTTTGCAATAATGCCCTTTCCTGAGGATCACTATGAAGACCCACACCTGATGCCACCCATTGTGTCACTGCAGGGTGGGTGTAGGTGTATTTGCAGGGCTCTTTTGTGCAGACGACTGAGAGACATCGGCAATGTCCCCGGTGGCACCCTGGAAGGATGCGGAGGAGAAGTTGTTGAGGGCAGTGGTGACTTTGACAGCGACAGGTAAGAAGATGGTGCTTGGGCCAGCCGGGAGCAGCTCGGCATGAAGATGGCTGCAGATGTCCACGACTACATGTCGAGTGACTCTGAGCCTCCGTGTGCACTGCTGCTCAGAGAGGTCCAGGAAGCTGAGCCTCGGTCTGTTGTTCCTGTGGCGAGGGTAGTGCCCTCTGCGACGCATCTCTCTCTGCGGTTGCCCTCCCTCCTGCTGTGCAGGTGGATGTGTCACAGCACTGTGTTGTGGAGCTCCACGTCAGAGGTGGACGGCATGGCCGGCGAGGCTGGTGATGCTGTTCGCCCTCCGAGGAGGTCATGACTGCAGCTATGGAGGCCCCCATCCAGAAGATGTACATCTGAGGGGGTCAGCAAGGTAGGTACATGTGTCTGGACCCCGGGAAAGTGTGCAAGTTGGTGAATTTGATTGTTAGGAGGAGGGTGGTGGAGGCCAAACTTTGTCCAAAGTGACAGAGTGGCCTCCTGCAATGAATGAGGGTCTCCCCCCACCA